>NC_079426.1:2206463-2515476 GCF_026213295.1 Gadus chalcogrammus
CCATTGCGCCCTCACACTTCACTAACGGAGCATCACGCAGACTATAAATGACGCTTCAGATAGTCATCCATAACCCATGACTCTCATACGCTAACAACAAACCTTGAGTGACACATAAACGATACCTGCGCACACCTCTGCAGTCATCCAGCGAATCCGCCTGAGATCCAACATGATCCACCTGATATCCTCGCGGTGGTAGGGAGCGGGAGGGACTAGGGATGATCTCACTGCACTGACCCACACAAAAAGAGAAAAACTATCTGTAGCAGGGACCTCTATAACCTCTATTCACTCAAAGACTCAAAGATTCAGAGATTCAGTCTTTTTTATTTTGTTTTACTTTCTACTGTCTGTTTCTTTTTTCGCCTAGTTCTTTAACTCCTGGTTTTTCTTTCTTCTCCTTCTTTCTTTCCGTTCCTCCTTCCTCCTCCATTCTTTTCCTCCCTGTAGAAGGTAAGCCTACGTCTCTGACCCAATCGGCATCGCCAGCGCATGTGGGTGTGTGTGAGAGATAGGGTACACCTGTCTGTCTGCCTACTTGTGTCATACCAGGTGCCGGCCCGGCTTCAATGATGAGTGTTGTAGTCCCTGGTTCATTCTGTTGGTCGCCTGCTACTGCCTACCGGATGCTACATAGCATCCATAACATGGACCTCCTTGTTTGCTATATTGAAATGTGTGATAATCTGTGATCGTGTCTTGTCTGTGGATGTGTGTCTATGTGTGTGTGTGTGTGTGTGTGTGCGTGTGTGTAGCTTTAAAAACGTACATGGTTATGCATACCGACTTACATTATTTTATTTTTGGCTGAAATGTTAATGTCTACGGAAATGGAATACCTTGTGATCGGCCAGACCACATATTTTTTTCAAATGTACTTTTATGACGTCAGTGAGAATGTTTAATTGACAGAGTGCAACTCTTCATATTTCTCATGCTTTTTATTGACTAGGCACGTCATGAGATTGAAGTGTATTGATAAGGTCGGGTTTTTCCCAGAAATCCTGACCCTGCATGTTTCTCTGAAAACAATGGGCACAAATCAAGAGCATTGTGTGTGCGTGCGTGCGTTCTTGTGTGCGTGTGTGTGTGTGTGTTTGCTTGGTCGTGCTTATGTGTGTGCGTGTTTGTGTGTGTCTTTGTTGTCAGTGCACTGGACCAGGTCATGAATTATAGATTCAGACACATCCATAATAGATGAGCAGTATTTAAACTATGCCCTTAAGAGCTTTATTATCTACTGAACTGGAACAACTCCTGAAGTGTACTTAAATGATGAGGTTGGTGTACATTTCCCAATGGAGCGAACAAAGGTGACCATGTTTTTGTCTGTCCATTAAGGACTTCTAGACGTCTCGGTCCAAATCGACTCAATTAAGTCACAGGTCCACCCTCTTGGTTTTTGGTCTGCGGAATACAGAATATTTTAATATTTTAATAATTCAGTAATTATAACAGAATAACTGAATAATAATAATATTCAGTTTTCCCCCAAACCCACTCCTAGTCTCAAACATCTTGGAAGCCTTCATTCCTAAGTAAGCTACAAACCATCTAAAAAAACGAGTGGACGACTTTGATTCAACCTCTCTCAGCCGTTCCGGTCCCCTGAGTGACGCCCAGCTGTCTCTCTCCCTCAGGATATGGAGGCCATGAGGATGTCTCTGGCTTTGATCGAGTCTAAGATGGCGCAGGCTAAAGCGTGGCTCAAAGACCCCCACGCACCGGCAGGTAATGGTAAATGTTCAACCACGTGGTTTATTCTAACAGAGACGCGAGGTGAACGGGCTCGCGTTCTGGAGGTGGTTCATGAAGCATCTGGCGAACACGGGTAAACAAACAGTTTATATCGGGAGTGGGCGGAACGGTAAATAAGCCACGCCTACATGTTCTTATTTACCGAGGGAAACCTTCGGTCTGCATTGGCTTTAGCGGAAGTGGCAAAACTGGCCATGGTTGTAGTCTTTAACTAATCAACAAAATCATGAAACCTTATATGGTGTTGTTGTCCATTATGTGAAGAAGAAACCATCCATAACTGTTGTTAGCTTGAAACATGTCACTCGAAATAGCATAGACTAAAATAATTCACATAAGTAACCGGTTCACCCTCACTCTCTCAGCAACCCCCTCCGTCTCCTGCGTACCCCCAACATGGTTCGTCTGTGCCCCCTCCAATTGGCCCCAGGAACCCTGGACCATTGACTTCTTTTAACTTTATCGTACATATATATCGGCTTGTTTTACCGTTTTGTTTGCCTACCTTTGCACAGTTCAGAATTATTTTGCACTATTTACAATGTATTTATTGTAAGTATGACTTATTTTATTCATTTACCTAATTTTATCCTTTTGTACTTATTGCACCGTGGGTCAGAGACAAACCCAATTCCGATTCCTCTGTTTGTCTGGCAACCTATTTGGGGATTGACCCTGAAGCTGACTCTGAGCGGGCTGTGTGTCCGTCCCACGGCAGGGGAGCCAGGGGAGCAGGCGGTGCGGGTCATCCTGGACGAGGCGGGCAAGGTGGGGGAGCTGTGTGCTGGGAGGGAGCGGAGAGACGTCCTGGGAACCACCAAGGCTCTGGGCCAGATGACCGACCAGGTGGCCGACCTGCGGGCCAGGTAGGGGTGACAGGGGGAAATGTACAAACAGGGAGGGCTTAACTCTGTGGTTCAAGGCTTGTTTCTCTTTTCTATTTCTACCTCTGTAACTTCTGCTGGGAAACCCTGAATTTCCTGTCTAGGATTAAAAGCGTACATTCGATCTTATTTTAACCTAAAAATAACTTTTTGGTTCAGCTTCCATCGAAACAAGTCGTGTGTCTTGTATCCATATGTTATCATTTCACCCTTATGCAATCACGATTTTCCCGAAAATCGGCTCCCAAATAAAGTTTTAAATAAAGTTTTAAATAAAGTTTTTATGTAAAATTGAAGTGATCCGTACGCCACTGAACCCTAACCTCCGACCCCTTCCCTCTGTGGGGGCTCCCAGGGGCCAGGGCCCCACCCCGGGCTGCATGCAGAGGGCCGCCCAGTGCTCCCAGGGTCTGGACCTGCTGTTCAGCAAGGTGGACGGGGCGGCGCGCCGACTGGACGCCCTGATCAACGCCAAGCAGGCCATCGGTCGCAGGCTGGACGCCGCCCAGGTCGGCCACAAAGCCCTGCTCAGCCTCGCCGACAGGACGCTGGACGGCAGATGAGACTCAATGGGACTCAGGGAGACTCAATGAGACTCATTGAGACTCAATGGGACTCAGGGAGACTCATTGAGTCTCATTGAGACAAAAAATGGGACTCAATGGGACTCAGGGAGACTTAATGAGTCTCAATGAGACTCATTGAGACTCAATGGGACTCAGGGAGACTCATTGAGTCTCATTGAGACAGAAAATGGGACTCAATGGGACTCAGGGAGACTTAATGAGTCTCATTGGGTCTCATTGAGACTCATTGGCAGTCAAGCGTGTTGTCGATTTTGTCGTTGTATTGCGGTCTTCTCTAAGTAATGCTAAATGGATGGTTTTAAGCGTTCCCCCGGCAGCTGCTTCTTCCATGCTAATCAGAGAGACGTTTACTGCCTACAGGATTGATTCGCATGCAGCTCCTTTTAGTGGGGATTTGCTTCCACTTTCAAACCTCTCCGTAGCTACCAATGCTTCTATTTATGCATTCAGCAGACGCCTCTAACCGACATGACTTCTAGGGAATGATGAAGAGAAGGGGGTTTGGAACTTTGCAATAGGATGGTTAGAAGTAGGCTTTGGACACAGGCGATTGAACCCAGTACCAGGTCAGCTGGGAATTGAACACCCTAGCCACTAAACTGCCCAACCACTATTCTACCTGAATCTACGACCATCTCTTAATCACTGTTCACTCTGTGTCATGAGCTATGGCTTCTCATGGTCAAGTTCTCCCTGTATGCCAAAAAGGCTCTTTAAATCCTGAACCACCCTATAGGAATTGGCAGGCATAGCAAGACAGCTGGATTGATGAACCATGCATGACCTGATTCGATGGATACGATGGATGGAATGATTAAATGGTTATGATGTGTGTGTGTGTGTTTGTGCGTGCGTGCGTGTGTGCGTGCATGCGTGTGTTCTATAGGCCTGGCTGGCGGACCCAAACGGGGGTCCAGAGGGAGAGGAGAACATCAGAGCCCTGCTGGCCGAGGCCAAACGCATCGCAGATCTGTGCGAGGACCCTAAGGAGAGGGACGACATACTGCGCTCCATTAGCGAGATTGTCGGACTCACCGCCAGACTGGCCGACCTACGCAGACAGTACGTCTTCGTTTTGTTTTTGTTTATTTATTTATTTAAAAGGGACAGTTGATCGACATGTCCATTGCATAGGGCATGTCGATGTACCAGATTTAGTTATACAAACTATTTTTCATCTGAAGTCCCTTTCATCTGTACATCCGTTTTTGCTTGCATTCATTGATTTAAAAAAACATTGCTGTGCCAAAAAAGGCAAAAATGTAAACAGTAATTTATAGACGTTTTGTTCCCAGGCTCAAACTCCAGCCTCATGCCACCAACAGGTGGCGTGTCTTCCCCTCCTGGGGATTGTGTTGTTGCCTCAGCACCCTGGGCGTCAGCCCCACAATAAGGTTTAAAGTTGCTGGTGTGTCGCCGCTGGTGGAGGCGGTACGGGGGGGGGCGGTGTGGTGACGGTGGTCCGTGCCCTGGTCTGCGGTTACAGTGTTATGGTGTTAAGTGGCTGTTCAGGGTCTGTGGTCTGTTAGATGACAGTCGGCAGAGGATCAATGGGTGAAATTTGACAACACTACACAAGGTTAACCTTAATCCTTTCTTTTTCTCCTGGGGGGGGGGGGGATGATTTATGTTACATGGCTGTGAACGCATTTACTGGATTAAAGCTTCCATCAAGTGTGATCCAAATAGGAAGGGTAGAAGTGAAGATTTCTATGCCCGACGGACATGTCTGCCTGGTGTCATTAGAAGATATAGCGAAGCAGACAATGTCTCTCTCTTTGTGCTTGGAGAGAGACGGAGCGATTAGTACCTGTAATTGCATTTAGTGTTGATTTTTTCTCCTTCTAGGAGAATAAGTTAGTATACTGGAGACACTACTGCACAGATCATTGAATACAAAGTAATAACAATTCAAAAGCTATTAGTTTGAATTGGCATTTATTGTCTTCTCCTTAAGTAATTGTGGTTGTTTTCTACGGATCCATTCTCCTATCTAATACGACTGAGATAAATAAGGATGTGTACACAGAAGGCACTATGAAGCGCTCCTCGATGCAGACCGGGATGTTCCCAGGCATAGAGATTAGGTAAGGGATAATGCCCGACGAGGTGTCCATTATCAGGAATTAATGGCCTCCGCGAAGTCCATTAATTCCTGTTACTGGACACTTCAAAGCACATTATCCCGCTTAAACCACGGTCACTTGGCAAAGAAAAGAAATGAAGACCATTCATTTATATTTTCCAGCATTTTACATATTTTCAATCATTTTACATTTTACGGACCTTAGCTTCGACTTGGCAACGGTAGGTATTCTAGTCCGTCAGCTATGAGCCAGAGAGCTAACGTTATGCATTGTACATATTTATAATTCGAAATTCATCCCAGCCTTTATTCCACAGATACTAGGGTCCATCTATCCGCGTGGTCTGATAACAGTTTCATTAATTTTTCACAATTTACCAGCTCTCGCTTTGAAGGCTGAACAGACAATTTGACCGGAACTACTTAGCAGGTGTCCGTATATCAGGGGTTAATGCACACCCTGCAGCCAATCAGAATCGAGTATTCCCCCAGACCGTGGTATAACATTGAATAAACACCAACACTTTTCAGCACATTTCTTCCATCGGACTCAAATATAGACCTAAGGTACCTTACATGATGGTGGTGAGGTACTGGTTTGTGTTTTACAGGTCGTGGGTTCACTGGCTATGCTTTCACAACTAATACACAAACCTTTAATTCCCAGTCCTTGCTCTCTTCTCTGCCCTACTCTAAACCCCTACTCTTTGTCTCTGTCTTAGGGGTAAGGGCGACAGTCCTGAAGCCCGTGCCTTAGCCAAGCAGATCGGGGCGGCGTTGCTCAACCTGCAGTCCAAGACCAACCGCGCCGTGGCCAACATGAGGCCGGCCAAACCCGCCGTCACCCTGGAGGGGAAGATGGAGCAGGCCCTCCGCTGGGTGGCCAACCCAGGGGTGGACGACCGAGGCGTGGGTAGGTGGAGTGGGACGGTGGAGCTCTGTCTCCAAGGAGGGAGGTGGGCTTAGTGAGTGACGTTTGGCTGTTTGATTCCCGGAGTCCCCACGTCCTACCTGCGGGCTTCCATGAGCATGATGCACGGAGCCTTACCTCGTAAGCTGGTTATGCATTCACTGGAAGTCATTTCATAAGAAGCAATCTGCTGAATCACTCTGCTGGTAACTCGCTCTACTGAAATCAACCCAAACCACTTCTGAGGGCTGGGTTTTTCTGAGTGCAGTGTGGTTTGTGGTTGTGGGTTTGGTGTCCATCCGAGCACTTCTCTGTGTGTGTGTTAGTTCAGCGGGTAGCGTCCTGACCTCATGAGGGATAAGAGTAGATGCTGTAACATTATAACAGCGTATAACGACTGGCTTGGCCCATCAAACCTCTCAGCACTTAAGGTCCGTCATTCAACCCCCGCAAACCCTTGCAGTGAATGACCTCATGCGGTCGACACTGACAGCCTCGGGTCCTGTTTCCTGTGTGGGGAGCTCGAGCCTGCCCGTGTACTCCCCATCCTGTAGTGTGATTGTTTTCCCTTCTCTCTGCCTGTCCGCCACGCTTTCCTATGGGAGCAGAGTATGAGATACTGCAGTTCTACACAGGTACCGATCGGTCGCCAATCACCACCGCTGTGCCCCATCCCTTGTGTCGAAGGAAACTATTGTAACAGATGCATGTTTAAAGGTCCTGCCACCAGGTGTGGGAGTTGATTAGCCGTTACAAGCCGTGAAGGCTTCATAAGGGGCAGATGTTCAAAACGGCTTGTAACGGCTAATCACACTCACACCTGGTGGCATGTCATGGGACCTTTGACGAGTCCATCCATTCGTCTGTATTACGTTGTGATTGTACCGTGGTGAAAGTGCACGCAATGCATGTCAAGTGCTCACGAAAACACCGCCCAGCTTCACATGGACATCAAATTCTCGCTTTTGATCCGATTAAAATCCCCCAAAAAATGATCGGATTAAAAATGTGTCCTGTAAACACCTTAAGTGATCGGATTCTTCTAACTCCGATTACATTTTCAATCCGATTAAAACAGGTGGGGTAGAGCGTTCTATTGGCTCTGAAGCTGTTGCCCCCCCCCCCCCCCCCCCCCCCCCCCGCACACACACACTTTCAACACACATCCCGAACCACATCGGGTGGGCGGGTGAGGTGAGAGTCGACCTCTGACCCCTGCTCTCTGTCCGCAGGTCAGGCCGCCATCCGGGGCATGGTGGGGGAGGGGAAGCGTCTGGCGGGGGGGCTGGTGGGCCCCTACCGGCAGGACCTGGTGGGCCGCTGTGACCGCACCGAGGCGCTGATGGCCTCGCTGGCGGACATGGCGGCGCGCGGCGAGGCCGAGGCACCCCACGCCCGCGCTACCGCCGCCCAGCTGCAGGAGGGGCTGAAGGTAGAGGCCCCGCCCACACCGCCCGCTAGGGGAAGAGGTCCCGCCCACACCGCCCGCTAGGGGTAGAGGCCCCGCCCACACCGCGCGCTAGGGACAGAAGCCCCGCCCCCCCTTATTATGACTCGAGGGTATAATACGTGCTCACCAACAAGTGCACTCTGAATCCTGATCAATCATGATCATGGGCAAGAGGGAGGATGGTTGTTGGCATTTCCTCACGCACAACGATTCACACACACACAAAACGTGTTTTACTGACGCACAATGATTCACACACACGCTCAGTGTGGTTTGCAAATACAAAACATCATTCACAAACTAACTCAAAAACAAATACAGTGCGGAGTTTGGCCTAATATTAGTTTTACAAATTGAGGAACTAATTATGACTCGAGGGTATAATACGTGCTCACCAACTAGTGCACTCTGAATCATGATCAATCATGATCATGGGCAAGAGGAAGGATTGTTGTTGGCATTTCCCCGCAGAGGCGTCTGGCTGCATTCCTCCATAGGATCAATCCGGAGTTTACGTATCAGTAGCCTACTGTTATCAGGGTTTCCAGAAATACCAAAAAAACTCCATGTAAACAGTTATGCTACTAATTTAGCCAACTACTCGTTAAACCTGTATTTTATACAGTATGTAGGCCTGAAGTCAGTGTTTAACCAGTTTTATCAGTGTTACACCTACACCGGAGCGCCCCTGGCTATGTAATTTATGACATGCCATTCACTGTTAGCGGGATACACTAAACAGCCATTTGTATCCCTTCTGAACATTTTGTAACTTCAGTCTCTGGATAAATTGCGTTTTAGTTAGGCTATAGTTAAGGGAAGGGTACTTATTATTGACCAATCAACTGCCCGACCAACTCACCTGCAGTTAGACACCGGATATAGTTTCCCGCGTCTCATCGCTGTAATTGAGAGTGTGAATATTTAATATCTTTCTAATAACCCCCCACACCCCATATTTTGTTGGTGTAGATATAGAAACATAACATACAATAACAATATTCTCCCGATTGCATATGAAAATATAGCAAAGCTACTCAGTAGTACAGATGAAGTTAGAAATTAAGTTCTAACATTCCGAGGCTATGATAACTCCTCGCCCTGAACGCGCTGATAAAACGGTGACCCTGCGCCATCTAGTGGCTGTTTTAACAACGTCTCATCGTTTTATTTCCGGTGGCTGCCTTTCCCAGGACCTGAGAGGGCGCATGCAGCAGGTCATGACCCAGGAAGTCTCCGATGTATTCAGTGACACCACCACTCCTATCAAGCTTCTGGCTGTGGCCGCGACCGCACCGGCGGACACGCCCAACCGGGTGGAGGTCAGTGTGTGCGCTGTGTGTGTGATGTCTCATCGTCGCGTCATTTCCTTGTGTGGCAAAACTCCATGACAAAGGCCCGCTGGAGTGACGTGCTGATTGGTCAGGGAGATTTTCTCCTGAACAGAAGTGCAGCGGTTCTCACAGCGGGGGTGCTACGTGTTGATGTGATGCTTGTGTGTGTGTGTGACGTGTGTGTGTGTGTGTGTGTGTGTGTGTGTGTGTGTGCATTTCGGCAGGTCTTCGACGAACGCTCTGGGAACTTCGAGGCCCACTCGGGCCGCTTGGGGGCGACGGCGGAGAAGGCGGCGGCCGTCGGATCGGCCAATAAGGGCACAGTGGAGGGCATCCACGCCGCCGTCAAACACTCCCGGGACCTCACGCCCCAGGTACGCACACACACACACACACACACACACACACACACACAGACACACACAGACACACACACACACACACACACACACACACACACACACGCACACACACACACACACACACACACACACACACACACACACAGTTAAGCACAACCACATACCAGCAATTACTCACACTGTAACACACGAACACACACACACACATACACAGCTAAGAACACACTCACACATACACAGCTAAGAACACACTCACACACATACACACAGTTTAGCACACACTCACATACAACCAGTTACAAACACAGTTAAACACACACACACATACAAGCAGTTACGAAGACTGTTGCACACAAACACAGACACACACACACACACACACACACACACACTCACAGTGCACAAGCGCCCTCTGGTCCCTGTTTCCATGACGACCGACGGCGGGTTGACCCCGGGTCTGTTCCAGGTGACGTCTGCTGCGCGGATCCTGCTGAAGAACCCGGGCAGCCAGCCGGCGTACGAGCACTTTGACACCATGAAGAACCAGTGGATCGACAACGTGGAGAAGCTCACCGGTAGGGCGGCTTCTGTGACGGCCCGCGGACATCCCTCACAACCCTTTAGCCCTCCCAGACGGGGAGCGTTCTCCAGTCTCGTGGGGGGGGGGGGGGGGGGGGTTGTGATAATGCAGTGTGTACGGCCACGGAACAAAACGGCCCTTTCGAGGACGCGTGCGAAACACTGCTTCTGCTGCTCACTTTGAAGAGCCGTTGAACAAAGCTTAAAGTCGCATTGTGTACGATTGAGCCCCTCCTAGTTAGGAGAATGTATCAGTAATAGGATGGGACTTTATTGATACCGTTATTGAAATCACAATCCATCATAATTGACCAAAGATATGTCCAGGTTATTAGCTTTAAAGCTAGCGTAGGCAAACTATGTTAGAAGCTTTTTTTAATTTCTCTTCTTCTTTACTTGTGTATCCAAACGGCAATAACAAAAATAAAAGAAAGGAATATCTTTGGTAAAGTAAGCCCTTCTAATCATCTCCAATAATGTGTGTGTGTGTGTGTGTGTGTGTGTGTGTGTGTGTGTGTGTGTGTGTGTGTGTGTGTGTGTGTGTGTGTGTGTGTGTGTGTGTGTGTGTGTGTGTGTGTGTGTGTGTGTGTGTGACCAGGTCTCGTGGACGAGGCCATAGACACCAAGTCCCTGCTGGACGCGTCCGAGGAGGCCATCAAGAAGGACATCGACAAGTGCCGCGTTGCCATGGCCAACGTTCAGCCCCAGATGCTCGTTGCCGGGGCGACCAGCATAGCGAGGAGAGCCAATCGGGTGCTGCTGGTCGCCAAGAGGGAAGTGGAGAACTCGGAGGACCCGCGCTTCCGGGACGCGGTGAAGCACGCCTCGGACGCCCTCTCGCACACCATCTCGCCCATGGTGATGGACGCCAAGGCCGTCGCCGGGAACATACAGGACAAAGGTGAAGACGCTGAGCTCCACCAGGGGGCAGCAGTGTCCCACTCCCGTCTGAAAGGAGTACGGACGCTGAGCTCCACCAGGGGGCAGCAGTGTCCCACTCCCGTCTGAAAGGGGTCTGGACGCTGAGCTCCACCAGGGGGCAGCAGTGTCCCACTCCCGTCTGAAAGAGGCCCGGGTTCTATCTACCAACGTCCTGCCTGAGAGCCTTCTTTGAGCCAGACGCCTCACCCTGACGACTTCTTTAATGAGTTGCATGGGAATTAATTGTTAGCCACTTTGGATAAAAGTTCTGGATAAATGACCAAATGTAATATAGTAAATAATATACCAAACACCTTGACACCTGATAGGACAGACGGAAAAATGCTCAAATATTAATCACGTCTCTTCAAGGTTCTTCATGCTCATCTTAGTGGGAATCACACTCCCTGTCCTTAGTCGGTTCATCTCCGTTGTAAACCAATACCAAGGTTCTTCACGATCAATGAATAAGCTGGTCCTGTGGGGGGTTCAGCGGCGTGTCCCTGGTGGTCTGTAGTTGACCCGGTCCTTGCTGTGTTCTCCTCGGTCCGGCCCAGGTCTGCAGAAGGCCTACCTGGACTCCTGCCTGAGGATCCTGGGGGCTGTGGGGACGGTCCGAGAGGCCTTCCAGCCCGTGGAGCTGGACTTCCCCCCGCCGCCCCCTGACCTGGACCAGCTGCACCTCAGGGCTGGCATGGGCACGCGCACACCAACACAGGTACACGCGCACACAAACACACACACACACGCACACACAAACACACACAAATACACACAGGTACACGCGCACACAAACACACGCACACACAAACACACACAAATACACACACACACAGGCACACACACACACACACACACACACACACACACACACACACACACACACACATATATACACACACACGCACACAAATACAAATACAAACACACACACACACACACACAAATACACACACACACACACACACACACACACACACAGAAACACACTCACACACACACAGACACACACACGCACTTGTGTGCTTGCATTCACAAATATAGATTGCTCACATGCACGCACGTACACACACGTAGACACGAGGCCATGTTATGAATAGCTTGCTGTAAAACAAGGCATCGATTATGCAGCCCACATTGTTGGAATCCATTCCTAAAACAGCTTCACTCGAATCAAAGTTATTTTCAAGCTCTAAAATGAAAAGTGTATACTTCTTCCCACTCCTTTTCAAATGGGTTAAGATTAAATGGTGCCTTTTTTTGTTTCTGTAATTTGATTACATGTTTCTTGCATATTTGAAATAAAGATTTAAAAAAAAAAAAAAAGGCAAAACAAAACAGTGTGCATTGGACTCTCCGCAAATGTTCGTCTTGACGTTGTTGTGTCACTCGTCCAGGTCAGTGATGAGCAGGCCCCCCCCAAGCCCCCCCTGCCAGAGGGAGAGGTCCCGCCGCCTCGCCCTCCGCCCCCAGAGGAGAAGGACGAGGAGTTCCCGGAGCAGAAGGTGGGGGAGGTGCTCAGCGAGCCCATGATGGTGGCCGCAAGGCAGCTGCACGATGAGGCCCGCAAGTGGTCCAGTAAGGTCAGTACCAGGCATCACCACCAGGGGTCAGTATCGGGCATTCACCACCGGTTTTCAGTACCTACCATATATGCCGCCAGGGGTCAGTACCTGATATATACCACCAGGGATCAGTACCTGGCGTTTACCTATACCAGAGGTAGTATCCACCCCTGGCTTGTGACTGCAGCGTTTCTCCGTGTTAAAATGCACTATGTATTTTTACGATGTATATTTGTGTATTTTACATTTAGAAATGTCAGAGTTCCTTTTTGTTCGTAGATTGACTTCGTCGTTCACCTCTTGCTATGTGAATTTGCTATGTTTGTCTTTGCGGTCCTGTATGTATGTCTTTTTCTGTGTGAGATTTGCAGGTTGGGTTATTCTAACATAATAATTATTATTATGTACAATAGTAATAGTAAGCAGTGCTTTATTAGATTACTTTATGAACTGTTAACCGTTTCTTCCCCTTTTAAGGAGCCGTAACTGTCACTATCTTGAAAGCTTTGGTTCAGGGATCTCTGACAAACAATCTGCAAGCAATGCGCGATAAAGCCGGTTACACTGGTTAGCTCAATCCTAGAACCTTGTTGATGGTGGAAGGATTATGGCAACAGTACGGCAAAGATCTGCTGATCCAACACCTTCGGGGGAACAAGACAACACACACCCCTACCCTATCCCCTTCCAACCCGGTATCACGCGATTGCGTGCTCCTGCGCACGAACGTTAATCTATTGAAGCGTGTTCCAGAGCACGATAGTCCGACTTTTTGCGTGTTACACAGAACGAAATGTAAACCAATGCATTCTGAATGGGAGTGTTCTAAGACAATTAACGTGCTCCACAAAACGGTACGAGAGAGAGAGAAAGAGAGAGAGGGAGGGACAGAGAGAGAGAGAGAGAGCGAGAGAGAGGCTTCAGAAAGGGTGTGCGCAGATAGTACAGTGCACCCTAGTTATGTTTATGCCAAAACCACAAATGCTATATGTATATATATGTATATATATTGCCTAATTATATATATTGCCTATATATATGTATAGGCTATATATATAATTAGGCTATAATTATATTATTTAGCGTGTAATGAGACAATCTATAGCCAAATTGTCGAAGATGCCCGAGAATCTCCGGGGATATCAGCGAATCAGACCCATGAACCTATAAAGAAAGACGTCATCTCAAGCGGGAGAGAACGTTTGCGGTGCTGGTTTGTGTCACGTAAGTACAGGGCTCTCATGTCTCCTGCATTCGGCGTGAGACAGACGCAATTCAACCCATGCACACGCTCGAACCTGTGCCGTGTTCCAATACCCGTACTGTCCGTACTTACTAGCCAAAATTTGGGTAAGATCCGGCGAAAAGAAGTATACTTCAAGGACCCGGATGCCGTACTCAAAACGGGCTAATCCTGAAGTGTGGATCGAAGGACACTCCCCGTACTCAACGGCAGCCATCTTAGCTACGTAGCGGAAGAGGCGGAGCCAGGCTGAGCCATAGTCGGCGCATTTTCCACATAGCCTGCATTAATAGTCATTTTGTAGTATTTATAGTTTTTATAGCTGCTAGGCGTAAAGAGTTCACCGTTCAAAGCGGGATGTTTATTGCGGGGGAGTAGCCACGGCGGCAGTCGTGATCGTAATTACCGGTTAGTGCACCACGGAGTACTCGATTTGGAACAGCACTCACATCTGAAAAAATAACGTAGTAGATAGTGCGGATAATATACTTCCTTTAAGTATACTCATGGAAGTACGGGTATGGTCTCACGAAAATACGTGACACTGTCACGTTATTTAATCTATTGAAACGTGATCAGGGACACGTAGGCCTATTTTCTAAATTTTGTATTTCAATTGGAAGTAGGCTATTTGTCGTGTCACTAAGCATGACTTCCAAAACTAAGGTTCTGTCCGGGAGCGTTCTCCCTAATGTCCCTTATGGAGCTCCGTACAGATCATTCATTGTTGAAAATTGTCTGTGATAACTAACAAATGACAGCTTTGGGCCACCCGTTTCTACTTAAAATTGTCTGATAACTAACAATATGACAGCTTTTTGCTGTCATATTTTGCCATGTCTTGTTTATTGTATAACCAGTTCATTTCTCTTTTGTGAAAGTCACCAAAAGTCGAAAAAAGTTAAACGCAAGGTCACAGGCTAACAGTGGAGCTGTGTTGGGAACCAGCAGCCAAGAGCTTCCATGGAAACTTTCTACCCATGTTAAATTGATTTAGTTGGCAGTTCCTTTTCTGCCCATTCTTATTTAAACTTGTGGAAGCACTTTGCAGTACTGGGAGACACCATTTCTAACGGCAATGGAGCTAGATTCTAAAAATATCAAAAGATGCCCAAAGCAAATACCTTTAACCCATAGTTGTGTTTTATCAAATTAAAAAATGTCAGAGTTTCATTGACCACAAATTGAGCAGAAATATTTTGCATTCAAATCTTTAAATAGTTTAACCACATTAAGAAAAATACATTTGTTAATTTTTTTTTATTAGTGAAGCCACAAGTTTACACATTATCCAAACAGAATACCTGAAATGTTGATATTTCAGCCCTTTCGGGTTAAAACAAGAGAAAAGGACAACCTAACGAGAGTGAAAAGTTTGGGTTAGGTGACCTATAGTTGACTAAATAAAAGTGTATTCCCCATTGCTCCAGGACATTCGTGTAATTTACTTGTGAGCTCTCCCTCAAGCCTAGAGAGACATCAGTGTTGAACCACCAACTGAAAGAGGGTATTTGCCATTAGTACGAGTGACAACATTTCATGGCTATTCATTTAGTTCATTATATTTAGCCGATTTGAATAGACTTTTCTTGCAGGTGAGGCTGTCAAAGAACTAAATATGGAGCAACTACAAAAAGTAAATTTGCAGCATGACCAAATTATACAAAAAGTATAGGAACTGTTCTAGCAGATATGTTTTAGAAGTCTCTTTTGATAGGCAGGGAATAATTGTCTTTGTCACCCTGTAGTCATGCCATCAAATCTGTTGGGCAAAGTACCGCTACTGATTAATCCAGTAGACTCACTAGTCAAGTCCCCCTAGTTAGAAAATGGAAGAAACCCAGTTAGTCATGTTAATTATTCTGTTGTTACAAATGAAGACTAATACTTTCCACATATTGCGATCCAAGTTACTGGCTGCAGTCTTGGATTTTATAGTTCTATATGAATAGATTCAATTTACTAAACTATTAATCATGCTTCAGGAGAATTAACCTTTCTTGGATGGCAGATCTACCACAAGCCTCCATTGCCACAACCTCCAGATGGCTTACGACCTACGGCAACTCCTCGACTACTGCAAGCCAACAAATTGGCTCTTGCACACCACACGCATTTTGCTTTATTTGAGGTTTTCAAGCATCTTAAAATACCCAAATCATCGCTCCAATACACAAGTCAGCTAATGGCCTACAAGGAAATGCTGAAGCTAGTGTTAGTGATGGCGATAGAAATGGACAAGCTTGCGTGTATAAATATGCAACAAAAATTGCAAGGTTCACAGCCCAGTTGCATAAGTGGTCACAACCGTTGGATTGTAAGCAAGGGTAAAAAAAAAAAAAAACTTCCCACAAACTAGTCAACATGGTCAATTGAAAGCCTGTACAAAACGACCCTGGAATAGTCAAATGCAGCTTTACTGCGGATGAATTAAGCCAAATTGCATAAACATCCAATGGTAAACAGTATACAAATGCAATCAAGGTTGCACTCAGACTAGGCCATCTGGCCGTGGCCGTCGCAACTGTGGCCTGGCCACGGTAGGCTCTTGTACATACGCCATCACGTCGCTAGCATCCAAACAATTCTACCAAACCTTAACCAACTAGTGAAAAATGGAACAAAACTTTAGCACACTCCCAGTGACTAATCACCTTGTCCAGGGGTGTTCCAACGTGGTTTACCAGAGGGCCTTGTGGACTTAAGGTAAGCCACACATTTGACAGAGACAGCCCGGAATGACGTTAAACTAAGCTAATCTACAGGTTACTAGTGCAATTACATGAGCATTTTGCACAATATTTGTACTCCAATGCTACGTAAAGACGGCTTCTTCAGAAACCCGTAGCCTGCTACATTGAAGGGCAACTGTAACAAATCCTGACCAAGACCGAAAGATGGCTCTGGAAGCCACTACGGCCCACGCAGCAGATTACTGCGTGGACCGTGGTGGCTTCCAGATCAACCCTTCGGTGGACCATTCATACACATGTATTCCGAGGATGTTTTGAAGACACTGGAGTCCCATGGCACTAGATTCCTTTGAAGACTAAGTTGGTATGGGGGGGCCCAAAGGGGGCCCCCCCATAGATCTTGTCAGACAGTCATCTAACACCTGTTAAGAAAAACACACATCACAAGATACAAATCAGCAAAGCTAGGTTAACAAACAGCGGCAACATGCATGTCAAGGTGCAAAGAGAAGGGTTACTGATGGCTTGTGTCCGAGGAGACAGCCCAAAAACTTCAACATTTGATGAAGGAAAATTACTTTCACTCACTGCGGTGGTCTGTTTCGAAGTGCCATGCTGGTAGCAATATTGGTCTGGGCTGCTCAGTCAAATGCCCACAAAAACAAACACGCAACAACGCATGCTTCCAGTTTGTATAAAGTGACAATAGTGATCTGCAATCTAGATCGAAAACTTTCAACACTCCCTAAACTCAACCTCGATTGACACAGGCCGATGCAAAGTAAACCAAACCCATTGTGTCCACCTTTAATAAAGGGGTGCGTGACAGGTGATCTCAATAAGAGCTAATCAGAAAGAACACACTGTGATCGGCCATGAGTGAGACGTTCAAAACGAGAACGAGGATTTAACACCAGACGGAATTGTTACCATTCAAATTCAAATTTCTTTAATATTGGATAGGTTATGATATCAATGATTTGGGCTTTGAGTAGGCCTATATTTCTTAAATATATTTCTTAAATTTTTTCAGCCCTTCACCTTTTGATATGAAATCTATAATCTCAGCTTCTCTATAATTTGCCCAACACATATTTTACTCTTATTCTTTATTTTGCCATTCATATTGAATCTTTACTGTGTTTTATTGTACAACACAATCATCGAATAATTATTGATAATACTCTCCCATTGTGTTGATATCCATCTCCTTGGCTGCATTAAGACGAGGCTCGGGTCAGAGCAAAGATCGGGATCCACACATGATAAGGGATAAAGTTATTTATTAGAATAAAGTAAGTATCATGAAATCTGTTAGTGGGATTAGTGTAGCGTATGGAAGATTAGAAAATGTGCGATTATATGGTTTGGACAGAAAACCAGTACCAAAATCACAAGGACCGACCGAGCCAGAACGGAGGAAACTTACCCAGACAGACAAAACAAATACTGGGAACAACAAACCATCTTTACCATGTTGGAAATACCCAAACAAAATGCAACAAACCAAACCTGAACAGCAAACCAACATATGTGACCAACCAACTGAACTACTGACCAAACACACAATTCTTTCGACTAGCCTATGTATATGGGCAGTGGAAAGTGTGCTGTGGGGATGTTGAATAGTGTTAACATAAAACAAAACATGGAACCAATCCAAAGGTCCAAAACCTTAAGGAACCACCCTAAACAGAACCCAAGCCCACCTGCCTCTGTGGAAAGAGAGAGAGACTGGCTAAAGCCTGCGTGGCAGACCTGCACAGGTGCACCTCATCAGCTGACAAGCCTCTCAGCCCCGCCCACTGGCTACCTGTAGCAGGTAGGCAAACACAGAGGACCCAGCATGGGTGTGCATGGGTTGAATTGCGTGTGTCTCACGCCGAATGCATGAGACATGAGAGCCCTGTACTTGAGTGACACAAACCAGCACCGCAAACGTTCTCTCCCGCTTGAGATGACGTCTTTCTTTATAGGTTCATGGGTCTGATTCGCCGATTTCCCATGCTGATATCCCTGGAGATTCTCGGGCATCTTCGACAATTTGGCTATAGATTGTCTCATTACACGCTAAATAATATAATTATAGCCTAATTATATATAGCCTGTACATATATATAGGCAATATATATAATTAGGCAATATATATATATATATATATATATATATATATATATACATTTGTGGTTTTGGCATAAACATAACTAGGGTGCACTGTACTATCTGCGCACACCCTTTCTGAAGCCTCTCTCTCGCTCTCTCTCTCTCTCTCTCTCTCTCTCTCTCTCTCGCTCTCTCTCTCTCGCTCTCTCTCTCTCTCTCTGTCTCTCTCGCTCTCTCTCTCTCTCTGTCCCTCCCTCTCTCTCTCTCTCTCTCTCTCGTACCGTTTAGTTAATTGTCTTGGAACACTCCCATTCAGAATGCATTGGTTTACATTTCGTTCTGTGTAACACGCAAAAAGTCGGACTATCGTGCTCTGGAACACGCTTCAATAGATTAACGTTCGTGCGCAGGAGCACGCAATCGCGTGATACCGGGTTGCCCCTTCCCAGCTCCTCTTCCTTTGTTTTGCCTTCCTGCGTTCCTTTGAGATCATCCGACCCATACCGTCGCTCTGCCTCTGCCTCCATAGCGCCTGCACTCTGGCTCTCTGGCCTTGATCTGCTTCTCCATCCGGTGCTTCACCTGCTGTACTAAAGTCCTTATTTCCCATCCCCCCCCCCCCCCCCCCCCCACACCAACCTCTACTATTACCGTCATCCGCCATTATCCCTTTCTTTCTTTCTTTCTTTCTTTCTTTCTTTCTTTCTTTCTTTCTTTCTTTCTTTCTTTCTTTCTTTCTTTCTTTCTTTCTTTCTTTCTTTCTTTCTTTCCTTCCTTCCCTCCCTCCTTCCCTCCTTCCTTCCTTCCTTCCTTGCTTCTTTCCTTCCTTCCCTCCTCCTTTCCCTCCTTCCTTCCTTCCACCCTTTCTCCCTTTCCTCCCTCCTCCATTGCTTCCTTGATTCATTCCCCCCTTCCTTCCTTTCCTCCTTCTTCCCTCCTTCCTCATTGGCCTCCTTGCTTCCTTCCCTCCGTCCTCGCCTTCTTCCCTACCTTTCTTTCTTTTGGTTCACCTCCCCCCCCCCCCCCCACCCCCCCCCCCCCCCCAGCCTGAGGAGGAGGAGGCAGTAGAGGTAGATGATGAAGATGAGTTCACTGACGGTGAGGATGACTATGAGCCAGAGCTCCTGATGATGCCGTCCAACCAGCCTGTCAATCAACCCATCCTGGCCGCCGCCCAGGCGCTGCATCAGATGGCCCGCAAGTGGTCCAGCAAGGTCTGCGCACGTGCTCACACACGCAGTAACACACACACACACACACACACACACACACACACACACACAGACACACACACACACACACACGCATACACGCACACACAGCTAAGCACACAGTCACATACACCCAGTTGCACACACACAGTTAAGCACACACACACACACATAAGACCAGTAACACAAGTTGTTACGCACACACACACACGCACACTCACACCTAAGCACATACACACTCACACCTAAGCACACACACACACACACACACAAACAAAGCAGATACTCATGCGTGTGAAGATATGCTTGCATGCACCTTAACATTGCATGCACCCAGAGAGACACATGCCGCACCACGACCGCAGCTCCAAGGAGTTTTCTTCCAAGGAACGTAGGATGATGATGATCACCGGCTGGCCCCATCACTGCACTCGTTCCCGCGGGAACAACAGTAAGCTCTGGCATCGCCGTAGCGACCCTCAACCGGCTGTGGCTGAAGGTGCTACCGTTTTTTTTTGTTTTTTTTCAATGTTGATTCATTTTGGCAACACGGTCAACCCACGGTGGTTAACCTGCGGTTGTGCCGGTGTCTTCGCTGTAGGTTTCAATCAGATGGAGGATTGCTTACTTTGCCTGTTGCACCTGATTCACTGTTAACAGTTGGCTATGCACTGAGAGGTTCCCACGCCGCTGTGGACGCTGCTGTTTCAAAAGGGCGACGGGGATAGTCCGGTCACCGGAGGCACCCGACATAACCTGCACCGTCGCGGTCGATAAACGCTTGTTTTTCACATTGCATGCGACGTGGCGTCACCATGGCAGTTTTGCACTGAGATATCCGACTCTAACCGCTCTGCAAACTGCTACGAAGGCACAGTGGGGGCGTGGCCTCAAATGTTTGATTCTCCATCGTCCTAAATCAAAGGTTTGCGATGACTGTTGGAAAACATGTTGTTCACAACATCATCCTCAAAACTGTCCGCCCTTCGGCATTTAAAACCATAACGCCGGCCGCATCCGGAAAAAAACACCCACGACGACCGCATCCGGCCTCTTGTTCACTCTGTCCCGCCCGTGCTGCCCTGCACCCCTTCCCCCTTGTATCCCAGGGCAACGACATCATCGCGGCAGCCAAGCGCATGGCCCTGCTCATGGCCGAGATGTCCCGTCTGGTGCGCGGCGGCAGCGGGAACAAGCGGGCGCTGATCCAGTGCGCCAAGGACATCGCCAAGGCCTCGGACGAGGTGACCCGACTGGCCAAAGAGGTGGCCAAGCAGTGCACCGACCGGCGCATCAGAACCAACCTGCTGCAGGTAATGAGCACAGGAGACACACGGGCGGCCAGGAACATGCACACATGCACATATACAGACACACACGCACAGGTGCACATGCATGCGCCCACACAGAAGTGTAGACACAGACAGACAGACAGACAGACAGACAGACAGACAGACAGACAGACAGACAGACAGACAGACAGACAGACAGACAGAGACCCGCCTACAAGTGAAGATACACACATACACACACGCACACACACACACACGCACACACACACACACACACACACATCGACCATACATAGATGCAAAGACACAGTAGTGTGGTAGAACAGTTCGTCCACCAACTGGTTTCAGGTTGCTGGTTTCAATCCTACAGTTGGTCTTGCATTAGTGTTCAGCTGACGTCTTACTCCCTATTACTCTGGAAGACAATTTGAACACCTTCCCTGTTCGGCAGGTTTCTGAGGGGTCAATATTGACCAGCTTCAGTTGATCCAACATCGTCATAGTTCCTACCTACCGGCTGCATTAGCTATGCATGTTTTCTGTGCTAACGAAAGTCAAATCATTCGCCGACGGCCAACCCGCGTTCGTTTGTGTCCGCCCAGGTGTGCGAACGCATCCCCACCATCAGCACTCAGCTGAAGATCCTCTCCACGGTCAAAGCCACCATGCTGGGCCGCACCAACATCAGCGAAGACGAGTCAGAGCAGGTACGCTGTTAGCCTTGTGTCGTTTCTCCCTTGTTGTCATGGGTGGGCGCAGTTGTCCCAGAGCTTTTCGGGGCTCAAACCCATTTTAAGTTCAGCACTTTCCTGTGACCCCAACTTGAATCTGCTGCTACACACATAGTTGAAAGTATAGTTTTAAGTGATTAGTGATTTATTTGCTTGTGGTTAAAAATAGTGTTTGTATATTGGCGGCCCTTGCAGGATCTTTCAAACCGTATTAAAGGAAGATTGATTTATAATCTGTAAATATTTAAGGGCACATCAAATAAAGTGTGCAACTCAATATCTCTGACTTATAAATCCGCCATCACCCACGACCCCCGTATGCATATCAGGCCACTCTCAACCCCAAGGCTTGGAAACCCTGGGTCAGGTCAACCCATGGTTCTTGTGTTGATGTTCCTATCTCCCCGTCCGTCCGTCCGTCCGTCCGTCCAGGCCACAGACATGCTGGTGCACAACGCCCAGAACCTGATGCAGTCCGTGAAGGAGACGGTGAGAGAAGCCGAGGCAGCGTCCATCAAGATCAGGACCGACTCGGGATGCACCCTGCGCTGGGTCCGTAAGACTCCCTGGTACCAGTGAACCCCCGAACCCGCCCAGCAGCCGCCAGAACCCCGGGAGTTCAGGTCACATGTAAGAGCACACCGCAGATCCTTTGTACAAATGACACGCACACAAAGGAAGAATGATGGCGCTCCCCTTTGTGAAGAGGAAGCCTGCGAAGTGCAGCTTTCAGTCCGTCCTTTACTTCAGTTTGTGTGTGTGTGTGTGTGTGTGTGTGTGTGTGTGTGTGTGTGTGTGTGTGTGTGTGTGTGTGTGTGTGTGTGTGTGTGTGTGTGTGTGTGTGTGTGTGTGTGTGCGTGCGTGCGTGCGTGCGTGCGTGCGTGCGTGCGTGCGCAGGTGTGTGCGTGTGCGTGAGTGTGCGTGTGTGTGTGTGTGTGTGTGTGTGTGCGTGTGTGCTGTTTGTTTGTGTGTTATCTTTTGGTACTTGGCCTACTGTCAGTTAGTCCTACTCTGTTCCCGGGCTCTTTCGTCTGTAGCTATGGAAATCCATAGGTTAATATTTGACAGTTTTTTTATATATATTTTTGGTATGTTGGGTTACAAGAGTTTATCCAAATCCCAGGTATATATTTTTTGCATGAAACGTTTTTTCTACTTTTAAAGGAGAATTATGAAATATAATATTCACTGAGAAAGAATGTTTACTTTTCGTTGAATGTCATCGGTTTATTATGGTGTACTGTATATATTTAATAGGGATTTATTTTGTTAACATCCTTTGCTGGGAGTTTAGTGCTTTGATCTTGTGCATACCTGGCTGATTGTATTTCGGTCCTTATGTTTACGTTGAATCGTTATACTGCTCTTAACTGAAGATCCATCCGAGAGGTGAAATATGACCTATCAACTGAATTACACTTTGCCATGCAATGCTTTTGTTTATTTATTTTCACCATTTATGGGTTTATGAAACCTATTTAAAAAGTCATATTGCTGAGAAGTGGACATTTTTACTTTTTTGGGGTTGCTAACTTAACAGCAGCATTAGTCAATGTTGTTCAATAGTTAGTTCCTTATGGTTCAACATTGCCTAAGGGTTTTTCATTTCATCAACACAGTTTATAACCAGGACAACAACTGTTAATATGAACATAGGTCAAATAAAAGACATTTGACTTAGAAGTAATGTTACTTTTCTAAAGTTACAGTCGCAATGTGTACAATTTCAACAAGCTCGTAGCATAAATGAAAAGACATCGATATGTGTGTGATCACTGCTGATCGAGTGATTTTAAAACCTAGCAATAAAATCACATCTTATTACTGACATATTCTACAAATAAAAGATAAATACCCTGGCAGTTATTACCATTCTTAAAGTCTCCTGCCTTCTTAATGGGAGCTCTTAACACATCAACTTCAATATTTTTGTGCTTTACTTTCATTACCACCTTTTCCCTTAACATTTTCATGATTTAGTTTTCTCATTTGTGAGAAGCCCGTTCTAGAGACGTATGAGTGAGAACCTGGACATCAATGTCTGAATGTTCCCAACAATCATTTGGTTGTGCTTTTTCCAGATGACCGCAATGGTTTTATAACCTTCAAATATGTTCATGTTGCTAACTGGTACATTCATGCAAGTGTTCAATTTGGATTTGCCTCAGGCAACTGCAAAAGAAAATATTTTTCCCTTGATTGTTCAAGATGATAATAACCAATCAATTTGTTATTTTTTAATATCTATTTTAGCATTGCTTCAACCACGTGGTGGTATTTCTTTTTTTACATCGGCAGTTTAAGAACAACTGTCAGAGAAAAGTATAAATACGTGTGTCCTTATAAACTTTACTCAACAGGCAGTATTAAAAGGTGGACTGTGGCTTAAGAAAAGGTTTTACGTTAATTACACGTTGGCCTATAAGGATGCAGCGATCGCTAACGTTGAGTCACTGAAATTCTCCAACCTTGGATGTCTGATTCTCGTAGCGCTGTCCACACATCTGTGCCTTCGAATAATAAAAACACAAATACTGCTGGACTTCATAGCCTCTTTATTTGACACATTATGCTAACAATGTTATCGGATATTAAAGTACACTTTATGAGCATTGCAGTAAATACGCACACATAAAACATGGGTTTTTCTTATAAAATATCTTAATTTGTTGATAAACAGAGGACATTCCTTGTCCCCACCCTCCCCAATAAGTGATTGTGCAAAAGCGGTGTTGAATAAGGCTGCATTTCGAGAGTATTGATTTATAAAAGTAAGGTGAGATTGCCTCCTGAGCATCCTCAACTCTCTACAACAGAGCAGAAACGCACCCCGGCTCTACACCACGGTAGGGACTGAAACCTTCTTCAGTGATTCGGGATTAAAAACTCCATCCTCTCGTTCCTGTGTGAAGTCCACTACTGGTGCGTGTAGTTGTAGTCAGAGTGACGAGGTTAGGTCCTACATATAATACATAACAGTTCCCCAGGTCGCCAAGGTGGACCAGGGTGCTCTCTATGGCAAACAGACATTCCTGTCAAACCGCAAAGCCAACATTTCTGGGCTGAAATACCTGCACTCACACGGTAAACAAGGGAACGTTGGCCGCTTGGATTCTAGAAAAATAGCTACTGTATAAAACTGATTGTGTTCAGCTGCAAAAGGTAACAAGGTCTGCAAACATTGACACTGATTTCATGCTTTATGTGCTGAAGTGTGAAATGGCCACGCAGGCAGGCCGCTGCACAAGTCTTTTAAAGCTTAGTGTTTTCCCTTAGAGCATGTAAAATGGGGATAAATAAACTATAACATGAAGAAAAATAAACTAGTCACAAAGCTCTCAAAATACCTATTATCTGGTCAAGATAATGCACAGACAAAAAAGAGCATACAAGTATTTTCCCACAATTATTAAGGCTTCCCTTTAAAAGGTTAGAAGTATCATTTGATTCTCTGCAACACTATGAACATATAAGTTAACTTTGGACAACACAAAGTCTTTCATTAATTAATAACAGTTAATTAATGAAAGTGAGCTAGGATACAGAAGGCTTGTAGAACTAACTGAAACTTGGAGCGTGGGAAAGTTTCAGTTCCCCATTTTTGGCACATTGGGTTGTTGGCTGTCGTCACATCAGCCAGTTGATGCTCAGGTCCTTACTTGGAATTTTCCAGCTTTTGTGACATATTTGACTCCTTTAAAAGGCTTGTACTTCTCTCCATACATGTCCAGTCGGTTCACCTTTAGCCCTGCAACAAAAGAGGTCAGATAAGCTGGGGAAACAATGAGCCATTTGAGTGGACAAAGTCCACACATTCAAACCCAATGCAAAAACGGTGTATGAATGAATTAAGATAATATCTACAGTATGTTGTGTGAAACAATATCTGTTCTGCTGTCAAACTATACCACACAGAGTAAGACAATGAGCTTTAATTATATCAGAAATGGGGGAGCGATTACCTAAAACCTGGATCATTCCGGCAGGGTAAAAGGAAAGGTTATTTCAAAGTAAGAGTACCCGATATGGCTAGCTGTTGAATTTTGAGGGCGATGTTGATGGAGGGGTTGTCCTCTGGTTTGGGGGCTCCGGCCTGCAGACTGAGGCTGCCCCGCAGGTTAGGAAGCTTCTGGGGGTTCAACCTCCCAATGTCCCACACCAGTACCTACCCCCACCACCACACAGACACGCCTTAACAGGTTATCGGTTACATTACTAAAGTGTAAAAATAAGTCATCTTATAAACACTGTACTCTGCTGTGATGTAAACATTTGCTAAACCGCTTTTCTTAGCCAACTTCCATCAGGATTAGATTAAAAAAATCAGCACTCCTTTGAACTGAAGCGAGAATCTATTTTTAATCTAGAATCGAGAATCAATTTATTGAATCGAATCTGGGCTCCCCAGAATCGAAAGGCAACACTAGAGCTGGGCGATTAATCGATTTATCGTAATTCTAATTGATGGTCTAAGAATAAGAAAAAAGATTCAAACGTAAACAATGGTAGCGTGCGCAGAAAGAAGTGAGTGTTTAGAGTTTGCCAAAAGTCTGTGGCAACCAAATGTTGCCTTTGTTAATCATTGTTAATCTTTAAATTAAAATCCAAATTATTATTTTATTTTTTTTGTCATTTAAAATCGATTATAAGAAAATCGTAGATTTTACGAATTTGTACAGTGGTTACCTTGGTGGCGGGGTCGTAGGTGTAGCTGCCCTGCGTGGCTGTGAGGCTGGCACTGAGCACGGCTTTGGGCATGTGGACGGTGATCACCAAGCCTTCCACCGTCTTCCCCATGGTCTGCTTGGGGCCCGCCGTCAGGTCCAGGCGGCCCCCGGAGCCACTCTCGAAGAAGCTGATGTTCTGCTTCACGTACACGGGGAGGGCCACGAGGCTGGGGGGGGCAGAGCACAGGGTCCACAGATATAAGAGTCCTAACTCCTCTTAGGGCTGATCGATTACGGGCAAAATCATAATCACGAATATTTTGGTCAATATTGAAATCACGATTATTCAAACAATTATGTTGTATTTATTCAGCATGTCTATCCCAGAAAAATCTTTGTAAATGAGAACTTTGAAATTTCACCTTAAAAAACGACACAAAATGGTCAAAAAGAAAATGTTCCAATCTAAAATGATATACAGATATGTATCAAGCTTTTCTGCCCTTTCTATAAAACCTTAAAAAAATATTTAGAAGGAAATAAAAATAAAAATCGAAAAACTTGAATACGTTAATTTTGTGACCGTTTGACGCTAAAAATCGAAATCGCGATCAAAATCCGATTAATCACCCAGCCCCAACTCCTCTAGGGATCATTGGCACAGCAGGGCTTAGTGACTGGCATAATAAAGCAGTGATAATGGACAACTCCTTGCCCCATCTGTAACTCTGTATATGTCTCTTGTTGTCATTGCCGTCTCTGTTCCTGTTGTCATTGTTTCTGTTGATCTGTCTGCCTACGGTTGCTCGTCTCATATTGTAATTATCTGCTTACATATTTTTAATTTACTTTATTTTATTTATATCACTATTTTTTATGTACAGCACTTTGGTCAGTGAAAGCTGTGTGAAATGTGCTTTATAAATACATTTTACTTACTTACTTTACTTACTGAATGCACCTGTAAGAGAGGGGTACGTATCGGGGGGTGGGGGGTGCTTACTTCTGGGCGTTGACGTGGTAGGACATGAGTGTGAAGTTTCCATCGGGGGGGATGAAGGAGAGGACTCGCTCCGCCTCCCAGCGTTTGAATCTCACACACGGGTGGAAGCTCACGTCGTCCAGGAGCCGGGGATTCTGCAGGGCGAGATGGAGCCCGGGAGAGACAGTTACAGCGAAGTCACCGCGTGAGCCGACCGGATTAGAGAGATCAGGATCACACGAGAATCCATCCAGCCAGGCTTTGAGTCCAGCCTTCCTTGGGCCCGAAACACAGTGGTTCGGACAATCCCTGCGTCCTATGAGGAACTACGTGATCTACTGCGATCGACACGTGGTTCATCCAATAATACCCTGCCAAGTATTCTTAGAAAGTGCCGGCCCCTTTCCAAACAGTTCCAAAGAAGACGTCCCATAATGTTCTGTATAGCGACCCACCTGGTATGTCAGGTTAGCAGGTTGGAAGGAAAGTCATTCGACGATAAACTAATATCTAGAGTGAGGGGAGAAGGGGAACCCACCATAAAAGAGAGAGTCAGATCAGGCATCCCAGTGAGCTTGACGCAGGCTTCAATTACACCCTGTATCTCAGCACACACCGTCGTACCTGTGGACCAATCACAGGCACACAAGATAATTAACATATTTCTTTTTTATAAAAGTATATGTTATGCATAGAAATAGAAATACATCAAAAGTAAGAAAATTGGTGACCACAGCATATTAAAGAACAACCCTGCTTTTTTTAATTTAAACCGGACCATAAGCTGTGCTCACTGTGTGATTGTAAAGGTAAAACGCTTGCGTTTGTTTCTTATCTATTTGCTCTGCTTCCTCATGCTGTGTTATCTAGCAGCCCCGTGGGTTACCGATTAGCCCTGGCTTGAACTGAACAGAGGAGGGTTGAGTGCTCTGCTTCGCAAGGAACTGCCACACCATTACTGTACCCAATGAGGAAGCCATTTCCTACCTGATTTGTCCACTATGGCGTCGATCTCCTCTATCACGTCGAAATAAGCCTCATTATTGGTGTATTTTACACCAGAGCGCCTCCACGGGATGGTGGACAACTGACCCGACGGAAGCCTTTCTTCAAAATTACTAGTTCCTGGAGTGAAACAAATAAAAGCATTTAGCGTAGAATCGCAGAAAACAAAAGAACAGTCAAGTAGAATCAACTATTGCTAGTGCATCAAATAGAATGGATATGTAATTGCGGAGAACGCTGGATGATGTGTGGGCTGTGGTGACGTTCTGTGGACCTGTGAGGGTGTTGACCATGGTTCTCAGGATGGTGGGAGGCCGGATCATCTCCTTCAGGATGTTGGACTCTGTGGCCAGAGGGAAACCGTTGTCCAGCATCTCCTCCAACAGCTCGTAAACCGTCACCACGTTGTCCTTAATCACCGTCTCCGAGCATTCCCCAAAATAATCCTGGGAAAATAAAATAATTATATGAAATAGCACATAGTAAGGATGGTTTATGTATTGTAGAGAGAGAGCATAAACTGAAGAGAATAGTTTATGTATATGACATATAGTAATCATATAGAGTAGAGCAGACATTCACATCAGCAGATGCTTTTATATAAAGTGTCTCACTGTGAATTTAGACAAGCCATTAATGGGCAAGTAGTGTCTGGGTATCTTGCAGCTTACTGGGTTTCTACATTGAACAATGTAGAAACCCAGTAAGGATAGAAACACTCAGCAGTGAAAGTAGGTGTCACATCAACACACACCAACTTGGCAAATATTATCAGTCAACGTAATATAATTTCATCCCTATGGCAAAAACACAGAGTGAGACACACAATAAGCTTGGGCTGACCTGAAACGTCTCGACCACTCTGTGCAGCAGCTCGATCACGAATAGCGGGGGGGCCTCTGTCTGGATGACCGACAGGAAGAAGAGCCTGTCGCGGTAGATGCTGATAAGGTAGTGGTGCGGGGTCTGAAGCACGGGGGGAACATCCTCTGGCTCTGCAGCCTTCTCCTTCGCTTCGAAGAAGTAGTCGCAAACACTGCGGCCGATGACGCTCTTCCAGTGCTTCTCCAGGAATATATCTCCCGAGTGGTTAATCAGAAACAGGCTGTGGATCATTTCAACTGCAACAATGGGGAGGCTGTCAAGGTTGTGACTGCTGTCACATAGAGAGTGAGAGAGGGAGGAGGAGATGAGGAAGCAGATATACAAGTTATAGAAGAAGAAATGTCACAAGCACATTGAAATAACCAATCGTTTACTACTGCATTAAAGATGTACGATGAATTCATGCATTCAAAACATAAAGTAAAAAGCCAGTCAGTCTGACGAGTTGCAACTTCAAAATATGAAACTGAAAACGCAGGTAAGTTAGACAGCTGGGAACTATTAGTCAACAACGAGAAATACATCCGACTTTCGGTCCACAACCGGAATGAGGACCAAAACATTCAATTCCACTCCATAACCAAAGAACGTCACTGGAAGATAGTTGACTTATTACAACTTGGCATAACAAATGCATAAAGTTATACCTGCAGGAGTCGATGAACGATGTTATGGCAATGTGGCACTTTTTCAACTGACCATTCATAGTGGCCACGGAGAAGCCTGAACTATTAGGCAAGCTAAAACAACATGAGCAATACATCAACTAAATTTTAGATTATAGACTTTTTTTTTATTACATACATTAACCATGCTTTAATACAGCAATTCATATTGATTTGAATGAACACAAAATAATGGACGAACAGCGAGCGGTTTACTTTAGATCGGGCAATACCGAGGCCACCTCAACACCGGTTCCACAGAGAAGGCGCGTGTCCGTTGTCTGTCGATCGGGATCGTTATTCATTTCCTACTAGCTGATCGAAACGCAGAGTAACCATCAAGAATGGCTCCAAAGTCAAGGAAACATAGACATTCGGAGGAGAAAGAGAAGGTAGAAGTCACTCCTCCAAAGAAACAAAGACTCTCAGAAGAGAAGAAGCCAGACTCTCCGACCGAACTAAGGTGATACTAATAAACATTTCAGGGAACGAAGCCTTCCCTTGGTTGCTTTGTGTTGTATTGCACTCGCACGTAAATCCCTATTTATATAGCGATCGCCTACCAAGTTAGGAGTAGCTCTTTTTGTGATGCTAGTCAACGAGTCACTTAGTGGGGAATGGCACGCAGTCTGCAGCCGGGGCGTTTGTGGAGCTCCCACGTGGCTTGTGTTGTGCAGGAGTCGCTAAAGTTAGTTATGGGAGACATTGAATCGTCGTCGTGTCTTCAAAATGACCTTTCAAGCAATGTTCGCCGTAGTCGCATTGATTTGTAAAAGCGTGTACGCTGAAGGTCAACACATGTGTAGTTACCGCGCAGCGGTGCGCGCTCCCGTCCTGTTTGAACGACTCAATGCATGACTGGACTCGTTCACATTATTGCCAGTCCGATGGGACAGTCGACCAATTTGGTTGTTCATTCTTCGACATTATCTGTGTGTCGGTGAAGAATAACGTTGGAGTTTACTGTAACGTTCATACATGTAACATAAGCATGCCCCAATGTCATCAGCTAGACGTGAATCGCCATGTCATTAGATTGTTTAAGAACGATTCAACCGCTTTTTTATATTGACGATCGATTTAATAAATTAGTACACAACTATCAGGCAGTGGTATGATTTTGTCGCTCCTCCTTCAGCTCCGATTGGTGCGGGGGCGGGGCTTCTTCGTGTAGACACATGTCGATCCGAGCGGCACGCAGAGATGAAATTAGGAGTTTTTTGTGTTCCCAGCTCTTTTGGTCTCAGAATTTGTGCCGCTCCACAAGTCTGTCAGCGTCAGATATTTTAGAAATAGGGACACCATGTCAGCTCCAAGGTAAGCTCTCCCCTGCAAATTGGGGGTTGATTTGATAAGTGGAAACATTTGTCTTTCGAGATGGATGTGCAGTGGCTGAAGGCGTAGTAACATCTCGCCCCTGCCGGTGTTATTACTTGGACAAGCTCAGTGATGACTTCATAAAAAGGCTAAGAAAAGCACGATTGGAACCATTTTCTGTATACATGGATAACCAGGGTGTGGCATCAGAGACGTGGTGGTTGTTTATTATGCTGAAATTGACAAGTTACCTGGTCTATATCAATATTATAACGTTGTTTGTTTTCCAGTACCAATTGCATCAATGAATCCATATGGAACTGCATTGCATGCTTTGTATGTGTTGTGTCAAAATTGACTTGAGCAGAACAAACCTATCCTATGTTTGAGTGTTGGTTGAGCACATCATGTGCCAAGCATGTGCATATGGTTGGTTTTGCCTCAATGGGTTTAACCCAAATGAGAGAACAAGAGTATATTCAGGGATTCATTTCTTTGCATTACACGTTTCATGTTTACACTCTTGACGTAAACAGGGTGTGGTGTGGTTCTTTTCTTTTTAAGCTCATTATTTTGTTCCACTCATAGGGGAAATATGAATGTACCCTCTCTTATATTTGAATGAGTTGTTTCCGTTCTCGTTCATACACGCTCAGTTCTTTGCATACTGTAATGGAACAAGCAGACCTCTCATTACGAGCTCTGGTTGGTTTTGCCTGAGGGCAAATGCAGTCTTTGAAAGGTTTTTTTCTTATGTCATCATGAATTTGTGCGTCATATCACCCTGTAACCGGATCTGAGGGCCGGAACAAAAATGTAGTGCAACTTGCAAGTGTATATAATGGTGTAATGCTGTATGATGTAAATGCAAATTTAGTAATGTATCAAACAAGATGTGTACATATTATGCCATCCTCCTGTTAAAACTTTTCTATGTTGATGCAACCGTAGACTGCTGCTGTCATTTTTTATATATATATATATATATATATATATATATATATATATATATATATATATATATATATATATATATATATATATATATATATATATATATATATATATATATATATATATATATATATATATATATATATATTCGTTTTTACAAATGTCTTTCTTTCTTTGTGTGCTTCTAGCCCCAACTCTCTGTTCGGGATGGGAAACCCCCTCCTGGACATCTCAGCCGAGGTGGACAAGGACTTTCTGGACAAGTGAGTTACACACCGGAACGTGGTCCCATGTGTTGAGGCAATAGAGAGAGCGACTCTTATGGCCAATGTTGAGCCAGGCTCTGTTGCAGAAATTGTGTGTGTGTGTGTGTGTGTGTGTGTGTGTGTGTGTGTGTGTGTGTGTGTGTGTGTGTGTGTGTGTGTGTGTGTGTGTGTGTGTGTGTGTGTGTGTGTGTGTGTGTGTGTGTGTGTGTGTGTGTGTGTGTGTGTGTGTGCGCGCCCGTGCCCATTCCCTCTGATCATCCACACTGTTCTATCATTGGGTTGTGAGACAGGTCCATGTGTGCATGCACTGTAAGACATCGCCTTACCGTTGACTTAACGCATCTTGGAATCCTCATCTAATGACTGCTCTCCTAAGTGCAGTGGCATGGATTTGGTTCATCCCCAGAAAGAAAGCCTCTATTTTATAAGAGATGCTCAATTTAGTTGAAACCTGGGGCAACAACCAACATTTGTCATCTGGAACAAAGTGTTTGAGAGTTTTTGCATTAAATTTGTTTTTTATACCATTTATTTTAAGCAACGGCTGGTTATGTCAAAGTGACCGGGGGCTTGATGCTGTAAAATTCTCATGTTGGAATTGGGTTGGGTTTCTTCTCTATATTTTAATTTTGGGTGATGTGAGGGCAATCCACGCCGGTTGGGGTAGGCCCGTTCTGGTTTTCTCCGGCCCCTGGCTGGACAGGAGTTGACGGGTGCAAAGGGTTCCTGCAGGTTTACGCTCAGAGTCCAATTCCAACCCGTTGTGTAAATGCCTGGGTTAGCCTCAAACTCGCCCCCTCTCCTCCCTCCTTGACCAGTTCTAATTCACTCTCACATGAGGATAACGCTAGACTTACGTGTGTGTGTGTGTGTGTGTGTGTGTGTGTGTGTGTGTGTGTGTGTGTGTGTGTCCCTAATATTTCATCCCGTAGGTTCTGTAAAATGATGTGTATGTTCTGCCCTCTGTGATTGTAAACTGATCTTTATGTTCTGCCCTCTACAGGTTTGGACTGAAGCCCAATAACGCAATCCTGGCAGACGAGAGCCACAAAGCGCTGTTAGTATCTCCTCTATTACATTAAACTCCCCTGTATCTTATGTAACTTCCCTGTTTCTTAAAGAAGTTAGAAACGGTACTCTTAAAGATTAGATCTTTGCCTGAACACTAAATGTAACAAAGAATGGCAAATGAAGGAATAGCTAACTGTAAATGAACACGTTGTTTGTCAAGCAAAGGGGAAAGAAAAGTCTGTCAAAGGGAGGCGCTTGGTCCTTGGTTTAATCCACTTCATTCTGGAATAGGCTAGACAAAACAGGCAAGCTCCAGAACTAATCACGTTCGAGCTCGGTGAGATGACGACAGCCAATAGATGGTCCCAAAGGGAATGTGAGACCGGGCCCGAGAGGCCGTTCAGCCAATCGCAGAATTGGAATCCCCAAATGCCTCCTGTGACTGGAGAGAAGTTTTAGGTCAGAGAACAAATATTTACCAGAAGATAGCGGAGCTGGTGTGTGTGTGTGTGTGTGTGTGTGTGCTATCCACGCATATGGTCGCACACGTCATTTTCACATGTTGTCTATTTGTTGAACAAACTATGCTTCTCTGCCAGTGTGCATAGTATATGATTAAGCTAGTCCTTGTCTCCCATGGCCATGCCCCTGCATGTTTGTCATAGTAAATTAGGGTAATGTTTCTGCTTTATTGAATGTAATTCCCCTGTAAAGCTGGTTTCACAGAGTATTAAGGGTACCGTTAGTCCTCGGAAGAAGGTAATTTATATAATCAACTGAAAAGGCTCTTGGCCCCTGAAGGCCTTAAGGGCTGAAACTATGACAAGACGGCTGCATCATCCAAAGTTGGTGCGGTATAACTCCCTGTAGTGACCAAAGATAATTCAAAATGATAAAAAACATAATCTACCAAAATCTCGATCCACTGTACTGCAAACGCGTAGGGGAGCAATGCGACCAATGGCGTCGGTTCTCAGGAGACCACTCCCCCCCCTCCTCCCTCGCGGCGGCCGGTCAGTCCCAGATGTCTCATCTCGGCAACCTCGACCTCAGTCTCAGGACCTTAACAGCAGTAGGGCCGCTGGTTTCGCTTCCCCCCTCTTCCAGACGCACAGTGCTCCCACAGACCCCGAGTACACCAGTCAGCACCAGTAGAAGTTCAGCGTGAGAGTCGGACCACACCAAAGCCCTCTTTCTAAATATGGATATTTTTACGGGAAATCTACACGTAAACTATTCATGTAATAGTTGATCTGCCAATGCTGCTGTAGAGTCAGGACTTTAATGTGACAGGCAGCAGGGGTGGTCCAACGAGTGTCTGTAAAGCGTTGTAGAGGGGGCTCCTGCGGCCATGTCCTGGCCTCCTCCTCCTCCTCCTCACTCTGCCCCTCCTCTGTCTCCAGGTTCGAGGAGCTCATCGGCAAATTCACAGCGGAGTACCACGCCGGGGGCGCCACCCAGAACTCCATCCGAGTGGCACAGGTGGGCGTCGCACACCACCCCACCTGCCCCACCGGGTTGACTGACACGTACCCTCCCATAGCTGTAGCCAAGTGTAAAGGGGTGCTTTAGACCGTGAAAACGGACTGCTTTAACTACTGCGTCAGTCGGAGGTCAACTGGAAACGGCTATTGTTGGCCGTGCCTACTTCCCCAAACATGGTTGATATTTCCTGCAACAGATTCTTGCCATCTGGGAGTTTAATTTACTGGGAGATAACGGCGATGAAGATAAAGCACAAGGCCGGCTTGTGTTTCGTATAAAATGAGGGAAATGTTTTTATTGTAAATGATGGACTGCTGCCCCAAGTGGGAACTCCACTTACTGGAGGCAGGGGGTGGGCTTCTAGTGGCCTAGCCATACAGCTTCATACAGTCTACCGTACTGAGATCCTGTCGCTCCCTGCTGCCCCCTAGTGGATGATCCAGAAGCCCGACAAGGTGGGCACGTTCTTCGGATGCATCGGCAAGGACAAGTTCGGGGATATCCTGAAGAAGAAGGCGCTGGAGGGAAAGGTGGACGCCCACTACTACGAGCAGGAGGAGGAGCCCACCGGCACCTGCGCGGTGTGCATCACCGGGGATAAAAGGTTAGACCCGAAATAACCCCCGGCACATGCTGTCCTCCGCCGCTGTTAACACCCGGCTAATGTCCCCGTGTCCCGTTACTCCGCTTCAATCAGGACTCTTGGACCTGCAGTGTGTGTGTGTGTGTGTGTGTGTGTGAGAGATTCGGTGACTTCTAGCGGTGAGGTTGCAGATAGCAACCTACTTAATATGAAAACACGTCTTTTCTATTTTCCTTCGATTATGCAGCAATTAAAACACGTATTAACATGATGTTCCATTTCTGCCGGGCCTGTCCCGCTAGGTGTCACTGAATTATGAACACTGCACCTTTTGACCATTAACCATGACATCTGTTCTTCGCACGTCGCTTACTCTCCATTTGTGTCTCTTGCTCTATCTCCACCCTAACTCTCACTCTCTCAGGTCCCTGGTTGCTAACCTCGCGGCGGCTAATGCCTACAAGAAGGACAAGCATCTGGACCTGGAGGAGAACTGGGCGCTAGTAGAGAAAGCTAAAGTCTACTACATTGCTGTAAGTAGGGCTGCAATGACTATGCTCTAACGAAAAAAAGACATACTTACGGGAAACATTTTAATACCAGGAACCATATGGTTATGGTTTATGGAAAGGGAGCCACGACGTGCAAAAGGGACTCTGGAATTCAGAAGGGCAGATTGAAAATAATCCTTTAACCAATATTATTCACTGCATCATACCTATGGAAGGGATGCAATAAAGAAAATGTGAGGAAACGGACGGGACAAAATGACGTCCTCTACCCTGGTGAAACGTCCACTCACAGCTCCATGGTTCCCCCCCCCAGGGTTTCTTCCTGACGGTCTCCCTGGAGTCCATCCTGAAGGTGGCCAAGCACGCGGCCGAGAACAACAAGGTGTTCTGCCTGAACCTCGCCGCTCCCTTCATCTCCCAGTTCTTCAAGGACGGCCTCATGCAGGTCATGCCCTACGTGGACGTTCTGTTCGGGAACGAGACGGTACGTCAGGGTGGCCCACGCCACCACGTCTGCACGCCAAACTGGTCCTTTGGTAGTTCATAGTAATGATGATAATATTCAATGTGTTCGATTTGATATCGGGGTGACTAAAAGCGGATTGCAACGGCAATAAAAAGGCAATTATTTGAGACTGATAAGATGCCATTTTATTTGAGACTGATAATCAGACAAACACTGGATCGTCTTGATTTCATATGACTGCTGTGTTCATTTTCAGGAGGCTGCTGAGTTTGGCAAAGCGCAAGAATTCGAGGTGAGTGAATCAGTGGTCTCGATCAAACCTTAAATGGCATCCACACTGTGCTGTCGTTCATTAGCTACTGCTGGCGCTTACCTTCTAGTTTCGGTTGTTAAGACTGATGTTGCTTACCTTAATGTTTCTGTTTACTGACTGATGGTGCTTACCTTAATGTTTCTGTTTACTGACTGCTGGTGCTTACCTTAATGTTTCTGTTTACTGACTGATGGTGCTTACCTTAATGTTTCTGTTTACTGACTGGCAGTGCTTACCTTAATGTTTCTGTTTACTGACTGATTGTGCTTACCTTAATGTTTCTGTGTACTGACTGGCGGTGCTTACCTTAATGTTTCTGTTTACTGACTGGCGGTGGTTACCTTAATGTTTCTGTGTACTGACTGGCGGTGGTTACCTTAATGTTTCTGTTTACTGACTGGTGGTTCTTACCTTAATGTTTCTGTTTACTGACTGGTGGTTCTTACCTTAATGTTTCTGTGTACTGACTGGCGGTGGTTACCTTAATGTTTCTGTGTACTGACTGGTGGTGGTTACCTTAATGTTTCTGTTTACTGACTGCTGGTGCCTTTGTGTTTCGGTCGTAGACTGAGGACGTCGAGGAGCTAGCCAAGAAGGCCCAGGCTCTGCCCAAAGAGAACACCAAGCGGCCCAGAGTGGTGGTCTTTACCCAGGGGAAGGAGCACACCATCGTGGCTCAAAGTGAGAAATACTTCTCGTTATCCCCCCCCCCTCTTTCTTTTGCCTTTGGTTTTGTCCTGCAGTTCTCGCGTTGTTTCGATCTACGCTAATGCTTTATTTTTCTATCTAGGCGACAACAAGATAGATACATTCCCCGTGCTGAAGATCGACCCCAAGGATATCGTTGACACAAACGGCGCTGGTGATGCCTTTGTTGGCGGTAAGTGTGTGTGTGTGTGTGTCGTGTGTGTGTGTGTGTGTGTGTGTGCGTCAAACCCACCTGACCACCTTTCGGCCTCCACCAGGGTTCTTGTCCCAGCTGGTGCAGGAGAAACCCCTGGAGCGGAGCGTGGAGGCGGGTCACTATTCGGCCAACGTGGTCATCAGACGCTCTGGCTGCACCTTCCCAGCGAAGCCAGAATTCCACTGAGGGTCCGTCCGTCCGTCCATCAGTCGTATCACTCGTGTTCCCAGTGCGCCTCAAGCAACCCTCCTTACAAACCTGACCTCATGTGGTTCAGGGCCTGTGTTAAACCTCCGCCATCATCCAACCAACAGCAATCCGTCCCTCTCTGTGTGTGTGTGTGTGTGTGTGTGTGTGTGTGTGAACTGCATGTTGAAGTACCCGTCTTATCCATGCTATACCCGTTACGTCTGCTAGGGGCCACTTTGAGTTGTTACACCAGCAGTTCAGGTAGATGGTCTGCTGCAGAGGTTACACCAAAACAGAAATGTGGGGAAGCTTGCAGGCTGTAAAACCATTGCTGGACATTTTGAATCTCAGTGAAAAATGGCATTCATTTGTTCATATCGTATATATTTTGTTGAGACGATAAGTGAGTTTTTGATAGTATTACGAGGCTCTGACACTGCCAGCCACTGTGTTTATCGTGCACGGTTGCATTCAAGCCGTTCCCCTTGGGCTTTCTGTGACAGCAGAGTAATTCCATGAGGGGGTGATGACCTTAATTATAACATTGTGATGTTATGCATACAGTATTGAGCTCTACAGGAATGACACGGGCTACGATTATTTTTCCTTTACTCATGACTGGTGAACCTCGTTACACAGGTTTTAATCGACCAGTGGGATGCCAAATTGGTTCCCTTTTTCTAAAGCACACGTTTCAATTTGTATGACTATATTTGTACTTAAAGGTGTGCGAGCTAAGCTTTGCACACTTGTTCCCTGCAGACCAATGAGCTGCTTTGATTGTGTTTGGCTTTGTCCTACGTTCCGTTTTAGAGGGTTGGTCTGTACGATTTAATTTTCCTCAACTCCTCGTACGGAGAAGAAGCCTCTGTCGATTCGGATGCCTTTTTTTAATTCCTTTTTTTTTTTCTTTTTTTTTTTACTTAAGTTTGCTGAGGCACGATGTCCACACTCTTGTTTAACTACATGGAAGTTACTCGCCATCTTTGCTCAGCGCAGTGCAAGAGAGCTGGGCCCATCTCTCCTTGATAGCCTTTTTTTCTTCTGCCTTAAAAGACTGAAAAACCTGCGCGTGTGACTCGTTTGTCTACATGGCCTCAAAATACCCGGAATGGAAGGTCTTTTATTTTGTTAAATGCTAACTATGTTACGGTATTTTCTTAAACTGACAAAGAAAGCTTATTTACGATAAGAATAAGTAGTTGGTCAAACTGATAATTTTTTTTATTTTTTAGAATATCATATTTTGTTACATTTGTTTCTGCAGTTTTTAAATGGTAGGCTGTTAAAATCCTAAACTTAAAAAAATCACATTTCTGTTGGATCATGAGGGTTTTTTTTTCTGGTCAGGGTTCAATTGAATCTAATTATTATCTAATTATAACGACATGCAAACAAATTGTCCCTGCAGTTGGAAATGGTGTCGACAATATTAAACCCATGGAAAGTTATCGGTCTGGCGTCTTCTTTTCACTGAGCCTCTCCAACTGCAAGGCAATGTCCAGCGCTCTCAGCTGCCTCAGGAAGCCGTGATTGGGCAGAATGCAACGCCGCTGGCGCACGTGCTCAATGGCACCCACCACGCTCAGGCCTTGCTCCATCATCAGGTACGCCAGGACCAACGATGCTGACCGACTCCGCCCCATTACACAATGGACCAGCACCTTGCCTAGGGCCCCCCAGCGTGCGTGCACACACACACACACACGCGCGCACACACATACACACACACACCAATCAATCAGCTTCAATTAGCTTTACGTAGGCAATGTATGTGCATTCAAGGTAGGCCTACATAGCTTTGGGTCTCGCTCAATCACTAGAGTAACATAAATAACCAGGTATGGGTGGCCTAAACAATAATGGAACCCACTAGTAGTAAAGATGGATAGAAAAGGGCCCAGTGATGTACATTTTATCTATCAATCAACAGATCTATTAAAGAGATTTAAAAAGAGGTAACAAAATAATTCGCCTATTTCCTGAAGGCATGACGCATCGGTTCACGTAGGCCTACTCTGTGGATCCTGAACAGCGCCGTGGATGAAGAGGCTGGCAGGACAGAAGAACTGGGCGATGTTGAAGGTGGGCTTGTCGTCGGCATCCAGCCCGTAGTATTGGATGTCCATGTCGTCTCGGTAGTAGTCGGCGCCGGTCGATACATTGTTCCACTTGCCTTCCGCTGCGTTCAGGATGTGCGTGATGCCCATGCTCTTCAGAGCAGCTCGCTCCAAGGCTGTTTTCCTGCGGACAGAGAGACTTTCCTTCATGAACTGAAATAACAGATTATTCATTATCCTTATTAAGCAGGCAGGAGTTGCCCAAAGATGCATCAGGTACTTTGCGGATGATGTGGAGCCGCAATCAGTGCGTGTTCATGTAGGCCTACTCACTCATCTCCTATGTAGATACCGGGCCAAACTTCGTTGACGTGTGTGTACTGGGCTCCGGCGCCCGCCCAAAACATCTGCTCCAGGTCCAGCGTCCCGGGCGTGATGTAGTCGCTGTTGGGGTCCACACGCACGGATTTGTACGGGTTACCCCCGCAGCGCGGCTTCACCCCCACGCAAGAAGACATGATTCTCGCCGTCTGCGACCACCAGAACCTTTGACCGTCTACCGCAATATGGCTCTACCTCAAGTGGGCAGATGTCTGGGATATTGGCAGTGATTGACGTCCTACCTGGACAGGTTACAAAAACAATCACAACAAAGATGTATTAGTTTGTGGTATAGTGTTAGTAAAAGGTGTTATATTTAACCAATTTCTCTGTTTTATGAAAACGTACCTCTATGTATCCTACGAGAAATGCCGTTTTAAGTTGTCTTTAAAAAATTCCGAATATACAGAAAGCAGCACGATACCTTCCCTCTTCTACATGCACTTCTCGGAGTGTGTTTGTCACTGTAGAGCCCCTTCTATCCGTTTTGGTTCCATACTGAATGACGGATCAGGAATGGTAACGGCCCCTCCCGCTCGCATGTGCAAGACGATATATTTAGGCAACCGAGGACAAATCCTGACCTCTGCAACCTGCTGCTCAAAAGGGAAAGTGTCTCCCCTCTCTCTCTCTCTCTCTCTCTCTCTCTCTCTCTCTCTCTCTCTCTCTCTCTCTCTCTCTCTCTCTTTATTATCTGTTTGTCTCTGACACACAAACAAACTTATTGACTGGTTTATAACACTTACTGTTTGAAGATTAGGCCTACGCACACCACCACTCTGATGTAGTTCGCAACTGACACACTAAAGTTCCCAGTTGATCACTTGCATAACAGACACAGTATGTGCACAGCATTGTCATCATCAAAATGTGAGCAATGTTTCAACAGGTGCGAGGATTCACTGTGTGTGTGTGTGTGTGTGTGTGTGTGTGGGGGGGGGGGGTTACCTAACTAGGTTACAGTCACGGTACAGAATAACACTTTATAATAACGGTACATGAATGAACCATTAATTAGCAGTAATGAGTGGATTAGGGTAAGGGTTAACCCGACGCTGAAATAATGAATACCTGGTTAACATGAACACCATAAGCTTTGCTAACATGAACACCATAAGATGTGTTTACTTGAACACCATAAGCTTTGTTAAAATGAACACCATTAGTAAATTACAACTTGACCATCAGTTAAATGCTATTTAACGGTTAGTTAATTCTTAATACTGCGTAAACAAATCTTAATTACCGGCAATGGAAAATGAGTGAACCCTTATTGGAAAGTCTTACTGAAATAACTATTCAATGAGACCTCCTCCTCTTTCCACTCATTGATTTAACTTAACTTGATTTAACTTCAATTTAATTATCTTTAATTTCAAATGAAGAGCATGTGATTTAAAGTTTGCAGTCTGTATTATTGTGCATAAATGATTGTTGATTGTGGATCGCTGATGGTTTTATAATGCAGATATCCCAAAAACAAAATCATTTGATTTTAGTTAGATTTAGTAGTGTGAATAAATATTAAATAAATAGTGTTTTGGAAAACAACGGAGAGTATCAATAAGTCTGTAAATTAAACACCAATATATAATTGTTTATGGGTGTTAGTAATCCACTTTTTGATTGGTACACTGTTCATCTTTGTCATTTTGCATATGTCTATTTGTTTAGGGTTAAGGCATGCAGAAAATGTGTAAGTGTATAGATCCGGGTGTATGTGTGCAGAAGACAGGTGTTAGTATTTGTTTACGTCTATGTGACCTTTTTTGCCATGCATAAAGTATGCATGCGAGTAAGTATGCAAATACATGGGCCTGCACAGATGTCTGCATGCTAGATTACCGTGCACTCAGGTTATTGTTTGAATTTAATATTGTATATATTCTGCCTATAATCTATCCAATTAATGCAAGACAAAGGTTTAATAGAAAAAGGTTTTATAGAAAGAGATATTGACAAAACAATGACCCTGAAATATGTATGGTTTTATGTGCAAATCATACAGACAGTCATGATATACCGATTTGCATGTAAGCATTTTCTGGGGCAATGATTTGAGTATAGTCGGTTTGCATGTGAAAAACTTAAACCTAATGTATCAAACTTATAGAAGGAAGACGTTCTCAAGCTAATTTACACTGCACATTTGACAACATTCACTACGCCTCAGCAGTATTTACAAATGATTGTGTACTTCAGAGAGAAAGAGATAAAGAGAGAAATACCAGTTTCACCTCATGCACTGTTAAATATGTTGTATTCATGGCTCTTTGCGGTTGTTTCTTGTGTTTATACGTCTGCCAAGCTGTAAACAAACACTATTGTCTGGACTTGTACCCTGTTGAGAGAGAGAGAGAGAGAGAGAGAGAGAGAGAGAGAGAGAGAGAGAGAGAGAGAGAGAGAGAGAGAGGTCAAAGGTCAAAAGAGGGCACACATGTTCCTCTTGGAGGCCAGCTCTTGGTCCAGGTGGAGCAGCAGAGACAGGAAGTTCCTGTTGGGGTAGATGGCTCGGCTCTGGATCACATGATTCACGGCGTCGGCGAGGGAGAGACGCCGCCTCAGCATCAGAAACGCCAGCACCAATGTGGCTGAGCGGCTTATACCCATGATGCAATGCACCAAGACCTTCCCTAGGAAGCGTGGAGAGAGCATAAGGGAAGACAGGTGAAGAAACGGAAAGGTTGTATTTAGAGAGTAGAGGGGAAGACCGGTGAAGAAACGGAAAGGTTGAATTAGAGAGTAGAGGGGAAGACCGGTGAAGAAACAGAAAGGTTGAATTAGAGAGTAGAGGGGAAGACCGGTGAAGAAACGGAAAGGTTGAATTTAGAGAGTAGAACTAATTCGAGTTTTGAGACTTTTATCAGGTGCGTTACAATCCTTTTACCCATTGTATTGTTTTTTATTTGTGCGCATTATCCTTTTACCTATCTAATCTGTTTTAGTTGTATTCCACTGTGTCGTGCTTTTTATCTCAATCTAATTTGTTTGTTGTTATATATGCCTTTGACATAATTACTGTGCTGAAGAACTTGACAATGACAAAGACCCACGTACCATCTTTGCTCTTCAGGGCCTTGTGTATGAAGTCTGCGGCGGGTTTGAAGTGCTGACTGAGGTCAAAATGGTCGGAGTCCTCTGCCGGGACGCCCCAGTACACAACGCTGCTGCCATAGTACTCCTGGTCCCCTAAGCTGCCCTGCTTGGAGTGGGCTGCGTTCAGGACATGCGTGATGCCCAGCTTACGCAACCCGCCTCGGTTCTGAGCGATGGCTCTGAGAGAGGTGGGACACACAGTCAGCCATTTGCTCCTTCATTTTATATGCTGGCTGGTGAATGATGTGAGCTGAGCATTCTGGGCTGAATGACTGGATGACTGATTTAATGCAGGCTACCGATGGAGACACAGCTTGGTTGTTTGTTTTCTACGTCTCCTTTTTTGTTATCCTTTATCTCTTTTAAAGGATACAATGACTGTTCTTTTCTTATCCTGTGTACCATGGTTAGATAATGATCAGAAGATGATATCAAAGATGATGTCATTCTTTTTTGCCTTTTATTCAAATGTTTTTTTAGTTCCTTTTTTTTTTCTCACATGTCAATGTAAAGCTGCCCTACAAATAAACTTTCCTTGCTCCGCTCTTGGCTCACAAAGCTACACCCAACACAAAAGAAGAGTTGTATTGTGCTTCCCTCAGCCGAACTCCACGATAACATCCACAGTCATCTCCAGCCAACCCCCCCCCCCCCCCCCCCCCACGGTACAAAACAACAGGCGGGCCACTCACACATTGCCTATGTACAAGTTGGGCCAGACCTCGTCTACGGGCGACAGCTCCAGCGCGCAGGAATCCAAGGCTTTCTCCAGCTCCTTAATGAGCGCCAGGTCCTGCTGTGGTCGGCTCCCAGACATTCTGCCCCGAGAACCAGCACTGCTCCCACGAACGCAATCCCCGCTAAAGGCTTCACCCTCCCTTCACACTCTCCCTGTACACACTCTCCCTGTACACTCTCTCCCTGTACACTCTCCCTGTGCACTCTCCCGGTTCACTCTCCCTGGAACACTGTGGGAACTGTTGTGCCTGGTGTGTGTGTGTGTGTGTGTGTGTGTGTGTGTGTGTGTGTGTGTGTGTGTGTGTGTGTGTGTGTGTGTGTGTGTGTGTGTGTGTGTGTGTGTGTGTGTGTGTGTGTGTGTGTGTTTGTGTGCCCGAGTGTGTACGACAGTGACAGACACGAGCAGGTGGCTGTTTGACCGGATGGTTCCAAATTTAGTTCTCAGTTCAGTGTGTGTCTGTGTCTGTGTGTGTGTGTGTGTGTGTGTGTGTGTGTCTGTGTGTGTGTGTGTGTGTGTGTGTGTGTGTGTGTGTGTGTGTGTGTGTGTGTGTGTGTGTGTGTGTGTGTGTTCTTTCACTGGATCCTTTATACTCACACTATTTATGTTCGGTGCATAACCGCGATTCAGACACGCAGAGAAAAGTGATTGGTTCTGTTTGTGCCTCGAAACAACCCTCTGTTCTGTTTGAGAAACACAACCCAAGGCTATTGATTCAATAAATAATTCATTCTTTATCCTTTCCATCCTCCATGGCAAATGATTATTATTATACCCAAGATTATTATGCACTGTTCCTGAGTGGTGTCATGTCAGATTATATCAAATGACGGTACATTAAATAAGACATACCGCCTGAGAGTAGGAGGGTCTCAAAGTGAATCACAATGTGTGGGATGGGTTTTCAGCCTCTCTCCCGCTGTAGGTTCCGATCGAGGGCAATAAGCTGTTGCAGGAAGCCCCGGTTGGGGTCGGGGAAAACCCAGCGCTTCTGCTGAACAAGGCGAATGGAAGACACAAGGCTGAGGTGACGATGGATCATGAGGTAGGCCAAAACGACAGCAGCTGAACGACTCACTCCCACGGCACAGTTCACGGACACCTTGCCTGGGTAAAGACAAAAACAAGCATTCACACAGACACAGACAAACACATACGTATAATTACAGACACACCTACACCTGCATAGACACACACATAGATATGAATGCACGTACAAAGGCACGTGCACTCAGACACGATTACACAAACACGTACACACCCGCTCTCTGACATGCACACACACACCTACACTTTGACGGCAGGTGTGAATACATTCTTGGTCATCTGCTACGGTAAATGCTTTTCTCAGGGATGGGACTCGGGAGAAACGGTTTACGGTACCTCCCGATGTCAGACCCTCGTGAATAAACAGCGCAGAGGTGTGGAAGAAAGGTGAAAGGTCAAAGGTGGGCAGGTCACTGGCTGGCACGCCATGGTACTTCACCGTGGTGCCGCAGAAATCAGCACTCCCTTTGCAGCACATTTTGCCATGAGCTGCGTTCAAGACGTGTGTCACGCCCAGCTGCCACAGTCCAAACATGTCATGGGTCATGTACCTGGTGGTAAATGGACTGCATTTATGTAGGCAAGGCGCAAGAACAGGACAACTCGACACTCAGCTAGGAGGAGCCGGGGATCGAACTAGCAACCTTGCAGTTACCAGCTGACCCGCCTTACCAGGTGGTGGAGCAACTGGTGTTACAAACGTTAAAAAAATTGTAAAAATAAGTTTTGCATGTGCCACACAGAAAAGGGAACACAATAAAACACAACACCTACATGTCACCCAGATACAGGTTGGGCCACACCTCGTCGCCATGACGACACGAGCGCGGGGACGAATGTAAAATGTCCTCCAACTCCTGAAGAGACGGCCTCTGTAGTTCGTCTGCCTCGACGTCGCGAGCGGTCTCATCCACACTGTGCGTCTGGCACTGGGACCCTTGCCTCTCGCCTTTCACATCCGACATGACATCAGTTTAGCAGGTTTTAGAGGAGTATTCCAAGCTGTATTATGCATCAGTGAATAAAGCAAGAGGTTTTCTTCACTGCCACTTGGAATGGTGCTAAAAAAACTCTTTAATTTGATTAACACTGACTGTGAAAGACAGGTGGAGCAGTTTCTCACACAGGAAGTATATTCTGCAATATGCACTATAAGAATGGCAAAGGCCATTCCTGCCGTTATCAACAATGAATGCAATTCTGCTTATATTACCGACCAGAATAATCAACTTCAAATATTGTTGACGTGTTTTATGATACATGGACAAGAGGGACTGGAGCTTGGGTTAATGATGGTTCATTGGTTCTAGTGCGCACTGCTCAGGTTTTAATGTCGACCAGCAGATGTCAGCGTATCCCTGCTTCTGGGTACAGAGGTTCCCTAGGAGACTCTTTTTACTCAGTACGTTTGCTGTCTCGGTCCCTTCCTGTTGTCACCCTGCCACTATGTGGTTCAGCCCCCGTGGTTCAACCATGGTTCGACTCATAGCTTATGTGTAATTTCTGGGATCTAACGTGTAAATGTATGAGTCAACCCCGAATCGTGGCTGCGAGGGCATATGGTCATGACACTGCAGCGGGTTTATCGCAATGGAGACAAACCAGCAGGGACATAGCAAGAGAGACTGAGTTTACAGAAGAAAGCTGTAAGTAAGAGTATCAAACATTTCGCCTTAATGCTGAATTGTAGCTGTGTATTGTGGTGATTGTATTGTATACAACCAGGCCTAATGGAGTAGGCTACCTCTTCATTTGTTTTCATTAATAGATCACCTCTAGGTTTCGAGACTTTCTTTTAAAGTGGTATTTTTAGCCAACTCTGCATTACAAACCTTTCATCGTATGTCCAATCGAGGAATCTGTGTCTAATAACGACAGAGACAATTGATTATGGATTGAATTACTCATGTTCGATTAAACCCTTTAGCCCACGTGCGCAAAGTAACCCTGTCAATGACGTCATTGAGCTATGTAGTTGTCAGACAGGACAAGACATGTATTGGTTGGACCATAATTTCTGCCAAGGATGAACATACGGCCGACAAAACTGTCCCGTTTTGTTAGCGACAAGCTGGATGTAGCTGACCTTTGGTCATGAGCCTTGCTGTTTATGGTGTATCACTTTGAATGTCAAACCAAAACGTAAATTTCGTGAGGTTTCCGTAGTGAGTACCGTCTATGGGACGGGTCAATACCGCAAAGGATTGCTAGGCTACATCCTATAGGTTGCCCCGTTTGCGACTAAACGCTCCGGCGTGTTTGGCCTGATTTCTTCCTTTGGGAATGAACGCTTATAACCCGGAGTTTTTGTGGAACTATCTCCCTCACCAAACCCCACCCTATAGATTCTCCCTCATGAGTTGTCTCTGTTGCAAACAAAAATTTGGTGCCTTCTTTCCCAATGTGGTCACAGTCTTGTGTGAATCATTGTCAGCCAGTGAGAGAACACACACACACACACACACACACACAAAAGTTGGTCTATTTCCAATCTTGTTTTTGTTTTATTGTGGGGGCTTAGAGCCAGCTGGAGAGTGTCTTCGCAAGCCTACATAGGTAAGTTACATACAGTAACTTTCTTAAGTTACATACAGTAACCGTTTAGTCCATTACTAGGACATGTAGCTGTTTGTCAGTGTTTTCACAGACTGACAGCTATTGTCTCTCTCCAGCGATTGACCATAATTGACCATGTAATACGATGATATGGATGTTTTCCATCTGATCCTAAGCTTCTAATCACTCATTTTGTTCAAAATGTGATGACTGAAGACATTTCTCGTCTAGATTTCACACTGTGGATGTGCATTTTCCTTATCTGATCGAAATGACAAACATAATATCATCGCCACAACTTGGGTTTCGAATATGATCCCCTTGTGCCATACATACTCGCTCCTACCATAAAGTAGAAATTGCTTGGATCTTGTGTCCATACAGTTAACATGCATGAGACTAACGCAGACACTAGCTTGTTAAAATCGGTCTATTTTAAACAGATTCTTGATGAGTAATATGATGGTGGCGGAGAAAAGGCTAGTTACAGTAGTCGTCCTTACGTCCTGTCAAACTGTTCTTTCACACCACAGTAACAGTTCCAGTATGTAACATGTAGGTTGGCCAGTAGCAGTGAGGTTCCAGATTGCCATCAACTGAATTCCTGTGGGGGCTTGTACTGGCCGGTATTGTGTAAGGTGCCTGTAGGTACTTCCAAAATGATATCATTGTCGACAGTGTGGAACAAAGTGTCAAGTGATGAGGTTCCTGTTTTTTCACCACATCAATAAAATAATTATTACTCATTGAGCTGAAGAGGACTGTACGTACGTACACATGCTCTGTGATTTCGGTTTTGTAAGAAACCAGCATACATTTTTAATGAGCATTCTTCCCTAGGCTGTAAGGCCTGCCCCAAACAACTCCTAGGACACTTGTATACAACTTCTTGGTGTATGTGTGGATGGGAAGCATGGCGCTTCAACATGGCGGTCTCTCTAGAAGAGGACCCGCTCCCTATGTAGATATAAAAGACTAATTTTAATCACCAAAATCGTATTTTCATTATAAACAAAGTCATACATATTTATAAATATTATTTTCCATTTCTACAAAGGCTGTTCCACTGGACGCAACTTTATCCTGAGCACTACACCTTTAACAGAATATGTCCTCCTCAATGAGATTAGCATCAGTGCTGAGAATGGCAGACCTTTGGAGTTAGCTGGTGTGCTGGCAGACAGGTAGCTAGCTACTTATCAAAAGGTTCAGAGAGCAGAAAGTTCACTTTTGGTTATGGAACAAAATACCACCACTACCACTAATATTTGGAACCTCCTATTTAAAGGTCTGCTATGAACAAATGTCAATAACAATGATTTGAGGCATTCATTATTTTTAATCCCATTGCAAATATACTTGGAGATCGGCCTGATTAGTTGAACGCATGTTTTTGTGATAATTTTCTTCTTGTGTTAGTATAGTTAATTATGCTTTGCGAGGCTGTTGAAACTCTGTTATGTTTGGGAAGCACACACAAACACATCGTAGGCCTGCCTGTATAGACATGTGTGTCAGTCAGTGCCAGTACCTACTGCTTAGACGCTACAGTGCAGTCACTGTCCTAGCCACGACCAGAGCAGAGGACTCAGCTCCCTGACAGTAGCTCACTAGATTATAGTAGCCCACTAAATGTTTTGAGCTTGCTAAATGCTAGTAGCCTACTTAATGTTGTCAGCCTACTAAATGTTAGTAGCCCACGAAATGTTCGTAGCCCACGAAATGTTAGTAGCCCACGAAATGTTAGTAGCCCATTAAACGTTACACGCCAGCACAATGCTAGTAGCAAGCTAAATGTATCAGCCTACTAAATGTTATGAGCCTGCTTAATGCTCGAAGCCGGCTGAAAGCTAGGTCACAGAGAACGGAGAGGTCCATCAGAGCCATCTTAGTCACTACCCAATCATGTGAGAAGATTGCCTCTGGCCAGCTGGCCTCGGAGTGTCCTCCCCAGATTAGAGCCGTGTGACATTCATACCTCCCTGACCGTACGGCGCCGCTCAACGCTCTCCCCCCCCCCCCCTGTGTCTCTGCAGCGGCATGGCTCCTCCCGAGGACGGCGCGGGCAGCTGGACCTGCAAGCAGGTGGCCGGCTGGCTGCGGACGGAGGGCTTCGGGGAGTACGTGCAGCTGCTCTGCACCCAGCACCGCCTGGACGGCAGTGGCCTGCTGGCCCTGACGGAGGCGGACCTCCGGGGACCCCCGCTGGGCCTCACCGTGCTGGGGGACATCAAGCGCCTGTCGCTGGCCGTCCGCCGCCTCCAGAGGCAGAACCGGTCGCGGCGGGAGGAGCTCGGCCTGGACGCGGCCGACGGGCTCTCCAACGGGGGTGGGGGGCCGGCGGTGTGCTGGGCGGGGGGGCTGGAGAGGAGCTGGGCCGACGGGGCGGGGGGGCGGTGTCTGCGGGCGGACCGGGGGTGTAGCGGCGGCGGCGGCGGCGGTGGCGGTGGCTGCGGCGGGGAGTTCTGCCTCAGAGACCGCGGGAGTCTGGCCCGCGGGCCGGAGGGGCTGCTGTGCTACGCCCACGCCAACGGGAGGAGCAGGCACCACATGGCGGGCCGGCTGGACCCGGAGCTGTGGAAGACGGCGCTCAGCTTGATCTACGTCCTGTTTGTGTTCGGCTTCACCTCCTTCATCATGGTCATCGTCCACGAGCGCGTCCCTGACATGAGGACCTACCCCCCGCTGCCGGACATATTCTTAGACAGGTGTGTGTGTGTGTGTGTGTGTGTGTGTGTGTGTGTGTGTGTGTGTGTGTGTGTGTGTGTGTGTGTGTGTGTGTGTGTGTGTGTGTGTGTGTGTGTGTGTGTGTGTGTGTGTGTGTGTGTGTGTGTGTGTGTGTGTGTGTCACATTTAAGAAAAGCATGCTAGATTGTGCAATCAGATTAGTTTCATTAACTATCTGTTTTTGGCGTCTATATCTAATCTTCCTGCATGCGTTTTCTCTCTCTCCTCTGATAGTGTTCCCAGAATTCCTTGGGCGTTTGCAATGGCCGAAGCCTGTGGCCTGATTCTGTGTTACATCATCTTGTTGATCCTAATTCTTCACAAACACAGGTAACGCATCGTAGCAGTTCAAAGTATGAACGTATGTCGTACTTGAGTTATGCCCCACTTAAGTTAAGTAGGTGAAGTCTGGTTATTTTGGTTTTGTAAAAAAGGTAGTTCCAGCTTTTTTTGTACGCCTCAAATTTGGTCCTACTTCAGCGTGCTGCGGTTTCTCTCGTCTGTCTGCCTCAGGTCCATTCTGTTTCGGCGGCTCTGTTCCCTGATCGGGACAGTGTTCCTGCTGCGCTGCTTCACCATGTTTGTCACCTCCCTCTCCGTTCCTGGCCAGCATCTAAAATGTGCTAGTAAGGTACGGAAATAGTTGAATAACACAAATTCTATTCATCCGCCTTATAATGCAAATTATTAGGAGGAGGTTGACCCACCATAAATTGCCACCTCTGTCAAAATGATGGTGCAAATAAAAGTTCCATCATTGTGTTATGTTTTGATTTGAATCAACCAACACCACTTCAAAATAAAACCGGCGTTGCATAAATATGGATCTATATGTGTTTGTGTTTTGAGTTTGCGTTGTTGTCATGTAACATGATGCATTCACCGCCCGCTTGCCGGTTGGGACGTATTGTTTCTCCAGATGTACGACGATACCTGGAGCAAGATACAGAGAGCACTGGCCATCTGGAGTGGCTTCGGCATGACTCTGACTGGCGTCCACACGTGTGGAGACTACATGTTCAGCGGCCACACAGTGGTCCTCACCATGCTTAACTTTTTTGTGACAGAGTGTAAGTGCCCAGCGCTAGGAGAAGTTATCCTTTTATTGTCCCTTTTTGTGGGGCGATTCTTTCTCTGCTTTTGACCCAACCGGGAGCCGGTGAACACATGGGGGAGGAGGTAGGAGAGCTGTGGACCACTTCCCTCTAGAACAGCTACTTCCACTGCAACGTGTCTTGAGTGATGCAGGCTCTAGGAAACAGGATAGTGTAGTTGTTGCGGTGTTTGACGGATGAATAGCCCCGGGTTACCTCAGCAAGTCAATCGACACCTTAACCACTGCACTATCCTACGGTGTTTGACTTGCAGATGAATTAATCTGGGTTTAACCATGAAAATAAACAGTGGAGATTTAACAACTCTTTACTCAAGGAGTTTGTGTTCGTGTTAAAAGAGAAAACAAAGGAGTTTATTAAGATCAATCTAACTTCAGTGCCCTCATTACAAATAGTATGGGAAGCATTTCAGGTTACCTGTAGAGGATGGATTAGTAGCTACGCCACAGCCAAGAAGAAAATAATAGTGAAGAAGAAAAACAGTTTAATGTTAGAGACTAAGAATTTAGAATCGCAACATATGCGGGATCTTAAGAATATAAGATTTAAAAATGGAGTAACCCTGTATGGAGTAACCCCGTATTAAAAGCAGGTGGATCTTTATAAGACTTCATAAGAAACTGGACATTTAAAGGAATTTATTGATTATTATGAATTTTGTAAGTACATTTTGATTGAATTCTGGTCGTTTAAACCGGTCTTTGTCCAGAGTTGAATAATGACGCCCATTCATATCATCCCATCGTACTTCCACCAGACACCCCAAGGAGCTGGAACCTGATCCACACCATCTCATGGGTGCTGAACCTCTTTGGCATCTTCTTCATCCTGGCAGCGCACGAGCACTACTCCATCGACGTCTTCATCGCCTTCTACATCACCACGCGCCTCTTCCTCTACTACCACACTCTGGCCAACACGCGCGCCTACCAGCAGAGCCGACGTGCCCGTATTTGGTTCCCCATGTTCTCCTTCTTCGAGTGCAACGTGAACGGACCCGTGCCCAACCAGTACAACTGGCCCTTCGACAGGCCCGCCTTCATGAAGAGCCTGATTGGTTAGAGGGAGTGTGTGTGTGTGTGTGTGTGTGTGTGTGTGTGTGTGTGTGTGTGTGTGTGTGTGTGTGTGTGTGTGTGTGTGTGTGTGTGTGTGTGTGTGTGTGTGTGTGTGTGTGTGTGTGGGGGGGGGCACGAGGGAGGTGCTACTTCTGACCTGTACTTTTAGGGCTTTGTGCAGAATGTTTAAACTAATATACCCTTATATTATTTGGTTCCTTATTTGATTCTTTACAAATAAATGGAGAGCCAGCACAGCAAATAACATGGCTTTAATGCTTAGACAGCAGTTTCTGTCATTCAGGATACGGTTAATTTGATCAAGGCGGGATTGTGAAGGAAACGGAGAGCTCTTTTTACGCTTATTCTGCATAACGGTATGGAAAAACTTCTCCACAAACCTTTTATCTGACTGCATGTTTACTTTGGAGCTTTTGTTCAATGGCTAGGCTTTCTCGTTTTATTTTTTTTAAACCAAAGTGCAAATTTTCTTTAGCCAAAGAAATTACAGGAAATGTATTGCGTTTTTGAAATTTAGCTATTTGCAATACTGGGTTATTCGCTTCTGTGTTATTTATAATTTTGTATTTAATTTTTTTATCAGACTTATTGTTCTTTCACATATCAAGAAGAAACTATGCAGTTATGTATAGAGAAGAGTATAACGGGTTTATAATGTCTGAAGGGATTTGGGAATCGGTGGATTCAATTGTGTTTTTAGGGCGCATCAAAAAAAATGTTTGCCACAATTGATGTTGAACATGTCGTTGATTTAGCACCTTTGTTTAACAAACCTGTTTACAATGTAATTATTCCTTTTTTGTATACGTTATCACTGGAGTGGTGGTTTACAAGTTTATTTATTCGCAATGGAATTACTAATGATTTTCGCCGCTTGGCTCAACACTTTTTGTATTTCAGTCACAGAGATCACTTGCCCAGCGGCCTTGACCAATATTGTATTTTGGGTACTCGTTCAATTTCGATGATTAAAAAAACAACCAATACCTATACAATGCCTTGCGTGTTGCATCTCTTGTATTTTAACGTAATCAAATGTGCGACAATGTTATCACTGTTCTGTTTTATTCAAACAAGAGGTGTGCCTGTATAGCCTACAGCCTACTGTCTGCATGACCCAAACTGTCTGGTCCCCTATTTCCCCACGCCTTAAAACAAACACTGCTACACACTTTTAGATTAGTATTCTGTTAATGATCAGAGATAGGCAACAGCTCCCACATGAATATAAAGGCAGCAGCAGTGAGCGGTGGAATACTAAGGCTTCCTCTGTAGCCTACGACCGCGACGCTTCTCAGGATGGTAAGAACTTGCATGCTTTAGAGATATCCTGAGAGTTGAATGTGGTTTGTTTTCAAATTGTTTCAATATTGCTTTGTTGTCAGTAACATTGTAATGGAAACCGAATGAGGTAAAATCGTATTGATATGTTTTGCACCCTTTTTGATATTTATAAAATTGGTAGTTTTACATTTATATTTAATAACTTATTTTTACTCGAACATTTTGAAAAGCTTCATTATTTGTGATGCTCATAAATAGGGATCAAAAAACTAATTTTGAGGATTTTCTAAAGACAAATATTCATAGGGAAAAACAAGGGCATAAATGCGACATTTCCCCTTTCAGGTATTGTTTTGTATCTTCCTTTCCTCAGAATACCCTCCGTGTTCTGGTTTGCCTACTGGGATTAGTTGCGCTTTCTCACTGTGACTGCTTTTTCGTGGAGCTGGTGCTAAAAGATCTAAAGAATCCTCCAACTGGTGAGTCCAACCCGCGTACCAATTGCAAACGCGGCCGACTTGCCGAAAAGGGAATCTCATTGAATAAATATATATATTTTTTGTGCAGCGTGTGTGGATAAGGATGGCGGGATGCATGCCTTTGGCTCGGAATGGGTCAAAGACTGCCTCGAGTGCTCCTGTACGCAGAATGGCATGAGCTGTTGCAGCATGTAAGTGACATTACATTTAAGATCTATGATCGACATAAACAGCCCTTGTTTAAAGATCTTCCAGACGAATCTATGTATCGTGGCACTTCCCTCTCGTTGTATAAGACACTCGATTTGCTTCACTCTTGTGGAGCCCATGTCTTTTTTGATGCCTTTAAACTTGAAACATTTCAATATATTTCTTTGAATCATTATTTTTTCTCCCAGGATCCCTGACTTGAGTGCTACCGAAGTGCCAGAGGACTGCGAGCTGGTTGTGAATACAAATGCCTGCTCTTCCAAGTTTGTGCTGAAAGCAGACAAGACAAAGGAGTGTCCCATTGTTAGCTAAAGAAAACACGTTTTTTGCTAGAATTCACTCCTAGAAGGTGTGTGTGTGTGTGTGTGTGTGTGTGTGTGTGTGTGTGTGTGTGTGTGTGTGTGTGTGTGTGTGTGTGTGTGTGTGTGTGTGTGTGTGTGTGTGTGTGTGTGCGTGTGTGACTGTGTGAATACTTATTGAGTTCGCTGTGGCTTCACTGCTTACAATATCAAAAAAAGAATACTGAATAAACAAATCTGCATCTTTGTTGTCGACAAAATATCTTTGTCTATATACATAAACATGGAGCAGCCGGCTCTCTGAACAATTTGAATCAAGATCTAATGTAATATCTTCACCACTCTGCGGCGGTAGAGTACCATGTGGGGCTTCATTTTCTTTGACATTATAACAGTTAAGGGACTTAAACGGGCCCGGTGTTACACCGAATTCTGCGACCCACCGAAAAGTGCGACCCCAGGGGGCGCTGTTGCACAACATGCACGTTTGCATTATAACAAAAACATAAATCAAACATAAGATGTCCCCCCCACCGGTGGGTCTTTCTTTTCTTGATAGTAACATTAATTCTTAACAGCGTTTTACACAGTAGCCTATAGGAAATGCTCAAAGGTAAATCAGCGTAATTTAATACTGACTGTAGATTTTTATGGGTAAAGAAGCAACGGCGAAGGACCGCACTAAACGCCCAATCATTGTATGGGTCTGTAAAATGCTAATCAAATCAAAACAAATGTATTCATTAAGCACATTTAATAAAAAGGTAATTGGTTGGGGCGAGATCTTGCCTGTCTACGCTTCAAACTCGTGCATATTGCAAAAAAATATGCAACAGCGCACCTGTGGTCACACTTTTCGGTGGGTCTCATGTAAATGTTTGTGTTTGGTCTTCTGTCTCTGCCTCTGGCAGCCAAAAAAGCAAGTCTGTCGTCTCTTCCACTAGCCTCAACAATTACTTCACTCTTCAACGGTGCCGAAGGTCTTCCAAGAAATGATGAGTTCAAATCCAGCAGGCAGTCTGGATGGGAAGAGTGGGACCTGTGTGTTTTTGGTTTACAAAATGTGCAACCCGGTATCACGCCAAGGCGTAAAATAGATACGTTTGTCCACATCGCAAGGCGTGTTCAGGGTCACGCTTTGCCTGACCAAAGCGTCACCCTGAACACGCGTCCTTCTCCATTCGAAATGAATGGGGGAATAGCACCAACAGGGGGCGATACGTTCTCCTAGCATTTGGTGAAATTGTTACGCAGCCATATTAATCGTTATTATCTGAATGGGAAATGCAATATTTTAGGACAGATACACCATTAAACGTGTTTCTAATGACATTTCTAGCGAGAAATGTATATTTTCCTCGCACAATCTTCTGTCAGTGAATGTGTATGATCTTTATTAATCTTTATTATCTGAATGGGAAATGCAATATTTTAGGATCGATTCACCGTTAAACGTGTTTCTAATAAAATTTCTAGCGAGAAATATACTTTTTACTTGCATAATCTTCAGTCAGTGATTGTGTCTGATCTTTAGTTTTATAGTTATTAGGAAGATTTAATCGGCTCGCACGCATGTTTCAAAGACGTCAGGTTGCTAGGCACGCTGCTTTCGCTAAACTAGCAACTCACGTGTTTCCTGCGTTTGTGTTATTAAACCGTTACTTTATGTAACTTTTAATGATATTGTAATAACCACAGGCGAGGTATTGAGCGAAGTAAGCTTGATAGCAGGTTTATTGGATTCCACAATCGGACAGGCAGGCACAGCTCCACCGGAAAACTACAACAACCAAAACTCCCGCCCGGAAGGAAACCCCCGGAACCCCCTCTCAGAAGGCCCGCCCCTTCCTCCCAAACCCTGTGACGTGAAACACGTTTATCTGAGGGCCAACCCAGTCGCCAAAAGCATACGTTGACAGTGTACGTTTTCGTGAACACTGGATTACGTCGCATTTCAACATAAAATAGCGTGTTAGCACACATACACACACACGCACGCACGCACACACACACACACACACACACACACACACACACACACACACACACACACACACACACACACACACACACACACACACACACACACAATGCATTTCGCTGCTAAAACAAGAACTTGGGCTGCTTCTAGGACATTTTGGTTGGATTTTGAACGGTATGTGGGCAGGACGTTTTTTGCAGGCAGGACCTGGCAACCCTGAAATTGCCGCCAGCCGCCAGGGATCCTTGGCCATGCGTCACACATTTGACGAGTAGGGAGTGAGACTGTGTTGCAACTTTCTGATTAGCTCTTAATTGAGATCACCTGTCACGCACCCCTTTATTTAAGGTGAACACAATGGGTTTGGTTTACTTTTCGCATCGGCCTGTGTCAATCGAGGTTGAGTTTAGTGAGGGTTGAAAGTTTTCGATCTAGATTGCAGATCACTATTGTCACTTTATACAAATTGAAAGTATGCGTGTTTGTTTTTGTGGGCATTTGACTGAACAGCCCAGACAAATATTGCTACCAACATGGCACTTCGAAACAGACCACCGCAGTGAGTAAAAGTTATTTTCCTTTATTAATTGACGTTTTTGGGCTGTCTCCTCAGACACAAGCCATCAGTATCCCTGCTCTTTGCACCTTGACATGCATGTCGGCGCTGTTTGTTAACCTAGCTTTGCTGATTTGTATCTTGTGATGTGTGTGTGTTTTTCTTAACAGGTGTTAGATGACTGACAAGATCTATGGGGGGGCCCCCTTTGGGCCCCCCCATACCAACTTAGTCTTCAAATCTAGTGCCATGGGACTCCAGTGTCTTCAAAACATCCTCGGAATACATGTGTATGAATGGTCCACCGAAGGGTTGATCTGGAAGCCAACACGGTCCACGCAGTAATCTGCTGCGTGGGCCGTAGTGGCTTCCAGAGCCATCTTTCGGTCTTGGTCATGATTTGTTACAGTTGCCCTTCAATGTAGAAGGCTACGGGTTTCTGAAGAAGCCTGCTTTACGTAGCATTGGAGTACAAATATTGTGCAAAATGCTCATGTAATTGCACTAGCACTAGTAACCTGTAGATTAGCTTAGTTTAACGTCATTCCGTGCTGTCTCTGTCAAATGTGTGGCTTACTTTTAAGTCCACAAGGCCCTCTGGTAAACCACGTTGGAACACCCCTGGACAAGGTGATTAGTCACTGGGTGTGTGCTAAAGTTTTGTTCCATTTTTCACTAGTTGGTTAAGGTTTGGTAGAATTTGTTTGGATGCTAGCGACGTGATGGCGTATGTACAAGAGCCTACCGTGGCCAGGCCACAGTTGCGACGGCCACGGCCAGATGGCCTAGTGTGAGTGCAACCTTGATTGCATTTGTATACTGTTTACCATTGGATGTTTATGCAATTTGGCTTAATTCATCCGCAGTAGAGCTGCATTTGACTATTCCAGGGTCGTTTTGTACAGGCTTTCAATTGACCATGTTGACTAGTTTGTGGGATTTTTTTTAAATTTTTTTTTTTTAACCTTGCTTACAATCCAACGGTTGTGACCACTTATGCAACTGGGCTGTGAACCTTGCAATTCTAGTTGCCTATTTGTACACGCAAGCTTTTCCATTTCTATCGCCATCACTAACACTAGCTTCAGCATTTCCTTGTAGGCCATTAGCTGAGTTGTATATTGGAGCGATGATTTGGGTATTTTAAGATGCTTGAAAACCTAAAATAAAGCAAAATGCGTGTCTGGTGTGCAACAGCCAATTTGTTGGCTTGCAGTAGTCGAGGAGTTGCCGTAGGTCGTAAGCCATCTGGAGGTTGTGGCAATGGAGGCTTGTGGTAGATTTGCCATCCAAGAAAGGTTAATTCTTCTGAAGCATGATTAATAGTTTAGTAAATTGAATCTATTCATATAGAACTATAAAATCCAAGACTGCAGCCAGTAACTTGGATCGCAATATGTGGAAAGTATTGGTCTTCATTTGTAACAACAGAATAATTAATGTGCTCACAAGTAAATTACACGAATGTCCTGGAGCAATTGGGAATACACTTTTATTTAGTCTACCTGACCAGGGACATCTTTGAACTATAGGTCACCTAACCCAAACTTTTCACTCTTGTTAGATTGTCCTTTTCTCTTGTTTTAACCCGAAAGGGCTGAAATATCAACATTTCAGGTATTCTGTTTGGATAATGTGCAAAACTTGTGGCTTCACTAATAAAAAAAAATTAACAAATGTATTTTTCTTAATGTGGTTAAACTATTTAAAGATGTGTATGCAAAATATGTCAATGAAACTTTTTTAATTTGATGAAACACAACTAAGGGTTAAAGGTATTTGCTTCGGGCATCTTTTGATATTTTTAGAATCTAGCTCCATTGCCGTTAGAAATGGTGCTCCAGTACTGCAAAGTGCTTCCACAAGTTTAAAAAATGGGCAAAAAAGGAACTGCCAACTAAATCTATTTAACATGGGTAGAAAGTTTCCATGGAAGCTCTTGGCTGCTGGTTCACAACACAGCTCCACTGTTAGCCTGTGACCTTGCGTTTAACTTTTTTCGACTTTTGGTGACTTTCACAAAAGAGAAATGAACTGGTTAATACAATAAACAAGACGTTTTATGGTACCATTGAACTGTTTGTGGATATTGCATTAAATCCATATGCTTGAAACTTTTCAATAATGCATATCAACGTAACAATGAAAAATAGTTCAAGCAATTTGTGGGACTTGGCTGCTTTTACATTATTACTCATTTTGGGGGTTATTTCAGTCTCTCCAACCTGCAGGTCGTGCGAAGAATCATGGGAATATTCTATAAATGTCTTGATCATCTTTCGTCTCAACACTTCTGCTGCAGCCGCTGTTGTAGCGTATGAGTCCTTTGAGACCCCCCTTGATAAAAGGGGTTCTCAATTGTTGACCCTCAGTCACCTATTGCATCACTTCCTTTAGGGCTTCGGCCTCCTAATTGATCATTCTAATATAATTGAATGCCCTCTTTCATATATATACCTCCACCACTTGGACGTTGCAAAAATTCTCCAAAAAAATCCAACAAATGTCCTAGAAGCAGCCCAAGTTCTTGTTTTAGCAGCGAAATGCATTTGTGTGTGTGTGCTAACACGCTATTTTATGTTGAAATGCGACGTAATCCAGTGTTCACGAAAACGTACACTGTCAACGTATGCTTTTGGCGACTGGGTTGGCCCTCAGATAAACGTGTTTCACGTCACAGGGTTTGGGAGGAAGGGGCGGGCCTTCTGAGAGGGGGTTCCGGGGGTTTCCTTCCGGGCGGGAGTTTTGGTTGTTGTAGTTTTCCGGTGGAGCTGTGCCTGCCTGTCTGATTGTGGAATCCAATAAACGTGCTATCAAGCTTACTTCGCTCAATACCTCGCCTGTGGTTATTACAATATCATTAAAAGTTACATAAAGTAACGGTTTAATTAGGGTGACCAGATTTGAGTTTGTGAAAAAGAGGACACTTCGTCGCGGGGGGGGGGGGGGGGGGCGAAAACATGGGTATTTTTTCTTTAGTTCGTCCGTGAACTTACATTTACGTTTAGGCATGGCTGCAGACATTGGCGATCCTAGGTCCAATTGCGCCCCGGGCAAGATTGTTGACGGGGGGGGGGGGATCGGAGATCGGTCGCCCAATAACAGACTCTCTCTACAGTCAGCTCGCGCAAGAAAGTGGAACGTAAGGGAGATACCATTTCCAGAACTTGGAAGGCCGTAATAACCATAGACATATACAATGGTAATAACTAGTAGGTTATGTGAAAGACCCAGAAACACAAATATGCGACGAGGCAAAAAAAAAAAAAAGATAATAATAACAATAATATATATTTTTTTTTTTTTTTGCGACGAGGCAAAATACCGGACGTTTTTGGAATCCCTGCCGGACGCATTTTTTAGGTCTCGAAAAGAGGACATGTCCGGGAAAAAGAGGACGTCTGGTCACCCTAGTTTAATAACACAAACGCAGTAAACACGTGAGCTGCTAGTTTAGCGAAAGCAGCGTCCCCAGCAACCTGACGTCGTTGAAACATGCGAGCGAGCCGATTAAATCTTCCTAATAACTATAAAACTAAAGATCAGACACAATCACTGACTGAAGATTATGCAAGTAAAAAGTATATTTCTCGCTAGAAATGTTATTAGAAACACGTTTAACGGTGAATCGATCCTAAAATATTGCATTTCCCATTTAGATAATAAAGATTAATAAATATCATACACATTCACTGACAGAAGATTATGCGAGGAAAATGTACATTTCTCGCTAGAAATGTCATTAGAAACACGTTTAATGGTGTATCTGTCCTAAAATATTGCATTTCCCATTCAGATAATAACGATTAATATGGCTGCGTAACAATTTCACCAAATGCTAGGAGAACGTATCGCCCCCTGTTGGTGCTATTCCCCCATTAATTTCGAATGGAGAAGGACGCGTGTTCAGGGTGACGCTTTGGTCAGGCAAAGCGTGACCCTGAACACGCCTTGCGATGTGGACAAACGTATCTATTTTACGCCTTGGCGTGATACCGGGTTGCAATGTGTATCTTGCCGAGCTATGACTATATCTCCAACGTGATTTCTTCATATATAAATGTCACACTTGCAACTCAGAAACACAATTGTTGGGAAAACAAACATTTATCTGAATACTGAATAATTTGTAAAGGAAAACTAATGCATTGAATGTTTTTAATGTTAAACGGATTTTTCACATATTAAAACCTATGATATTTCATAGTTGTATGGCCTATATTAAATTGAATAGAGACGAATAGCCCAGTCTACTTCATGAAAACATTATGCTAATTGATTTATTTCTCTGGATATAGAAGCCAGAGCTATAGAGATAAATGGCTCTGAACGATTTTAATGATTATTTTGAAGGAGTTCAGGGAATGTTATGTAGGCCTACCGCATACTAAATATATATATGATAGTATTAAGGTGTACATTTGTGATTAATTGTTCACGTTTAATCAACATTATATACTGGTGTCATTGTGCGTGAACACCCTGCACTGCAAAAAGTAAAACTTAAAAAATAAATTTGCGATAAACCTAAACCTAAACCTTGTCACAATGTGGGGGAAGTGACGTTGGATATCTCCCAGAGCTCCTTGCGTTACAAACAACAAGCGCGAATGTTGGTCTTCACTGTTTTTCGAAGGTAAGTGCTATTATGTGGTTGTTTTATTGCTAAAGAGCATAAACTTGAGAACAAGTAGCTCTAAAGATATGGGTAATCTACCGCTATGTGTGTAAACTCTTAATAATTGGGCCACGTTCTCCTTCCTGAACACAAGGCATATTAATTGCATATGGTCTGTTGTATAACTGTCTCACCTTACATTGGTCCTTTCGCCAGGCACGTTTTCAGATGGGCTAGTATGTATCCAATGCTACACTAAATACAAATAAATGTGTTGAATAGACTGAAGTAAAGTAATTCGTTTTAAGTTATTGAAGATGGTGGTGTGGGTGGGTGAATACTCGCCTACGAAAAAACGACTTCGTGTCGTTAATGAAAAACCTATTTTCGGTTAACTTTATCCCCGATGATATACCAAGTTATTTGTGTCAACCTGAGACTAACTCCATACTTGCATTGAAAATGGATATGGTAAATATGAATAACATTTCTGTAGAAATAGAGGTGTTGAAAAGTCGATCTTAGTTTTGCAACGGAAAGTGTTGGGTTTTGACAGGTGATCCCCTTGAGGCAGGGGCATTATGGCCAGAAGCAATGAAGGTTCATCTATTCTCAAAGGTAAAATATTGAACTGAACAAAGTTAGTTTATTTCATTAAAATCCAATCCAAAGTTTACAAAGGTCTGGGTTTATTCTATTCCCAGATGTTGTGGCGTACGTTGATGTGTGGTCATCATCTAAAACAGAGAACATATCGAAGCCCTTCATTGACGAACTCAAGGAAATGGGTGCTGAGGTGAGTGTGTGTTGTTTGTGTATTTAGAGAAAACAAAAAACTGCAATTTCTCTCTGAATTCTAAATAATCAGGTTTTTGATTTATCTCGTTTTTCAGGTATCAAAGACATTTAAAAAACATGTCACCCATGTAGTATTTAAAGACGGTCACCAATCTACTTGGAATAAAGCCAGGAAAATCGGGGCAAAGCTTGTATCTGTTCTTTGGGTGGACAGGTAAACATACCATTATTACTGTTGTTAAATGTGCTTTTGTATACAGTGCTCATATTCATATTCATATTTGATGTATACAGTTGGCTTTTCGTGTAGACTGAAACGTCCTACAATCCTTTGTTACATAACCTGAATTGTATCATTGTATTGTATCAATGATTTTGTGAAACTTGTGTGCAGGTGTAAAGAGGAAGCAAAATTAGTTGATGAAGAACTGTTCCCGGGCCAGAACGATGAAGCCAATCGCTTGATAAAGAAAAGGACGGTTAGAAAACTTAACTGGACCAGGGATTTGGGCGGGCCTTACTCGAGTCCTATGATCAATTCAGCTATAGAGTGGCTAAGACAAGCCCATCTCATGCGTCAGGCCTGGGCCTTGGAACTGTAATGTTATGTAATTTGTTATAAAACTGGCATGGTACAACTGTGTATGTACATACAATTAAATGGTAAAACACTACCGTAGGCTAGCACCCATACCCATGAAAACTCTGTTGATCAAACACGGTTATCAAAGCTACTCCCACCGATTTCTGCTCCCTCCTTGAGCCATGCTTTACACCAGTTAACTAATGTTGACTGATGTTATACAGTCTGGTAACCATAACATTTCTTGAAAGAGATTGCACATTTCTTGATGTGTAAAAATTTATTTAAATTAGACAAACCCTGGCTGGAGTATTATATGGGTTTTCAGATTGTAAAGCTCCATTAACTTATTGCCATATTTGGCCAATTTTTTCCTTCTAAGTAACGCATTTTGTAAAAACCCTGTTTGGTCATAAACTAATAAATGGGCTTTATACAGTTGATGTCCTATCTCGGTGTAATACACTTCATCCTAAACCTTTTGTCTGTGGGTGTAGCACCGTTGCATGCAGCCGAAAGATTCTGCTGAAAAGACTCCTGAGAACAACATACGAATGAAGAAGAAATTGGACAAGATGATCAAAGACCTCGCTCCCCAATACCCTCTCTGTAAGAGTCCAGTACGCCGTATGAACAATCAATTTCTATTTGTTGTCGAGACTTTTTGTAATTTGGCTTGTGGCCATCCATCTTTTCATTGTGAAGTCCCAGACGTCTCCCCGTACATTATCGACCAGGAGAACGGTATCGTCTACAGCCCCTCGCTGAAGCGGTCCGACAGCATGGCTCGACGGTTGAAGGAAATGAGGGAGAAAAGAGACAGCCCTTCACCCCCAGGTAGGCTCAGTGTGGTACCCAGCAGAACGAACCCCAAGTACTGGGTCCCACCCCACCAAAGGTTATTGTCCGCAACCCTACCTGCTACTTAAAGGGGACCTATTATGCTTTTTCGACTTTTATGACCTATAAACGTTGTTATAATGATTGATAGTCATGTTTAACCATACTAAAGTGTCAAATAAAGACGTACATGCATTTCGACGTATTCCCTGCTGACAGTCTGGGGTGGCTGTGCAGAGTGCTAAACACTCGGGACAACGTTTGCGATTCACTTCATATTTCCGGGAAATCACCTACGTAGAGGCACTCCTGCCGCGCCCCCATATGCCTGGTCAAATCTGCCCACGCGTGTGCTACAAGGAAAGTAACCAATCACAACGGAGTTGGGTTGGCAGGAGGGGGGCGAGGGGGCGTTGACAGAGAATGCTGAAAGCGCCCAGATGAGAGGAAGAGTTTCCCGAAAATCCACATCGTTTTTTGTGTATGGTTAAACATGACTATCAATCATTATAACAACGTTTATAGGTCATAAAAGTCGAAAAGCATAATAGGTCCCCTTTAATGACATTGAAGGACGGTAATTCACTGTGGGTCGCATTGGTTTGTTGCAGCTGCTAATAGAGTAAATGGTATTCAAAGGTGACATTATACCACCAGATGTGAGTTTGATTAGCCGTTACAAGCTGTTTTGAAATTCTGCCTCTTCTGACATCACAAGTGGGCGTGTGTCCACCTAGATGTATGACGGATAGATGAGCAACGTTTGATACAGTCCACTGGGTAGGCTGGTTTACTGATTTATCCAGCATCTAGGTGGACACGTCCACTTGTGATGTCAGCAGAGGCAAATTTTCAAAACGGCTTTTAGCTGCTAATCTCACTCACACCTGGTGGCATAATATGTCACCTTTAATAAGTAAATAGCATTTAAGAATGTGTCCTCTCTCAGCATCACAGGAGGTGGAGGCTGCAAGTTCCTCTCCAGCGGTTAAACCTTGTTTTGGTTTCTCTCCGACTATATTGAAGTTACTTGGTAAGATCCATTACTTTGTGACCTGGTTATTACACCGAAAGTACACTTTATATTGAATATGTTATTGTCCTTGTTTTGTGGTATTTAAATGTAGCTAAGCTGTCGCCATAAAGCCCAAAAATATCTCCCATCTCAATGCAGAGGACGACTCTGAAGAGGAGGCCTCGTCTCCAATGTGTTCTCCCCATCTCCCTGCTGAGGACAGAGGAGGCGCTAGCCTACATATGGATACTGGCACTCCCAAGGCCGCTGAAAGGCCCTGGCTCTCACCTTGCAGTGATGTGCCCAAAAGGAAATCCATGAGTCATTTTAGAAAGCTGAAGTCAGGAGACGGACTACCAGAAGGAGGGCCCTTGCGCCGAATGTTGAGGAGGAGCTCAATGAGAATTGATTACTTCAAGACACAAAGCGGCTCTGAGGTTCCTTGCCAGGATACCATAGCAGAGCTTCCTGAAAAACCCAAGTTAATACAATCCCAGTTAAAATTTACGTCTCTAGGGGATTTGAATCCCTCTAGGTGCCTCTCTGTTCCAGCCGTTACTCCAAACACTCAAAAGAACCAAGAACTATCCAAAGGCGCCGTGTTTAAATTAAAGAAAGCGGACCCGCCAACCCCTAACAATAAGAGGAGAGCCTCTTCATCTGCATCGTCGAGGAAGTCCACCCTTCCCATTGAATCTCTAAGCGTTGTGACACCTTTACCTGAGGGGGAGGCAGACGGAGACTTTGAGGACTACTTCTCCTCAGCCAACCAACACCCCATCCAGAAGGTACCGTCTCTGCCCTGGCTGTCCAAGGGGGGCGGGATCCAGCCTCCTTTCCAACGGGCCCCCGTGCCAGGCAAGAGGACCTCGAGGAGAAGTGAAACCTCGGGGCCAAATCATAAGAAGAGGAGGCCAAATGAATCACAGAGCTCAATTGACTCTTCAGACGTACACGATCAACCTACATCGCATCCCCACGTTCCAGTCCCCGTTCCCTCCCTCACTAAAAGTAGACTGAAGTCGGTACCAAAAATGGACATGGATGATTTTGTAACTCAAGTGGTCAGGCATAGAATCCCATCTAATCCCACGAAAGGGCCCCAATTAGGCCCGATCAGAGGCAGTGAATCACATGGACTGCAGGTACAACCTGAGGGCAAAGTCTGTCCACAGGACATGGAAAGTGAGTAACAAGCTGAAATGTGTGGCGCCGAATTATCTTGCATTGAAACACGTTTTGCGTTCTCTTGACAGCACTTTGAGCCGTGCTGGTACTTTCTAATGAGAACCTTAACCAGGAAACCCCCATGATGAACCATTTACATTTAGACACATTATCCAAATCAAATGTGAAATGTTGAATTTTGTGTTTGTGTTTACTGTCTAACCTGGTCTATACCAAGCTTTGCATCATCAATATAAACTTAGCACAAAAGGTAAGGAAATTTGTGTTTTGGTTGATTATTTCTCTGTGGTCACAATGCTTTTTGGCAATAAAAAGTGATAATAAATAGTGGTGCACTAACCGGAAATTACGATAACGACTGCCGCCGCGGCTCCTCCCCGGCAATAAACATCCCGCTTTGAGCGGTGAACTCTTTACTCCTAGCAGCTACAAAAAACTATGAAAACTATAAAAACTACAAAATGACTCTATTAATGTAGGCTATGTGGAAAATGCGCCGACGTTGGCTCAGCCTGGCTCCGCCCTCTTCCACTACATAGCTAAGATGGCTGCCGTTGAGTACGAAAAGTGTACATCGCCACACAATTCGTGATTTGACCGTTTTGAGTACACCATCCGAGTCCTTTCAGTACACTTATTTTCATGGCACATGTTATTCCCAAGTATTAACGATCTCCTTTTGTTGCCTATACTTGGGTTATATATAAAAGAAGAATCGGTTAACTCCATTCACTGAACGGGGCGATCCACTTTATTTCCAGCGCTCCCAACACAGAGTCAAAACAGCCACCCACACGCAGACACTTCCGTTCTCCTCCTTCAGAATAAGTGTCCCTAACAGGAACTGGGTTACGTATGCATTCATCAGTGCTTTTAGACGTGTTTCCAATGGCTTTGTTTGTGCTAAAGAACGGGCTGCCTTCAATGAAATCAAAACCAAAACGGATTGAGCCTTCTTTTTATGTCCATGATTGAGCCCCGTTTATAAACAACCCTTCCGGGTTTTGTCCGTTGGCTTGTGTCGATACGACAAGTGTCGATACGTCATCTGTAAGCGAAGGACCCCGAGTCGATCTGGTAGCCGAGTCGATCTGACACCCACACCGGCTAAGGTGAACACTGGGCACAATCCACATACTCAGCGCTGCTGCTCATCCCACTAATGCATGTTCCTTACAAATGGGGCACCATTTGAAAGGGAACTAAACAGGCTTTCCAACGGTATAAGATTTATCGCCAAAAAGCATTGTTACCACAGAGAAATAACCTACCAAACACAAATTTCCTTACTTTTTGTGCCCCCCCCCCCCCATTCTATACTGCTGTGAGGTGGTTAAATAATAACATTAACATATGAAGGGTACAGGTAAAATGTAGTAATGTGGTTATCGGTTGAAAGCCTTTTTTTCTGGGATTTTTTCCGTTTGAAACTTTTATGTATATTTGGGGTTTTATTTAATATTCATGGCATAACATGACTTTAGTGTTATATTTTATAAAATGTATTTGTTTCCTTCTTTCGGTCTTAATTAAATCACAAATGTGTCCTTTCAATTCTAGAAGGTATTGATGGGGCAACAAGCCAAGCCGATAACATTGCAATCACAGAACATGTTGGACTAGATGGTGGCTAGAATTTATAGGAAAAGGCCCAAATAATATTTTGTTTCGAAGGTTCATCACTACAGAATTATAAAGTGTAAATTTGCTGTTTGTGATTTTCTATGGCAAAAGCCATGGCATCCACTCCTATGCATTATGTCAAATTGATATGTGAGATAAAGGAAGTGATTAGTTGTTGTCTGTATAACTGTCTACTGTCACTGAAGCAAATGTACAGCACTAAACCAACCACTGGTGACCCAGGGCCTACTGCACCTGCTGTTGGGCGTCTTTGTTTACCACACTGTCTCAGCGCTTCTTTTATTGTTCATAAGGTGGAGGAAGTCAACAAACTGTAGCAGCTGGTCGCGCTGGGAACACGAGTGCAGATGAGGCAAGTCGCATGAAAATGGAACAGTCGAAGGTAAAAAACACAATTTTATGTCTTCACAAATGCGTGCTTTCGGTGTGATGTTATTGTTACAATTTGTGTTGCATCAGGAATGTTCACGTGAGGTCGCCAAAGCAACAGAAGTTCTGTGGAAGCATTGCAACTCGTGTCGTGTGTGTCTGTGTGTCTGTGTAGGCATGTGGGTGTCTGAGTCTGACTGCATTTGTATAGAGGGCTGTAGCGTGTGTACTGAAAGAGGTGCATGGTGATCTAAACTCTTTAGTGGCTGACCTCAGCATGACAAGAGGTCCTTTGGGTCGCTGACCTTTCCTGACATCAGCATCCTCTCGGCGAGGGCAGAACAGCGACCGTGAAGGGCAGGTCGTCATACCCTGAAGAATTTCCTCCGTTTGTGCTTTGGGCCTGCCTGGGTTGGTGCTCCGGATCCCAGCCTCACGGTTCAGACCAGCCCCTTTTTGTCTGAGGCGTTTTATGTCGTACATATTCCGAACGGTTTGCCTTTTTCTGAGGCTGTGCCAGGGCATGACCTCCACATCAGATAAGCTAAAATTACCCTTTGAGGGGACGTGAACATTAAAAAAAGGGAAAAGGGCTTCTGAATTGAAACTGTTTTCAGTGGAAACTAGGGCACAAATTCCCTGGCCTTGGGTAAGCAGACAATCTGCTTAGACTATAAGACACAATCTGCTTACAGTGAAATATACCGCCGGCTCGCTTTCCCTCTTAATCCTTTTAACATGTATACATAATTAATGACTATCACTATTTATATAACGCCTGTCAATACGGGCAACAAAGTGCTTCACATAAAACGATAAACGACAATGAAAAAAAAATGAAAAAAAATAAATGGATTAAAATAAACGGTTTTGGAGCGTGTTTAACAATGGGGGGGGGGAGAAAAAAGGGAACAACTAAATCTGTAATTCAGTTTTAAATGAAGATTGTTTAAGCAGGCTGCTGTGGCTTTGTCCAGCATCCTGTTTAAACAATCTTCATTTAAAACTAAATTATTACAGATTTTAGTTTTTAAAAAATGCAAGTGTTTATATTACAAACCCAAGCCTTACTCCTATGGTGTAATAATTGCAATCTCTCGTATACTGAATACATGAGTAGGTTCACTCCAGCCACATGCACCACTGTTTGGTATTAACGCTGCTTCCAGACGGCCTGGACATCTGCCTTCGTTTGGGGACCAGGCTCGGGTCTCCGGTCGGGGACAGGAAACTAACCTTGTGTCCACTGCCCCAACTGCCATTCATGTGCCACTGCTAATCATGTCCTCCGGTACTGGGGGTCAAACAGATGATATAATGCCCCGCGCTCTCGTCGGAACGCCGGGCATACAGTTCTGCTTCACAGGCTTGTGTTTTCCTCTGCCACGGCCTTGGGAGTTTCATTTCCCCTGTTCTTTGCCCAAGATGCGGTCGGGCATGTGGAAGTGCTACCTTCCCTGTTACACTAAAGGCTCTCTGTTGGTGCCCAATTTGGCTAAACAAAAAATACCCCTGGTTTCCCGCATGCCTTAACGTCGCATTAAAGCTCGCTTTTGTGTTGAACTATTATTTACAGATGCAAGGTCCTATATCAATGAGTGCTTTAATGTGTTATTGCACTGTTTCTGTGTTGCAGGCTACTAGGACTCTGGTGACGACGAGCATGTCCACTGAGTAAGTATTATGTGATATTTCCTTACGATACTTTATTCAGATGCACGCATTTAATCCACGGTATCTTCCTTCTGCGTTATTTTTTTCCCACAGCACGCAGAAGACTGTGACCGAGGTGGTGAAACTGCTGGGTGGGTTCTCCGTTGTGGACCTCGTGTGCGAGACCACCACCCACGTGGTGTCCGGGGGACAGCGCCGCACGCTGAACGTCCTCCTGGGCATCGCTCGCGGCTGCTGGGTCCTCTCCTTCGAATGGGTACGCGGGTCGATATTCAGCACGAGTCTGTTTCAAAGGTTGTATCAGCGATGTTGCGTGACGTCACCTCTGTTGGTACTTGATGCCGATCCCAAACAAACAGAGGCAGCGCGCCCCTCCCTTCCGCGTTTCGTGCATCCAGTATAACCGTCATGAACGCAGCGCGAAACCCCACAACACACACCCCTTGTCGGTGATTGATTGGAAGACTATTTATTTTGGTCTTGAGTGGTTGGCAGTACCATTTGTTGTTGTGTGCGCGATCTCGGAGCATAGGCTGCCTACAGAGACGTGTTTTTTGGACGGCCTGTTTATGGTGCAGGCTGCTAGCGGATCGTGACCAGATTAATGCGGTCATTTATGTTTCGTCCCAGAATCGCTGATCCAACCTTTAATGTTTCCTTCTTGTTCTGTATCCATTTCTCGTTGATCACTTGTCAAGAGCAGGCCTTTGCTCGGCCTCTTGCTCAGCCTGCTTGTAGACTTCAGACTCAAGTCTAGTCGGGCGCTGGGACCCTTAACCACTACTAAACAATCCTTCCTCGTTACTTTAATGTTGTCATTAAGGAACAGGTCGGGTTTTAGAAGACAGTGGATAATTAGGTTCGAACCCTGAACCCCTTGACCGGAACTCCTATTGATATTTACACTGTGACCTTGAGTGTGGAGATGTTGTATTGACTTTTGAATGTGTGTACTGGCTTAGATGCTGCGGAGCTTGGAGCAGAGACGGTGGCTTCCAGAAGAACCCTATGAACTGTCTGAGAGTTTTCCTGCTGCACCGGTAAGTTCCGCCGCCCGACGGAATCCATTATCCGCCCTGCGTCCGCAAACACAATTAGGACAACAGTGGAATTTAAGTCATATATATTTAATAATGCTAAATATTTCATTACGCTTAATCAGTGCATCTGATTACGCTATGCATCGGTCGTTTGTGCGTCATTGTTCCGCTTGAAAAGTAAAAGGAATGTTTCTGATCGATTCTACGATGAAATCACGAAATGCAACGGTTAAGGAATACAATAAGATATTGTTAAATAAAAACGCAAAAAATAAAAATCTTCATAGACCTTAGTATTTACTATGGTCTACTACTACTATGGTTTACTATTTTTAAGGGTTGGTATTAGGGCCAAACGATTTGGGGAAATAATTAAATTGCGATTATTTTGACCAATATTGCGACTGCGATTTAATATGCGATTTTTACGAAGTTCCTTTTGTTCTGTATTACTCACTAAAAAGGCAATAAATCATTCTTTAGTGTGACCAACACAACATTGGAAGCAGTCAACATATAAACGGCTCTTTCCTTTAGGCCAGGCCGATGTGTTTAGATTAATTTATATAACATCTTTATTTAACTATTGAATTGTAAAAGAAAAATAGATATAAATCGTACTGAACTCCAGTCAGTAACGGTAACAAATCACAAAAAATAGTAATTGAAAAACCTTTTGGTAACTTTTAAATTGTTTCTAATCGCAGCCTTTGCGACTTGCATATCGCATACTATTACATCGCGATTTCAATTTGATTAATCGTTGAGGCCTAGTTAGTATTCAGGGTTGCTGTCCAGCCCAGGCTTAATGGTCAGACCAAGCGAAGGCCCTTCTCCCACTCGGGGCCCTCACAGCCCGGCCAGGAGGAAGTGTGGTGCAACACCGCTCATTTTTATTGCCCGTCATTCGTTCTGCTTGTTTTTCCCAAAGCATCCTGTGTGAAAGGTGGATGTTGCTCTTCCTGAGCTCGTCATTCCCGAGCTACGGTGGAGTCTCCTGTGTCTCTTTAGGGGAGACACGGGGTCATCACGTTTCCTCCCTGGATGCGTTCCCCTATCAGGGACGACAGGGCTACCTGTGGGCTGACCGGGTCCGTCGCCGGGAGAGCGATTACGGCCAAGACTGCGGTTGTTGTATACAACGCTTTGGCAGGCGTTATTTGTTTCATGGTGTTGGGCCTTGGCTCGCTCTCTTTTTTGCTACTGTTTGACTTGACTCCCGATTCAACATCAGCTTAACACAGTGGTTCCTAGTTTATTGCAAAGTTTGTCTGCCACAATCTTATCGCAGTCATTCGGTCAATTGCAGCAATAATACCTAATTCCACACCGATTCCCTTGAGTTTTTTTTTTTCATCCAGTTTTCACAAACCCCCCTCAGAAACATTCTCTGGTTTTCCCGAAGCACATCGCCACACAATTCGACTGGATTAGATTTCTACTAGGTAAAGATAATTGTCGCCATCGGGTGCAGAAGTATATGATGATGTACCAGGCTAGGTTAATAGGCCCAAAAGGTTTTATTTCAGCAGGCTGTTGTTTATTTTTAAAGCATGAAAGTGCACAATGCAAGAGGCAGCAGTGCTTTCCCCTTCAGTATAAACACCCTGTTGAGGCTTTTGAACGAGGGCCATCCAGCCTCCTTAGGCTTCGACGCTCAGTGTCAGTGCATACATATTTTTCGCCTCCCATGAAATTGACAAAAGAATCCAAACCAGTGTCATTACTAAAATGTGGCAAAACTATGTAAAGTTTTCTTCCTTTAAAAAAACATTCATGAAACACAATTCACCGTCATGGTAAAGTTCATGATAAAGTTAAATATTAGCCTTTTACATCTTGACATAAATTAAATAAAATATACACAAAATCTCTTTGAAAAAGTAAATTTGTTATCAAAGTAAAAAACACATTTGTGTACTATTTTACCGATATACCCTCATCTACAGTGACTTTTAACAATCTCAACCTCAGCCATGGTTATAGCCCAAGTACAATACATATTGTACCATAGACATAACGAGGATATGGTCAAAGCGTTAAACAATTTACAAAAAGGACATTTACAAATCTTTGACTCTTAAAACCTCTGGTGGGATTAAATTGTCTATCCTATTTCACCACATCAGGGAACCGTTTTCTTTATGTGGAGATCAGAGAAATATTATCCCCAAAACCTTGGGTTACTGTTACGATTTTTAAGAATAGTTTGTGGTTGGCCGTCCTTGGTTTAAAAGACATGGGGACTCAAAAGTCGGTTGGTCGGATCATCATGGTGGTGCTCTTCAGTGAGTAGCCCGAGCCCTTCCAGTAGTACCATTTGATCCCGTTGAAGCGGTTTGAGTTCTGGCCTTGTTGATAGTACATCCCATTCAAGTTGGACGGCCCGCATGCGTCGAACCACCACCCTAGAAGAAAGGGAAAGGAAGAATTGAAACTGAAAATGTACAGTATTTTAAAATACTTATTTTCCAAGAGCGACATGTGTATTATATACTACACAGTATAGTATGCTGTGTGTGTGTGTGTGTGTATATATATATATACACACACACACACACACACACACACACACACACACACACACACACACACACACACACACACACACACACACACACACACACACACACACACACACACACACACACACACACACACACACACACACAAATATAAAGTTCATGTTTGTGGGTGTGTATACTGTATGCATTCTCACCGGCTCAATGCCACTTGTGTGCATAATTAGACGCAGGGAACGGTCCCTGGCTATCTGTTAGAGTTTGAGGCATTCCTGTGTTAAAAGAACCACTCAGGAGAAATGGGAGCGCAGTAAAGAACAAGACAGAAGTCTGGCAGCTCCGGTCCGCTGAGGTGTGTGAACACAGCCCTCCGGAGCCCGGTTCCCAGGCTATTACTGTCAACTATCATGGATCCTTAAGTCCCCACTGCAAGCATCACTGATGGCATTTTGAGCCAATTGTGCTCTAGTCACTTCAACTTTTTTGGGGGGGTTTTGTCTGTGGATGTGTCTAGCACGGAAATGTTTAGAATTGTAAATATATATATATTCATCCTTGTGTTTCTCAACACACTTTGTATTTTTTAATGAGCACAGTTTTGTTGATGCGCAGGGCTGTTCTTTTACCTCCCGTCGTGAGCTGCGAGCATTTGCAAACGCATTTGTCGTTGTCCGTATCCTTTGTGCTGAAGTCACTTCCTGGCGTTCCGAGACTGCTTATTTTTCCCGCCGTTCCACTGTACCCTTTGATGTTTATCCTTAAGGATGAAAAGTGAACATGGAATCCGGATGAGCATGGCATCCATGCAGGCTTTTTGCAAAAGTTCTGCTCAGTCTAAACTTGTGTGCGTGATGCATACCTGTAATTCTTGGCTTCCCCTTCGAGGTTAAACTGCTCATATTGCGAGTATCCAGAGTTCCCTTCCCAATCACTGAGCTGGATTCTTAATACGTATGACCGCTGATGTGTCAACTTGGAGATAAACTCATTTCCTAACCAGTACTCAGCCACAGGGTCACCGAATCCCTAGAAAGACACAAGATGCAGTTGATTCAATACACATATTAAGATTCAATATGCATATTACAACGTGGAATGGCCGAACTCACTCAGCTAATTTGTAAATCATGTGCAAAAATACACCAGTTAATCGCATGTTAATTTAGTCTTTCGTGTTTTGTCTGTTCGATTTGATCCCTGTCAGCGTTTGTACGCCGCACGTCGTTGATGTTTATTTTGGCGCTAGGCTTTCATTGTATCTACAGTGTCTAAAGAGTGTTTGATTACATCGAGGCTCGGCCTCTTGCCTTGGGCAGAACCGTAACCACGACTACCTTTTTGTCTTCCCGCGGCAGAGGTATTTTATCCCTGATTACTTTTTACCATTTTGTACTCTTTCCACGTCCGATGGAAGTCAACGCGTCCGTCAAACCTCTTCTGTACGGTGGTCCAGCCCCCGCCCTCGGTCTCCATGTCACAGAAAGCCTTCAGGGGCAACACAAAAGCAGGAGGAGGAGGGGATGAGGCGGTTGGTGGGTGGGGTGCGAGGTCTCGCAAGACAGCCGACGGCCATTATCAGGATAATGCTGTTACTACTTCATGTTGTCTCAAACAAATGTGCAGTTCCGTCGTAAGAGGACACCGCATCGATTCCACAGCTAGACACCCAGAACACTTTGAAAGGAGCACTTATCAAGGAGATAATTCTTTGAACTCAATCAGGCCAGCCCTCCCGGGATATGCATACTTGAGATTGATTTAAATGTTCTCCTAACCTTTAAGTGCAAGCCTTGCCGTAATCACCGGACTGATGTTCAGCAACTCTTAATTGTGCTTTTACTTGTCTGAACTGTTGTCCATCGAGCATGTCTCTCGGGGGGGAAACTATTTCACATTATCCTACGACGCATCACAAGCCAATAAGCACACTTACCTTCACCTCCTGCGTTGTGTTGGGGAGTGTGAGTGCATGAACGCCGCTCTCTCTGTTGCCGGACTTGAACACGGCGGCGCAGTCCCTGAATGTGGACGGTGTGTCCTGCATCATTCTGGCTTTGCTCTCTGCAACAATAACAAACACATCACGCACTCAACGACAGAAAATAAAACAAGCGCTGCATAATGCCTTTCCCTTCCTTAATAACAACGACGGGGTCCCGCGTTGAACAAGTCAGCCAGTTGCAGTCACAAAACAACCCTAGAAAACATTTCCCGCCGTTGCATGTGTGAAAGCAGGAAGTCGGTGCAAGCGTGCGCGTTCAGCGCTCCTGTCGGCTCAGGCGTGAAAACAAGGTCGGCGAAAACATGTTTTCGTGCAGGCCCGCGCTGGAGAGCGGCGTGCTCACCTCCGACGGCGCCCGTAGAGAAGCTCTGCGCCAGGCTGTTGACGGTGTCCAGCAGCTCCTGTTGCTGGCGCTGCAGGGCGGTGTTGTTGGAGGAGACGTGGAGCAGCTGGTGCTGCAGCTCGCCGATGATGGCCGTCTGGCCCGCGATGACCGTCTGGAGCTGCTCCTTCTCCCGCTGAACCGTCTTCAGCTCCAGCTGCCTCTGCTGCTCCATGTCACCCACCCGCTTCTCCAGGAAGCTGTGGAGGAAGGGAACGGTCGTTTGGGGGCTCAGAAGGGGCAGGGGGACTGAATGAGAGTCTATGGGGTTTCACCCTCAAATTCCACTTTTCTCTGGGTGGCATTTTTTGTCAAGTGATTGGAAAGGGGGGGGGGGGGGGGGGTACTGGGAGCACCCCGAATGTTGGAAGTGTACCTGCAGGGCCTTCTTGGGCAAGACGCCCTAAACCCCTACCCACTGCTCAATTCCATGGATCTGAGTTCATAGTCGGGTGCTTTTCGATAAAAGCAAAATGATGGGATTCCATTGTATATTTTCTGAGAAACCTTACAATTTGATGTTGACCTCACCTGTTTTTGTCATTCAGCTTGCTGATCTCATTGGTTTGGACGATGAGTTCTTTCTCCAACTTGTTGGTTGAAATTGAGTTCTCAAGCAACTTTCGTTCGAGCCGAGTGCTATGATTTATTACCTAAAGACGAAAAACAATTGCCAATGTCAAAATGAATTCTCACACACATAAATTTGAGTTATTTACATATCTGTCGTAGGATTGTTTTGGTCATAAAATGTGTGGTATAGAGAGTAGTGCATTTTCCCACAAGAATACAGCTTGCTCTTAAGTTAAAACCACAACTTGATGGGAATATAGTGTGATTAATTGGACCACTTATCTTTATAGAAAGAATAATACTCCAAAACGAGGTCATAGTATTCATCTGACAATTGCATATTTCTGTATAAATAACATGTAACCAAGAATACCCGTAGTCTCTTAAAACCCATTTGCGATTTGTGCAGTTATGTGGCCGGCCTCTTTTTTATCTATTCATGTTATGTTTTTGTAGTGCACTATTTGGATATCAGCCCATTTTTACAAGTGCTTTGAATTCGCCAGAGACGGTTCTCGTTGCGTTCCGACTCGAGTCATCCCCTCCATGCCCTTCCAACCCTCTTGAACCTTGTCTCTGTGTCTGCTGTCATCAGACATACTTTGAGTTGTTATTGCCTCGGAAGAATGTCTTGGATTTAGTTGCAGGGATCGATGTGAACTGTATTTCCCACTGATGCACTTAGGGCCAGTGTGCCCATGCTCTACTGAGCCTGCGTTGAATGACTGTTTTGTGTTCATAATATTGAGTTGAATTTTGTGAAATTCCATGCTTTACATGTCAACATTAAGCTGCAAGAACCCGCTGATTCAAAGCTTAACCATCAGTCCCTCAAATATGACATGTGGGGTTCGTATAACAGCCCCTGTCCTACACCATTGCTTTCCTGCCTCTGTTACACTCTATCATTGAGTATTTGCTCTGTCACAGGGGAAAGAATACCGCTTCAGTATGAACTGACACACTCATTTTCATGAAGGTTGGGGGGAGTTTACATTTGGGGGTGTATTGTGAAGTCTACGTTGTTTTTTCTTTCGACAGCTGAATGTATTGAAGTGAGCGGGGTCAAAGATGCTTCTGCTATCCCATTGTGGAGGAACTGAACTCAGCAGAAAGCAGGTTGTTTACGTGAATTAGGTCTGCCTGGGTGTGCGATCGAAGCTGTTGATGTCTTTGAACAGACGGATGTGTGATTGTGACAAACTGATTGACCCGTTCTGTGGGAATACAATTGTGGTAATAACAGGAAATGCTGTTTGGTTGGCTCACATAAGGTCATTGGCAATTGGCCAAAACCATATACCACACAGTAGGATAATGTAGCCTATCCATGTATTCTCTTAATTCATCTCTTACCCAGGCACTATTGCTGGTCTTAACAAGTCTAAGTGCACGACCCAGGTACGGCAATGAATGCACTTGGACTTGGTGTCCAAGGACTTCCATTGCCATTCCTAGATTGTGCTTGTACTCGCCCATGTTCCAAGTGAGTCTTTATACTTCTGTTGATTTGCTTTGTTGAAAGTATAGCTCTGCACACACAGACGGCTAAACCGTGTGATAGGCCTTAATCTCTCCACGCCTGTGTTTTGCATGTTGCTCTTGGTTATATCGTGTGATGCCAGCCCCACCTGTGCCTCCACGTTGGTCAGCTTCCGTGTTTGTTCAGCGGTCTGACTGAGCAGGTTGGTTCCGATCTCAATCATGGTGGCCGTGTGGTTCTGGACAGCAGTCTGCTGCATGTGGAACATCTCCTGCTTCATGCTGTCTTGAATGTAGTTCTCTAGCTGCAGAAAATGGACAGAAATGGACGTGTGGGTAGAGGCGGGAACAAACCTTTCCATTGGAGTGCGACATTCTCTGTGCATAAATTAATGCCTTACATTGTTAAGGTTTTTAGTCCACCCTTGTTTCCACAGTTTTGTCGTGGTGCTGGTTTTCCCACTGAGAGTTTATTCTGGGAGAACGTCCCGGCTGAAGGGCAGCATAACTCATTCACTCTCTCCATTCTTAGATTTACCCCGCTGCCTTAATAGCCATCGATTTGGCAATCTTCCATGAATTCTGTCATTACGAGGGTTTACCTTGAGGTACCTTCACTGGGCTGCATTCACACTATTGTGCCAGTGATTTCACAGTGGGCCTTGTTTTCCTAATCCTTCTATTCAAGGTTAGGAAATGGAAGGGGTTCGGTTTCGCATAATATTGTTTTCTGACCTAATCTACCATCTTTTTCTGGCTCTTTGTTGCCCAAGGTCGGATGACTAATAACTACTTAATACAAAAATACAGTTGATCATCTCAAGAATCCAGTTAGTAAATTAATGTTTCCAATGTTTGTTTAATTCTGTCATTGAAGCAACAAGTTGCTTCACATGTGTACGAAAATGACAGACCGTAAACACTCCATTGTATCGAGGTGACATACCAATAGATCCACGGCAGCAATAACGCCAGCAAAAGTCTCTTGTGCGAACCATTACTTAGCAGTATTTCATGTTTTAGTACAACACCAATCATAAAGTTATTTCCTGCGCCGTGGTGTTCCTGAGTGCCAATCGGGTCCCCTGGCCAGTAAACAGGATGGAGGTGATGAGTGAGGAGTTACATCCTTTATAAACGTGCGACAGGGAAACCCACGTCACCTGGACATCTCAAGCATCCGAGGCATGTTTGCACGATCGCCAACGGCTGTTTACGCGTCTGTCACCGTGAAGACTTAAAATAGTCTGCGGTGGACTTCCGAAAAGCAAGGGAGCGTCACCGACAGCGCAATTAGCACTGATTTTTGTTTGTCCTCCACCTCCGGTGTCCCACGTTGTTTGTGTGTGTGTGTGTGTGTGTGTGTGTGTGTGTGTGTTGTTGGATGGCCGTGGAAGTGGAGTGTCACTGGAGGGGTTGGCAGGACATCCCACTGTCGGGACAGGGATCTAATCAGCTGTTTACTCCGTTAGCCATGCTTGTTTGTGTTCCTCGTTCACGCGACAACTATGTTGACGGCAACGTCAAACTTCAAGGCACAGCAAAGCATTCAGGGTTGTATCAGGCAAATGCTTTGTTTCGAGGTCAATCAGATGGGGTCAAATGGTGATTGCAGTCGATCAGAACTGCATATTTTATCTTTTTTGAGATGATTATAGGCGTAGGGCAGAACGATGAGCGGGGTTTCTGGTTAGATGCAGTTATTGGTGTATTATGTGTACTTGAGAAAGACCTACTAACAGGTTTTCACCTACCAACTGGTGGTTGTCTTGCATGCTTGTTGCCGTGGCCTCGAGTGTGTATGTGCACCCAGAGTTAACGTGAAGCCTCAACTCTTGAGTGCTTTGAATGGCCAGAAGGGCACTACTACATTTACCATCAACGTATGACACCTTCACTAAGGGATAGGCATCCTGCTAGTTTACAATTTCTTTTTTGAGTTTACAACTACTTGAAATCACTCGTAGACCCGCCAGTAGCGAACCAAATGACCAGCTACATTATTATGGGATGGATGGCACAAACCTTGGGGCACCTCCATCCTTCTGGGTAAATTTTATGAACTCTTATTAATGATATTAATTAACCAATGGGTGTTACCGGTAATTGTGTTAGAGTATTCATGAGATGATTTGGCTAATAAGTCACTGAGTCCTGGCTAATGACAACGCTGCGGGGGGCAGAATGTGAGCTCCTATACATATGAACGAGAAGGAGATGGACCCTGACCCGGTCCAGTGCTTTGGAGTTTGTTATAAGTTACCAAGGTGGGTGCTGAAAGAGGGGTCATATATAGTGCCTGTCGTCTCGGGTAACAGGTTTTATTTTTATTAATTTAAATTAACGATTACATTCTAGACGCAGGGTAGCGGTCTTTTGTTCTTTTGAACGTACACACACGTGCACGCTTAAACTCGCGCACACGTGCACGCGCGCGATCAAGTTATGGCCGAGCTGCGATGAAAAGGAGGCGCCTGTCCCATTGATGGCACCTGTGTTGAGAGTTTGTCGGTCCTTGTGCGCTTCTTGTTGCACTGCGGGTCTTTTCAGACACCCGGGTTTCTTTTGAAGTGCATAATACAAAACATGCAAAACATCCTCTTTGGAGGTGTTAGAAATGTGTTTCATCTATGATAGAATGTATTCACTGATGGCAACCAGGGGAGGCAAAACATCATAGTGGTATTATTGGCTGAATGAGTCATTTGAGCCTGGTCGAGTTGCCTGTACTAATTGATTTGTAAAGGAATAACATCACACAGTGAATGTGTCTTTACTTAATAACGAGCGTCATACTTTGTAATTAGTTTCAAGTTTATAGAAGTGCATGAGCCGCATTCAATTCGTTTGGTTGGTGATAAAAGTTGGCTCATTACCGCAGGTTTATTTTTAATTGGGTGAACAAGTTGTCCAATTATAAAATATCTAATTAACACCCATTATATCCAGGGATGGCCAACAATGTATTTAGGGATGTTGATTAAAGTGGGAACATTTTCTGAGGACTCTTCTTAGACCCAAGAACCAAAAAACAAATCTGGGTACTCTGTTGAACCCTCATGAACATACATGAAAGGAGCACCAGGAGTAGAAGCCCCTTAATGAAGTCACACCACGCCGATGTCGCCATGACATCACGCACTTGCAGGGAGATAGGATGAGGTGGAGACGTCCCTACCTTGAGGAGCCACTGTGTGTTGTTCTCCATGATGTTCTCCAGCTGCTCCAGCCTTTCGAAGGACTCGTCGTAGTCTGCCGGGTCGTCCTTCTGGGCCAGGTTCTTGTAGCTACTGGAGGACTGTTGGCAGCTGTCCTCCTGGGGCAGCAGGAAGGTGTAGCTGCAGGCTCCGTTCTGGATCTGGTACTGCCTCTTACCCGCCTCGGCTGCCAGAGTCCACTCAAACACGGCCCCGAGAAGCAGGTAGCAAGTCCAAGCCATGAAGGCGGATCTGGGCATGTTCATCTGAAATAGTACTTACTTTGAAATCAATAACACAGAAAAGAAAGTTGTTCCCGGCGGCTGTGATTTGCCGATGAGATCTTGGGATTTCTGTCTCAAAGTGTAGAAAAATCTTCTGGTGCCGCTTGGTTATTTATCCACCGAGGGGCTGTGGGGGTGGAGTCAGTGTGAGAGTCAAGGTGGTGTGTCATTCCATCAGGTTAGTGGTCCCACACTGCATCTGCTCCTCTCTCCTCCAATCCCTCAGCCTCTTGTTTGGGCTGGATTTGGCCCCTCTCATTAGCTGGCTGTTTGAGCACTGCTCTAGCCACACCCCCGTCCTCCCCTCTGGCCAGTCACAGCGAGCCGTTCAGCCCTGTCCCGTCCCGTCCCGGTCCCCCTCCCATCATCACTCCCAGTCCCCACCCCCAGTCCCCCACTACGCACCACGGGGAGCGGACACTCATTCAACAGGTCCCGCTATCTGTCCCATTCTAACAGGCTAACGAGGGGTTAGTGTCTGACGTGTTACGGAGACCGCGGGACAATAACGCCCCAATGCAAACATGCGGGTCTCTTTCTTCAACTACAAGGTCACTCAGGATGCAGCTGCCCACTTCAAGAAAGCAGTCTGCAGCGGCATTGACCGTGTCACGGAGCAATTCGTCTCTCTCCCACCCCTTAACAAAAGCACAGATGTGCTTTTTCGAGGGAGGGCTTCAAAGGGAAGAGCTTTCTCCTGGATGTCATTCAGACTAAACTGCTTAGGCTGGCGGAAGGTTGTTTCTCTTTACTGGCAAATGAAATGTAGATCTCACTAGATAGGGGGAGATCGAATGGCCAAGAGGAGGGGAAACATGTTTCAAAACAATATTTGGCCATTGTCAAATGCAAAATCTATATATATATATATATATATATATATATATATATATATATATATATATATATATATATATATATATATATATATATATATCTCATTAAGCTACAGTATATTAATGTAAACCATTAAAATAACTAATAAACGAAGTGAGGAGAGAAGTTGCATGACCTTTTCAGCATCTGGTTTTGCAAAATGACACAAGCCTGGAGCATGTGGTGCCTGCCAGCCCCGATTTAGATCATTCAACAATGAAGATACAACCCAAAAGGTGCAGAAATCATCCGAGTACATACAGTTCCTCAAATAAGCAAACGCATTGTAGTGCTACAATAAAGAAACAAGAGATATCTTTCATGAGCTGCAGTCCGACCAGATGAGTTTTCTGCCTGCGGCACAAGATAGGTCGGGTTTAGCTGCCCTGATGTCAGTGGGAAGCTTGTTCCACCATCATGGAGCCAGGGAAGCAAACAATCCAGATTTTGTTGAGCTGCAGCTGGGATGCCCACGTAGGGAGAGAGTAACAAAGAGACAGAGCATAGTGGAAGGGCTGAAGTGGACGGTTCGACAATGTCCTGGATGTAGAATTGGTCAGAGCCGTTTGCAGCATGGTAGGCGAGTACCAGGGACTTGAATCAGATTGAAGCCGCCGCCGGGTGCCAGTGGAGGGTGCTGAAGAGAGTAGGGGGACTAGAGGAAGACCAGCCCTGGCTGATGCATTCAGGGCAACCTGCAGAGGGCTAATGGTACATGCAGGTACACAAGCCAAAAGGGAGTAAGTACCATAGTACGGTCACATCTTCTGGGTAAGGAACGGAAGTTCCTCCTGATGTTTTACAGCATCAATGTTCAGGAGTGGATTGTCTGTTTTATTAGATCCATTCCCGGGAAAGAATGTGTCTTAACTGTGGTATAATCATCAAAAAAGGTTCCTGCATTAATTCTTAAAACACAAATGACACAAAATTTTCATCTATTGTTTTTTTTTACTAAAAAGCTGCATCCCGGAAGATGCTGCAGGTGTACAGGAAGTGGGTACGCATCAGAGGATGTTTTGTCCGTTCGTCCAGGGGATGTGCCGGTGACATCTTTTCCGATTCACTCACGAGCCTCAGTCAGAACCTCTCTAACACTTCTGAAAAATTAGACTTCACAGTTACAACACACATTTATCAGCTCGCATTATTCCAAATAATTTGTTTTAATATACAAATAATAACAATTGAATACCAATGACACACGTGTTGTTACATGAGTGGGAGGGGATCTTTATTTAACATCTACAGTCTAGACTGACGTGTTATTGGAAGCAGAATTGTAGGAAGTGGCCTCACTGGATGCAGAGGAAATGCAACAAACATATTTAAAGGCGCATTACTCAAGAGGAAGGCGTTTCCCCTATTCCAACACACATCAGGTGTAAAGGCTGAGTCACTCTGAAAACATTTGCAGCCACAGATTCCTGATTGTTCTATGTTTAGGGAAAGCATAGGAAGGAAATTACACAATGCCATTTTTTCTTCAATTGAACTGACTTTCATACTCTCATCCGGATTTCATCACATATATATATAATATATATGATCACATATATAAATTGTTATATTTTACTGTGCGTGCGTGTGTCTGTCGTCATTCGGTCAGTACGCCATTCCTGCCATTGAAGTTCTCTCCTAAACATGGAGCGACCCTTCAAAAACGTTTCACATCTCCTATTCGAGGAATCCAAACCCATCCATCCTGTTCGTCTCGAGACCGAAAAACACTTCTGTAACCGAAACACTTTCACATCGTCACGCGCCAATCTAAAGAGCCCTTCTTCGTGTCACTACCGCACGTTTCCCAGAATGTGACTTCCCTTTCTGGCCGTAGATCTGCCGCCTGCAGCAGCACCTCTCAGCCGGGGAACACCAACAGGACCTGTTTCACCTCCAGCCGGCCATCTTTGTGTCCCAGCAGTCCCAGCCGCCCCCCGACAGCCTGGTGGAGCTCATCCAGCTGTGCGGGGGGACCGTGTGCAAAACGGTCCGACAGGCAGGCCTCTGCGTCGGGCCGTACAGCGGCCGCCGACCAGAAGGCTGCAGGAACCTCTCGGAGCAATGGGTGCTGGGTAAGAGCTCTTTACGGCTTCGCCTGTTTGTGCTGTTGTGCACCTTGTTATCCCGAGGGACTGGCCCTGACTTACAGCCACACGGCATGGAGGAGCAGCCTAGGGGTTACGGTGTGCTCCAGATGCCTCGGACACCAGCCTTCCGAGTTGCAAGTGGGGAAATCTCCCAGCTTTCTTGCGGCATTTCACGGAGGCACCCCCCCTTTTGGTCGGGCCCCCTCGGAATTCTGAGAGAGTAGACCGAGTTCAGTGATGACGCTCTCAGCAAAAATGGCGGCGCCCGCAAAGAGATTTATTTTCTTTGTATTTGCACTACGGTGGTCATTTCAATGCTGCTACACACTTGATTACATTGCTAGTTTATTCAGGTCACCAATTTATGCATTGCACGGTCTTGCTGTGCGTGCAACACAACGTAAAGTTGTGTTTGTTTTCGAGCTGGTCTGCTAAAGAGGCTTATGTAGCTAACGATAAACAATGACTAGCCAATGACATGAAAAAAATCACACAGACGATCGGGAACGCTATAAGTGCTACGAGACAGGAAATGACGTCACAAGTGCAACTCGGAAGGCTGGCGTCCGAGACATCTGGAACGCACCATGAGGCTCACAGTGATGACATTGGGGATCCAACCCATTGTTTCCCCCTATCCACAACACTATCCTCATTATATCTTTATTCGATACTTAATAATACAATTTGTGAAATAATTTTGTCTTCATGTATAACTGTTGTGTTCTCTGTTATGGTTTCTTCAGATTGTATTACGCAACTCAAGCCGCTGTCCTATGAAAACTACAACCTGGAATGAAAAACTACAACGCGGTTTTAATCAGTCATGTCTGTATTGTAAATGTATAGTCCATGTAATGTATAGTCCCGCACCTATGGACTGTAATTCAGTCCATAGGTACACGCACGCACGCGCGCGTGCGCACGACTTGATGAGTTTGACTATCACAACTGGAGATATGTGAATGGATTTGTGTGTTTTTTAACTCTTAGCAACTGGCATTCTAGTAGAATATTGTAATGTATAGTATGTGTCATGTAAAGTGCCTGAGACATAACACTGTAATTCAGTCCATAGGTACACACACACACACACACACGCACATGCGATTTATTGAGTTTGACTGTATCACAACTGGAGATATGTGAATGGATATGTGTGTTTTTTAACTCCTAGTAGAATGGGAATAATCAAATGGGAATGTGTTGTAACACTGTGTACAAAGCTATTTCAATTCTTAAAATATATAACCAGTTTTTTGTATCTGTGTGTTTTTCTGTCATTGCAGTTATGGTACTTGTGTTTTAAATATAACATGCATTCACCAATCCTTGTCTTAATGTGTTGTACCGTTCTTGCCATTCTGCATGCCAGACAGTACGATGGGGGTTATTAAAGTTTTTGTACCTTTTGTAGACACGCATCATTCATTGTATGCGTTAAGCCTAGGCCTTCGGGTCGCAGTATGCAATTGTTTGAGAGTTCAAATAACATCAACGGAAAAAAAATAAAATATATGTATTAATATTACATTTCAGATCTCATGTTCTATTGCTGTGCTGTGTAGAAATATAGCCCCCCAAAATTGAATTAGTTCATCATTGATACATTAATCACGTCATTTTGGATGCTTTCTTTTCATGCTCACAATATAAACATAAATTCGAAGTCATGCAATTAGGTGTAAGGTGAAGAAAACACACAGGAGGTAATAAGACCACAGTTTGAATTGATTTGTTGGTACTTGGAGTGTAATCATACCCGGGCACGTAGTGGCAGCAGTGAAGCAGAAGCAGACCACAGGCATCAGCACTAATCTGAACCTCTGCTCTCGACCAATCGGCGTTGAGGACGTTACGCGTGTCATAGCATGCGTCTGGCAGAGTGTTTGACATTTACGTTACAGGGATAGTGTGTGTGAAAGGAGCTAGCCTGTCAATGAAGCGCAGGGTAGCAATGCTAGAGAATATGTCGAGCCATATTTTATTTTAAATAGCGTCATCTTTTTTTTTTTGCTACCAAGTTCCATGCCCGTCTCGGGAGACACTGCATCCAGCCCAGCGTTGGATATGAAACTACCGAACAAACAACGTGTTCGCTAACATCTTCAGGGCTAGCATGCTGCAGAGTGCATTAAGGTCGTTTCCAGGAGTTTGGCTGTGAAATGTGGTTGGGTAAATCTCGCGTTAGGTGAAGATCACACTGTTTGTAGTTGTTCCGTGTTGTGCACTCTACTGGTCGCGGTTTAAATCTCACTTCTCCGCGGACCAGTGCACAAGGTTAAGAGTGGCAATAGCTAGCTAGCCCTACCAGCACTTTTTGCATCAGTTTGCCCTCACTTTCCCACGCTTGTCCCCAAAGACAGGTGCTGTGGTCTAAGTAGGTCAAGTGTGGTCGGGAACGCGAACCCCCCTACTGTAATCGCAGGGATTATACGATATTTAATTATTTCTAATAATTGATCGGGCTGTTTTGAGTGGAGCCAGGATTCACGATGCTGCTGTCCTTCATTGTACATACATACTCGCTGCGGTATTGGTTCCCTGCCACTGTCATGCTGGGCACAGCCCCGGCGTACATCCTGTCGTGGTGGGTATGGCGCTTGTGTTCCACGGTGTTACCCCTAAGACTTTACCACAAACTGGACGATCGCCTCTACTGCGTCTACCAGAGCATGGTCCTCTTTTTCTTTGAGAACTACACGGGAGTGGAGGTGGGTACATTTCCTCATGTATAGTCGTCCTTGACTGTTGCTTGCTACTTTGGAGACTTAGAGAATAGGAGTGCACAAAAGTGCCCGCTTTGACCCAAGTGCTTTCTTCCGCAATCATGTTTTCGTGTTATCATCTTGGCCCACAGTTGCTAGAACAAATCAAATACAATGAAACGATACAGAAGGTAAATGTTGACGCCTCTCTGAACTTGATAAATCGGATGGCCAGCAGAATGCCTGCATTCTTGTCGGCTTTGACTGGCACACCCAGTGTATGTGTTGTGCTGTTGAAAAAGGTTCCTTATAAGATAACTATCGCCATATACAGAGATTTGCTCTGCTGCACACTAGTTCTGCATTTGTCCCATGTACATTTTGAACCTTTTTCTTTGGGTCATGATTTATGAGCTCGTCTGAGTGAATTTGTCAAACGTAGAGCAAACCTGGCCAGTAGCACTGACTACGTTTTAAGGTGCAAGCTAAGCAGGTGTAGAGTAGAAACGTTTGTCAGCATTTACAAGCCTACACACGCTTGGCAATTATAAAAAACTAAAAATAATTACAACTTGCTTCCTCTTTTTTGTATAACAGCTTTCTTCCACAGTTTATTGGACACAAGGGTAGGGTTATAACATGCAAATACATTGTGGTGTATTTACAAGGCCATCATGTTCCTCAACGTAGCCTTATAAGGCTCTAATCAATGTACCCTTGCAGTAGTGCTTTAGCCAGCAGCCACAATAGACCTTTGTCAATCTTCTTCCTGTTTTCTCCTAGATTGTAATATACGGAGATATACCAAAGAAGAAGGAAAATGTTGTCTACCTGTCAAATCACCAGTGTACAGGTAAACAAAAAGTTTCCTATTCAATAACATGCCTGGATGAACACGTCTGTATCAGAATAATCAAACCGAAATGGTAATATTCGAAGTAACCTTTGTCCTAACAGTCGACTTCGAGGTTCCTGAAAATTTAAACGAGTTGTTTCACAAAACGATGCTATCTGATATGATAATGTCCTTCCGGAGCTCTTCACTTCCTGATCTGTGCCTTGGGAAGCTGATCACTTCCCAAGGCACATCCTGTCATGGCGATTAATCAAGGAACTATGTACCAGGCTAATAGGATAAGAGGATCTCATGACCACACAATACCACTCAAAGACGACAAACCACAACAACAATATTAATAATATTGAATTATTGCCCAGCCGTTAATCTTGAGCATTCGTATCCTACTTTCCAGCGGACTGGATCATAGCCGACATGCTGGCCATCAGACAGGATGCCCTCGGCCACGTGAGGTACGTCCTGAAAGACGGGCTGAAGTGGCTCCCGCTGTACGGGTGGTATTTTTCCCAGGTAACAGGACCCTGCGTCTAGCCTTTCCTCCGAATCAATCGCAATCGAATCATGCTCCTTTCCACGTCTGAATGAAATACGTCTCTAAGCAACGTGTGTGTGTGTGTCCGTGTGTCCGTGTGTCCGTGTGTGTGTGTCCGTGTGTGTCCGTGTGTGTCCTTTCTCTCTGTTCCCAGCATGGAGGTGTGTACGTCAAGCGAAGTGCAAAGTTTGAGGAGCAGGCGATGAAGAAGAAGCTGCTAACGCAGGCCGAAGCAGGAACACCAGTAAGTGGTCCCTCTTCCCTTCCGTGGAAGGGCGGATTTATGTCTGTTTGATTCGCTGGAATAACCGTTTGCCTAACCCACACAATAAGGTTAAACGTAATACAATAAACATTAAAGTCAAACGGTCCCCTCTCATTATCGCTTTTTATGAGAAAAGACCAGACAGGATATATTCTTTATCATGTCATCGAGACATGGTTGACCCTTGCTACTTCCTCCATGTTCACACGTTTGTGTGTGTGGGTGTGCTTTTATAGCATGCTGCTGTAAAGCTGCATGGACTGGTTCAAACACATATGGCACCTACCCCCCTACCCCATGTTCGTTAGGTTTTGGGACTCGACACAAGTTTTAGGAAGAGGCACAAATCTTAACACCGAAGCTGAAAGATGTCAGCTTTGTATCAATTCTTATTTGATGACTTAACACTGTCAGAGTCTTTTGGTTTCCTTTCTCTTCACTACACTCAGCAGAACCTCAGAGAGTGCAGTCTAATCTTTTTTGTATTTTATAAATAGACAAACACACACTAAGTAACATCTGAGCATTCAGCAACATCTGAGGATCATTTCAGTTGACTCTTCTGTATTTTGCTCTGCAGATGTATCTTGTCATCTTTCCGGAAGGAACCCGCTATAATCCGGAGCTCAAGAATGTCATTTCTTCCAGTCAGGAATTTGCTTCTAAAGAAGGTACGCAGATTTGGAAGAACTGACTCTTCCACCCTTTATGTAATTCACTCAAACGTCCATTAAGAGTTGGTTCAGCGCCACATCAAAAGCCAACGACGAGTTCCATTTGATTCATACTTTCATTTATTGATGTAACTTCAATAATCCTTTTCTCTCGCACCTCAAATATATCCTGTATCTTGGCCAACAAGGTAATTGATTACGGGCGTTTTATCAAACGTTAAGCAGCATACTTTAAAGCATGCATCCAGTCCGTCAAATTTAGATGGTTATTTAAAGGATTGTGAGGTTAAAAAAACCTGAAAGTTAATGCTTGTTTGCTTGATCAAACAAATGTAACTTTTTGGCATGATAAGATCCTGAAACGTGAAGCCCTATTCCGACAGGACGTACGGGCACAGTAATCTTTCCCTGATCAGAGCAATGAATAAATACCTGCTCTTGTTAATCCCTCAGTAAGCCGCACGAGCAAAGGGGCACTGATATGACTTAAGTGAGCCGGGGGCCATTAGTTCACTCAATATTCCACGTCTCCTCCATTCAGTGGTTCATGTGTGGCCTTGTTGTTCCCCCGGTATCAGGGCTGGCTCTCCTGAAGCACACTCTGACCCCCAGGATGAAGGCCTCTCATGTAGCCATCGAGGCCATGAAGGACCACCTGGACGCGGTGTACGACGTCACCGTGGCCTACGAGGGGACGCTGGACTCCGCGGGCCACAGGCTACCGGCCCCGACCATGCCAGGTGCGTGACCCGCTCATTTAATAACCGCTTCCCGGGCTTCGGCCTTCTGCTCTTGGAAGGCCACACGACCAGGGCGGCGGTCGCTCAGGTGGTTGAGAGGGTTGGCCGGTGACCGCAAGGTTTCTAGTTCGATCCCCGGCTGCTCCAGCAAGGCACCGCTTCCCCTAACTGGGCTCGCTGTCGCCTTGCATGGTCCGCAGTTGGTGTGTGCATGACTGGGTCAATATCAGGCAATACGGTAAAGCGCTGTGGATAGAAGCGCTATATTAATGCAGTCCATTTTGGCTCCTGGTGTTGCTTTTGGTCAGTGTCAGGTCCTCCCGACTGCTAAGCCCTTGCAGTCTGCCTCCTGTACCTTCATATCGTGCGCACCGTACTTTTAGCTACCCTTTTTAATGTGAAGTAAATTCAATCCCTGGTTTCACCTGTGTTAGAGAGAACTGTATAAAGTTGCAGTTAAATATTATGTTTGAGTTAATTCCGTTTACCTGTACCTGAGGGTTTTTCTGCAAACAACATGCCTGAGGTGTATTTATAAAAAAACATCCTGTTATTCAGCTGAATAATAATCAATATGTGTCACGGCAAACGGAACAGAAAGCAAAACATGGATTTAATCTCGTACCTCCGGATCTTGTTGTCGACGTGATTGTACTGTTTCCTTAACTGTTTGTTGTTTAGCGTCTGGCATCCAAATAACATCACGAACGGAATAAACAAAGTGAAACAAAGGGCATATTTTAATTGCCATGTATTTGCTGTTGATGGACATATTTTCCGAACGTATTCTGTTTTTACGACAAACGAATATTCTCACTGTCTCACTGATTTTCACATGAAGGTTAATGATTTAACCTTCCAGGTTGTCAATGAATTACCATCCCACGCCTTCTGAAATACAGATTTCGTTAAATTATTGCCAAAATGTTAATGATTGTTTCCTGTAGCTCCAACATATTAGGGTTCAATGGTAATATCTTTGTGTATTAACCAAAGATCTACCTCTTTGAAGTCAGTGACGATGTCATCTTTAATCATTGTTCATTCGGCACAACGCACTTGACCGTATCTCAATGTTTTTATTTGTCACTCCTTTTGTCATTCCTCCTGGCTGAAAGGATTTTCCTGTGTTTGTTTGTTCCCACGTTCATGTTTTTCTTCGCCTGTTTTCCTTCAGAATTCCTGTGTAAAGAATGTCCCCGGGTCCACATCCACTTTGAGCGGGTGGCCATGAAGGAAGTCCCCATCGAGCCGCTGTTCTTCCGCCGGTGGCTCCACGAGAGGTTCGAGATCAAGGACCGGTGAGTTTTCATTCATGTCCGTCAATTGATTAGTCCTCCTGTCTGTACGTGTAAACGACCCATCCCCCAAAGAGCTTGATTTAACCAATGATGCATTAGTCGTTGGGGGGGGATCTTGGCAGAGGAAACATTCGCGTAATATTTCTTAACTTCTACGATTTTGAATCTATTCACAACCTCCACAGATCATATATTTTTCGTGATAATTTTTTTTCCCCTTCGTCTTAGATTTGCTTTGTGTGTTTACGTTATTGCAATCAGTTGAGATAACTGTATGATATAAAAACGACAGAATCTTAATAATACAATACACACTGGGCTGCCATAATTAAGCACATCGCCTTTCCCAACGCACAGGCGACAGGACACTGGAACAAGAGGCCCAATGTTCTGAATCAAGAATCGATTTTCCGTCCTCAATTACACATGTGGTTTAGAGTGCTAAAATTAAGTTCTCTCGTGATGGATTTAAAATAAATGTTGATCCGTTTTGACCTTTAGGCATAAACACTGATATCGGTTGAATAAATCACTTACCTCCTTGTTGATAGGCCGGAATCCTGTCTTTCACAGATTCATTATTGAGATGCTAGGCAGAGGTAGAATAATTCTTGAACAAATGTATTTTATTATTTTTCTATTGGTGCCTGGGTGATCTATTACTTTAAATGCACACACTTTACATCTGCATGAGGTTTTGCAGATTTGATGATACTGCATCATGAGTGCCTCTGGTGTTTAGATGATACAGTTTCTAATACGAAGCCAGCCTTGGAAATGCAAGTATAATTGTGTTAAGCAGCACAGCAAATAATGAAAGACTAATATTTCCTTAATTAAACTTCCAAACAAAAAATACCAAAAATAACATTTGAACACCCCTGCTTAGAATCATAAGAAACAGCAGTTTATCAATGCCTTCGCTCTTATTAGTTCCCTGATTTAAAATAAGCAAACAACAACGACGTTCGTGATAATCCTACGACTCCGAAACCCCGCCTCCAAACCCCGCCTCCAAACCCCGCCTCCAAACCGCGGTTAGCCTCGGTAGCGGCTGATCCCCGCTGCTCGTGTCCGACTGAATGCAGCGTCTGTCGGTCCTCCAGCACCCCCCCCCCTCTCTCAGTGTAAGAGCTGAGCCTCCTCACAGAGCCCTCTGTCTCCTTGCAGACTGCTGACCAGCTTCTACGAGTCGGACGACGCCCAACAGAGGAGCCGCTTCCCGGGGGAAGGGCGACGCTCTGCGCTGAGCATCGCCAAGACCCTCCCCTCCATGATGGTCCTGGGGGGCCTCACCGTCCCGCTGCTCCTGACCGAGTCGGGCAGGAGCTTGTACGTCAGGACCTGGGTCTACGGCACTCTCCTGGGGTGGCTGTGGGTGAACGTCAGCCCCTAGGGAGCGCACAGCAACACGCACGCAGACACGCGTGTGTCGGTTTACACCGGATGATCGCCGCCACCGCGGCGACGCACACAATAAACGGGGGAGGTGTTGCCGGGTGATTTTTTTCTTTTTCTTTTTCTTGTGCAGCGACAAGAGTTGGGGGGGGGGGGGGGAGAGTTACGAGGAGCCAACCGCTGGTCTTCCTTTTTAAACCTAGACAACCACAGCCTGAGGGAGCGGAGGGCAGACAGCGCCTGAGCTTCCAGGTCCATCGTGATGGGTGGATCAGTTAGTTGTTCTGTTTAGTTTCACATGCCATCCTTTACCTCAGCCACAAACTCAAAAATACGATTCTCTCCCTCCTTCCGTTAAGAGTATTATCCGTCAGAAATGATCCAGATTATTTTTCATGTATTTTTGCATGCACGCTCTCCCAAGCACTTATGAGACATTACCCTGTGTGTGTGTGTGTGTGTGTGTGTGTGTGTGTGTGTGTGTGTGTGTGTGTGTGTGTGTGTGTGTGTGTGTGTGTGTGTGTGTGTGTGTGTGTGTGTGTGTGTGTGTGTGTGTGTGTGTGTGTGTGTGTGTGTGTGTGTGTGTGTCCCCCATGTGATGCTCTTCCCTCAAAGCCTAGCAGCAGCTCTGTCGCCCAGGGAACGGATGTAACTCGTTGATATTGTTTATAATGCGACCTCGTATGGATGCCAAGTTTCATGTCAGGAGGGTTATGCACTTTGCTAATTTCGGAGCAATGCTCTACATTGGAAGATTTTCCTTCATACGCAAATGTACCGCCCTTTGAATCCAGGTGTTTATCTGAAGTGTATAGATGGGTTTCAAGGCGTCAACAGTAATGTCACCTGGTTACACTTTTGGTTACACATGTTAGGTTCTGCATTTTACTAGCCCTTTAAAAACCTTCTGTTAGATGTTTGTTTGTTTGTTTGCAGTTTAATGGTGAATGGTTAAATGTGAAAAAAGTTGAAATGCAATCCTGGTTCTGTTTGTTTTCCCACTGCCTGGAAAGAATTGTATGAGAGTTAGCCAATCCAAGACGCTGCCTTGAATGGGGACTATATTGCTGGGACAGGTACTGTTATAAGCTCATGTTTATTTATGTGTTTAAATCAATAATATAATGTTTCTGCCAAGGTAAAACATCGCGCTATATTGGAAATGACCCATTGCTGAAACGTCCTTTTCTTTCTTTATCTTTTTTTTATCTGAGCCATGCTTTTTGTAATACTTGTTTGAGTACTTCTTTTTGCCAATGTCCATTCTCCTGCTGACATAACCGGCTACACATTTTGATCACCTCACAAAATAATTTTTTATTTGACTATTTACTAAATGACAGTGGGTGTGTGTGTGGACACACCGTACGTTACGCTTTCAACCATCACGTACAGCTCAACAAAAGTATTGACCTTGCAAAAAAAATCCTAAGCCATCTTGAGTGTACGAGACCTTCATGTTTCTTTGCACAAAATGCCATCTGTATTATAAACATCGCTGTATTGTGAGAGTCACTGTATGCCCGTTCTTGTTTACTGTAATGAAACCAACCATTGTACAACTAGTCACTTTACATATTGGCTTTCTTATTCTGTGGGTTGGATCTTCTCTTTGGGTCATTCATACATGTGAGTTCAAGGTTGTTTTTTTTAAACTATACCTCACTTGAAATCTCTTTTGTTGAACAAAAAAATCACAACATTGCCAGCCATTTTATAGCCCTTTTTTTTTTTTTATGTGTCAACCGTAGACTTTATTTAATCTGGGGATTCTATGTAGGTACTTCCAATGCCAGTGATTCCACAATACGTGCCTTCTAGTCGGGAGTCCCCACCCTCATCAAGGGGACCCGAGTGGGTTATTTCACCTAATGACTGCATAGAGGCTTCACGCTGGAAAACTGGGACTGCAACAAGATATAGAATATTGGTCAAATAGTCTTCAGTTCATAGTGGCTTATTTTATCATAAAGGAAGTGCATTGATTCACTTCTAGAGGCCTACTATAAAGAATGGAAACCTTTAAGTGATGTAAGTCTTGGGAGTTTGGGTTGGAGTGAAATAAAGTGTTTTGGGCGGAGTTCCGCTTTGCCATTGCTTATTGATTTATACTGATAAGTTTGCTCGATGCCACATGAATTAAAGATCTGAAATTGTTTTTCATGAAAGTGTAGCCCTATGCGATTTCTAATGAGTCTTGTGTTTGATTAGTGATATAGAAAATACGTGACTATTAGCCACAAACCGGCTGGTTCGAGGTTTGGTAATCTGAAAACATAAATATAGCATGCCAGTCCCTGGGCTCGACTGTTTTGGATGTTTTTGGGAGTATTTAGACGTCATTGACGTCGTCAAAACAAGCATGCGCAGTAGCGCAGGCGTTTCGCATGATACGCACACAAGGAAGGCTGCGATTCAAAAAACGTGTGGTCTCTGAAGTCCTCTGAACATTTATTATCTTAAAGATTCAATTCAAGGTAAGACGTAAACACTTTTGAGACATTCGTTCATGCCGTCCAGCTATTAACCAGTGCAATAGTAATTAAAGCGACCATTGACCTCTTGTGGCCGTTGGTTGTGGCTTTATTTGATGGTCGTTGACAAAGTGCACTCCCATATTATAACAGAAACTAAACCATAACCTTATTGTTCTGCTTCTGTTCATCAGCTCTAAAATGTCAATCGACTGGCTCGGGTTTGGCTATGCTGCAGCCATAGCTTTCGGCGGATTTATGGGCTACAAAAGAAAAGGTTGACTAAATTTGAGCATTTAGCTCATGTTAGACATCAACAATAACGTAATGGTGTAACGTTAATGTCATGTAAAGGTTTAGATTGTAATCCTATGACCCTGTCCCCCTGTCTTTGGTAGGTAGTGTGATGTCCTTGGTAGCTGGCTTAGTGTTCGGTGCACTTTCTGCTTATGGCGCATTAAAAATATCAATGGATGTACGGGACACCTCAATCTCCTTGCGTAAGTTCATACTTATCAATTCATAATCATTGGAAATGTAGTCACTTGTTGTCTACCATCCAGGCGGTGTACAAACTGTTGTCCTTCTTTGCTTCAGTTTCCTCGGGAGTGCTCGCTCTTGTGATGGGAATGAGGTTTAAGAACTCTGGAAAACTATTGCCTGCTGGTCTTATGGCAGTACTAAGGTCAGAATCTAACAACAAACTACCTGTTAAGTGTATAGTAGTATAGATCAGTTTTAAAGACACTGTGGTGGTCATGTTATGTTGACGTATTGCTTGTTTTAACTATTGTCTCTCTGCTTTCTTACAGTTTGTTAATGTTTGTGCGGATCCTCTTCAGGATTATGATGTGACACTAAAACCAAAACAGTGGGGATTGGACCATAACAGTTTGCGTCTATTGACAAAAATAGACACACAGGTTATGCGACACTCATAACATTCCCAATGATGATTCCCTTTGAAAATAAATATTTTATAAAATGAGCTTACATTCCATGACACAACTTCAAGATCAATATTGTGATGGTCCAAATGTTACATAGGATGAAATCTAAACTAACTGTGATTCTCACTTATGTTATGTATGTCTGCAGTATAATAACCAACCAGATGTAAGTTTGTACATTTTCAAGCTTCTAGAAAGAGCGATGACACCACAAAACAGTGTTTCAGTAATGTCCTAATGCTTTTTGCAGAATACTAAATGTTTGCCTTTTAGTGTGCCCAAAATATTTGGGAAAATGCCATTCAATTACTTTTGCTGTCACTAATAAAGACTGCAATAACGGTAAGAAATCCATTGATTCTCTTCTTTAGGCCTTCTATTAAAGAACATAAATATTGTAGTGATGTTAGCCTTGGGAGTTTGGGTTGGAGTGAATAAAGAGTTTTGGGCAGGTTTCCGGAGCCATAATAATTTTTTTGATTACTACTCGACGTAAGACTTGATAAATGATCAATGCATTCCAGCTGCTTAAGAAATGGGTACCTTTCATGAAGCGATGGGTAATTTAAGATTTGCAATTGACCGGTTGCTCAGTAGTTATGAATGGAGAAGCATGAATGGCCATTTCTTAGAAACATGAGGGTAAGCTGCACCTTGATGTTGGGGAACTGAGCCAGAATGCCAGGGAGCCTCTCCTCTAACATCAGGGAACACTCCATCAGCTGGACATCTGCACAGCTTAGCTGTCCCCCCACCCGGAAGATGGAACCAGAGACCGCCTGGAGGTTAAATCACACATACAAATGTATTGGTTACCTGTTTTTTTGTGTTGTGTTAACATCATTTTTAAAGCCAATTATGACTCCCTCTTTTGGGGTTAAAAACGTCACACTTGTACTGTGCTAATAACTTCAGTTGTTATTTAAGAAGTTTTGAAGATATAGTTAGTTGATAATAGATAAACAAAGAAAGACAGACTGAAACTTTGGGGGCTTTTGGAGCCCGTAAGTCATGTGTGAAAGACCTAACATTTCCCCTCAAAAGCAGCATCCCCTCTGTTCTTATGTTTTACATGAAGTTGTGGTACCTTTTCAAACACTGGCAGGTAGCGGCCTGCTGCTTTAGCTTCTATCCCTTCCAGCTTGGTTTTCATATCTGCAGGGGGTGTGAGAGGTAAAAACATGATCATCTCCATGAGATCGATCAGCCCCTCAGAATACATGTTGATCCTGAAAAGTAAAACAAATATTGATATTCATGTAATATTGACTGTTGCTAATCATGCACCAAAATCGCATGGCTATTTAAAGAAAAACATCACAAGACTTGCAGCATTAAGAACATGCATAATATGTATTCATGTCATACATTGCCCGCTCTTTAATGTCTTCTCCGTTAAGATTGTATTTTTCTGCAATGTACTTCAAGATTGCCTTTGTCTGAACAAGATGCATGCCATCAATTTCCACCATTGGGACCTGTTCATACATGAGCACTCCATCTTCCAAGAAACAAAGAGAAAATATCATCAAACCAACATATGAACATATGCACAATATGAAAGAAATATGATGTTGTAGGTCAGAGGTAAATTAATTTTTAACAAGTAGGTGAGTGAACAAATATCCAATGGGCGGGAATGAGAGATGGTGCAAAGGTTACAACTGTCAACCACAAGAGACAATTAGACGAGATTAGGTATTGAGATTATTTTGCATCTAAATTACCAGCCAGAAGTTTTTCGTAGTTGTCGCGGCTTGTTAAATGCACTTCGTCAAACTGTGAATATAGAATTGATAGAAATGTTATTTACTAGTAGGACTTGTCCCGCGTCCCAATCTCATGTCAAAGATGTAGGCTAGGACTCACCTCAATTTCGGCAACTGTTAGTTCTAGGCCAACGAATTGATTCCATTTTTCCTCTCCCATTGAATTAGTGCAACACAACTTTTCCAGACATCACTATTACAAGACCTTAACTCAATTTGTAACACATATGTAACATTATTAACATTATTCACATTCAAATATGCATATAAAACATATATTATAAAATACAAAAAGGCTAGAGCCTACAAATACGTAATTATACCAACCTCGAACCAACTCGCAAAAAATTAGGTAACGTAAACAAGGAAGCGTGAGAAAGTTCCTTTGTTATGTAACTGTTGAACAGGCTGTCAACTGAGGACAGGAGTGGCCACGTAACCGACCTTTGCGGTGGACCAGTCGACTAGGAAACGTCGACCTCTCCTGGCCGATGACAAATAGGATAATGTCCATACCAGTGTGATGGATTGTGGGAAATAATAACACTAACTTGTGTCGTTTGAATAAATATGACATGACATGTAAGACATACCACTCTGATTAACTGACCATATTTATTTTATTATCACAAATCTGTCTCAACAATATATACAAGACGTAATTAGCATTATGCGACACCTTGACTGAAACTAGTATGCACACAGAGAGGTATATAAAGTCGCATCTCGCTTGTTACTGCCGGATGTGAGGGCGATCTGGAAGCGACATCTGTCACCCCATTGATCGCTAGGGTTGATTCGGCTGATCTGGCTGGCTAGGCGGGTGTCCCATTTCTCCCCCCGCTCCATGTGTGTCCATCCCGAAGCCCCGCGCTCGGTGTCATTGGACGTATCCCGGTGCATCGTTGGCATACCAGCTCCCCTGCTAGAACCTCCAAACAAGCTCAAGGCCCATTTGTAGGGGAACCGTAGGGAAGTCAAGCTCCAAGACTTCAGAATTATCCAAATGAGGCGCTGCACGTGGCAGTCTGCCGTTCATTTTTTACACAACATTAATTTAAAGAATAGATTTTAAGTATAAACGTAATTAATAAATTGAAAATGTAAATCAGTAAACAATTGTCCTGACTTGATGCTGTGTAACTTGGATAAGAAAAGCAGCAGAAATCAGCAGAAATACAGAAAATGTCCATATCTAAGAAAAGTCGGTATAGCTGGCTTAGTGTTCGGCAGACTTTATGCTTATGCAGTATAAAAAGTTTGACTTTTATTGTTGATCCCATTGGTCCACACTGTCCAGCAGAACCAAGCACTTCTTTCAAATAGGAGGAGACTTATCCGCTTGGGATTTTCGTGGTGCACACAGAGAATAAAATAAAACAAAGGTTATTAATACATGCCCTGTGTGAATGAATTGGCATCTGTAAAAGCTGGGTCAAATATACCGCTGCTTTACCCTGAAGGCCTCTGTTTGGTAGCGTACCTCCTAAGGGAATTCGGTTTGTGCCCCACAGGAACCAGGCTAACAGGAAGCTGTATCAAGTCTTTGTTTGAGTTCACCTTCTGATTCTCTTTGATTCCTGAGAGAAACCTATCAAAGCATTGTTATTCGATATGATATTTTGATTATAAAGTTATTGTCAGACTAGATTGATATTTAATCTGACGTTACAAACATCGAAGACAATATTCAATGTCTTTCTTTCAACGTACATCTGATCAGGGACTAAGCTCCGTAATTCCTTTTTGGATTGACTGGTTCACAAAAGAGGGATTTAGTATAACATTACTAAACTATGGAAGCCTGTATATCCTGTTTAATGGGAAAAATATGAATAATACACTGGCTTGTTCAAAGAAGTGGCCAGTCATTACAAGCCAATTATATATACAAAAACAATACTATGGCAAATCAGAATCTATTAAGACTTATTCTACAAGTTGTAACTATTATTTATAACAAAATGAGCTGATACCAGGTAAATATCTGGACTGCTTTAGGTAATGCTGCTTTGCAGAAGCAGTTCTTGACAGCTCCTGGTATTTGGATAAAGCCTTATTCAGATTCAACTGAGTATCCTTGCTATTAGGCCGGAAGAAGTCCAGAAAATGTCCATATCTAAGAAAAGTCGGTATAGCTGGCTTTGTGTATGGCAGACTTAATGCTTATGCAGTATAAAAAGTTTGACTTTTATTGTACCCAAAATACTTGGAAAACTGCCATTCAATTATAATTGCTGTCACTAATAAAGGCTGCAATAAAGGTTTATGTGCAACACTTCAACATCAGCTGGTTACTAACGCTTTCGTATGGAATTGATGCATGCAGAAAATAAACTCAAAATATTCAATTTCATTCGTCTTTAATCATGACAAGCGTGTACAATTTAAAACTCACGTTTCGAAACTAAATTTGCTATTAAGCTAGGCGATTTCTTTCATAAGTATTGCATTATTGGAGAATAATAATTGTACCAATCACTACTCTACATAAGTCTGGCTTAATGAACTTAGCATTCGAGATGCTTAAGAAATGTGTATCTATTTAAAGACTGGCGATTTAAGATTGAAAACCTCCAAAACGGTTTTCACATAAGTATCGTCTGGCTGATGCTTCCTCTTGCTGCCTGGTTGCAGGAATCTCTTAATAGCTGGTTTCTCTGACATTCTGCCCTGGAAAGACTGAAAGGAAATTGATGAGTCAATATGCAATCAATTAAGCAAAAATCATTGCTTTTATTTGACCCATAATGTGGGGATACAATGCATTCTCAGACACTATATTTTGCAATTGACCTGTTGCTCAGTAGTTATGAAACGAGAAGCATGATTGGCAATTTCTTAGAAACATGTGGGTAAACTGCACCTTGATGTTGGGGAACTGAGCCAGAATGCCAGGGAACTTCTCCTCTAACATCAGGGAACACTCCATCAGCTGGACATCTGCACAGCTTAGCTGTCCACCCACCAGGAAGATGGAACCAGAGACCGCCTGCAGGTTAAATCACACATGCAAATGTGTTGGTTACTGGATCTTTTTACATAACAAATGCCAAATTAATAGAACTTCAAAAGCTTATTATGACTGACTCTTTTGGGGCTCAAAACATCACACTTGACCTGCTAATAACTTCAGTGGTTATAAAGGGACCCCATTTATATGCAGAATATGTTTAAGTGCAACGTTTGGGGATTTTGGAGCACTTAAGGCATGTGTTAATGGCATAAAACCTCCCCCCGAAGGAAGCAGCATCCCCTCTGTTCTTATGATTTACATGTCGTTTTGGTACCTTTTCAAACACTGGCAGGTAGCGGCCTGTTGCTTTTGTTTCTATCGTTTCCAGCTTGGTTTTCAATTCTGCAGGCGGTGTGAAGGGTAAAATCATGATCATCTCCATGAGATCGATCAGCCCCTCAGAATACATGTTGACCCTGAAAAGTAAAACAAATATAGATATTCATGTTATATTGACTGCTGCAAATAATGCTCCAAAAATGGCATGGCTGTTTAAAAAAACATCATAAGACTTTCCACATTAAGAACATGTATAATATTATTAATGTCATACATTGCCCGCTCTTTCATGTCTTTTCCATTTAGATTGTATTTCTCTGCAATGTACTTCAAGATTGCCTTTGTCTGAACAAGATGCATGCCATCAATTTCCACCAATGGGACCTGTTCAAACATGAGCACTCCATCTACCAAGAAACAACGTGAAACTATTTAGGGAAATCTTCAAAAACATGATTCAAAAATCCTTTTAACAAGTTACAAACACAAATATCTAACATATCAGAAACAGCATTGTGATAATAGGTGTCCTATTGGCTGCACAATAGGAAAAAAACATGATATTGTAGGTCAGAGGTAAATTAATTGTTAACAAGTAGGGTGAGTCAGCAAATATCCAATAGGCGGAAATTAAAGGCGGTTGCCAAATGTATAGAATATGCAAAGGTTAGAATTGTCAACCACAAGAGACATTTGCACGAAATGATTTATTGAGATTATTTCTGCATCCAATTTACCAGCCAGAAGTTTTTCGTACTGGTCGCGGCGTGTTAAATGCACTTCGTCAAACTGTGAATAGAATGAATAGAAATGGTATTTACTAGTAGCCTACCAATCGCGCAGTAGGCTATATGCATTATTAAACATTCCTTAAAATTCCCGAACCGTCATGCGTCCCAATCGTATGTCAAAGATTTACTCACCTCAACTTCAGCAACTGTAAGAAGCCAACGAATTGATTCCATTTTTCCTCTCCCATCGAAGTAGTGCAACACAACTTTTCCAGACATCGCTATTACAGGACCTTAAATAAATTTGTGACACAAATATGTTACATTATTGACATTAATAATATCTATATCTAAACATATATCCATTATGAAATGCAAAAAGGCTCTCTAGAGTCTACAAATATGTAGTTCTACAAACCTTAACCAAACTCGCAAAAAAAATAGTGAGCAATGAAGCGTGACAGACAGGGATACTTTTGTTATGCAACTGTTGATCTGGATGTCGACTGACCAAATACTCCGTTTCCAAGAGTGGGCAAGTACACTTGCAGTGGACCAATGGACTGAGAAACGTCGACATCTCCTGGCCAATGACAAATAGGCCAATTCGCATGCCATTGCGATGCATTGTGGGAATTATAACTAACTGGTATTTGTTTTAATAAATACACCTACGGGAACGCAACGACGATAATCGTCCATGTTTATTTAATTCTCACAATTCTTTCTTAACAATACATGCAAAAAAGTAATTAGCGTAATGTAAAACCTTGACTGAGACGAGTATGCACACAGAGAGGTATATAAACCCGCATCCCGCTTGTTCTCATTGGATGTGAGGGCGATCTGGCTGCGACATCTGTCACCCCATTGATCGCTAGGGTTGATTCGGCTGATCTGGCTGGCTAGGCGGGTGTCCCCTTCCTCCCTCCGTTCCATGTGTGTCCCTCCCGAAGCCCCGCGCTCGGTGCTAGTGGACGTATCCCGGCGGACGAGCATCGTTGGTATACCAGTAGCTGCTCCCCTGCTAGAACCTCCAAACAAGCTCAAGGCCCATTTGTAGGAGAAACGTAGGGAAGTCAAGCTCCAAGACTTCAGACACATCCAAATGAGGCGCTGCACGTGGCAGTCTGCCGTAATTTTTTAACCTTTTTTTTTTTTAAATAACATTGGTCGATTTAACCACCAAATAATTCACAGTAAACCAAGCATCAGTCAGCATAATTTCCTTTAATTTATTTGTCACTGAAATAAAGCACCGGCATAACTCGAAATTGGTGCCAAAGGTTGCATTAATAATGTTATAATGCGTCAAAACAAGTATAAAATACATTTTAATTATAAAAGTAATTAATATAAAATATAATGTCAAAAAAGTAACAAACAGATACACACGCACACAAAATAGTAAAATCTATAAATAAATTAAATGGTCATTCACTTTTTATATATTTTTTAAGACACAAAGTGAATACATGTTTATATTATCAATAATCTTTTCAAGCAGATCGGCAACTTTTCTGTGAAACTAAACAAATGATTGAAGGCCATAACAACAAAGGAAGGTCTGGTAATACTCTCTGGCCCATGTAAACTGGATAAAATAAAATAATGATATGTTGATACCATAAAAATAGTATGGCTTCAGTACAACTGATTCAGCACAGTAATATTAATAAAGAAATACGAATCAGAAACATTTTAAAACAGGTAAATTCTCCAGGCGAACTGGATACACTTAAAAAGAACACATCGCACAACATACTGTACATATTACACATCGAATAAAACCCAAGTTATTGCTATACAGAAGATATGTACAAATGCCATTGTTTGAGTAACATTACAAAAACACCTATGCCTACTCTTTGGAGGGAAAGAGTTTTTTTGAGGCACCCAGAAACCCCTAGAACCATGCAAGGTAATGAGGCCAGTCAGCGGTGCCCATATTTGGCGGACCAGTCTCTCCTCCCATGGAGGCTTTGTACGGGGGGGTGAGGCACCAGACCGGGGGTGCTTTTGCTGGCAGAGGGAGCGTAAGAGGAGGTGCCCACGTGACTGCGGTTGGACCTCCACGTTGCATAATCTAAACGTAGGACAAACAGGGGAAAGGATTGTTCAAACCACACTGAATCCACACCAACACAGAAATGAACACAAAGAGCCACAAAGAGAAAACAAAGAGCCACAGTCGGAAATGATAACAAAGATACATTAAAAAAACGCAAAGATAATACACAACCATCAAATGAATTACTAACTCGATGCTGTGTAACTTGGATCCAAGGTGGATCCCATTGGTGATCCTCTGTGTCCAGCAGAACCAAGCTCCTTTTTGAGATAGGTTGGCACGTATCCGCTGGGGATCGTATTGGTGCCTGCAGACAATTTGAAAAATAACAGAAGTTATTAATGCATGCCCCGTGTGAATGAAACAGGGGTCTGGGAAAGCTGTGGAAAACACACTGCTGCATTACCATGAGGGCCTCTGTTTGGGAGCGTTCCTCCAAAGGGAATGCTGTGGTTTCCCCACAGGTGGCTGCTACTCAAGTCTTTGTTTGAAATCACCGTCTGATTCTTTTTGGTACTGATTCCTGGAAGAAACCAATAAAAGGAAATGTAATATGATATGATAATGCAATAATACGTTGCTGTCGGAATAGTCTGACATTTAATCTGACGTTACAATTGCATAATGCACTGGTTTGTTCAAAAACAAGTTGCCAGTCATTAGAATATAAGACAATAATGTATGCAAAAACAAAACAATGGCAAATCAGATTCTATTAGGACTTATTCATACAAGTTTGAACTATTATTTATAATGAAATGTGCTGTTACCAGGTAAATATCTGGACTGCTTTAGGTAATGCTGCTTTGCAGAGGCAGTTCTTGAAGGCTCCAGGTACGTGGATGAAGCCTTATTCAGATTCAATGGACTCTCTTCCTTGCCATTAGGCCGGCTGAAATCCAGAGCATTTCCATATCTAAGAAAAGACGGTAATTACAAGACAGTGAGACGGTAGTTTATGTGTTGTAGAGAGGAGGGTTCAAAACATCTGTCTCAATAAGTACTCCACTGAAGCCAGTTTAAAGATCGAACATGGTAATATTTATAAAGCCAAAAAAAGTGTGAAATCACCGCACACTGGTAGGTTGATTTATTTATGTAAACGCATGGTTTACATAAGTAAATCAGCTTACCAGTGTGCAGTGATTTTACACTTTTCTCGCTTTATACTATTGCTGGCTGCACATCACCGGCACCTGAGAATCAAAAGGCTGTGCACAGGGACTTCGTTCATGTTAATATATATGTTTATGACATTTTGGATTTGTTACTTATTTGATATTTAGCGAAGCAGCTCAAAGACCTGGTGACATTCACTCTTCAACTTGGAACACAGTTGCACAGCAAAAACCCAATTGAGCTCCGATCTCTTGACACGCGCGTAACAAAAGGCCGGGACCTGCTGGCCGCCTCGGCTCCCTGCTTGGGCTTCTCCACGGAGTAGTGAGCTTTGCCCCCCAGGGGCAGCAGCTCGGTGTCCTCGTAGTCCTCCCAGTCGTCCGCCTTCAGCAGCCCCGTGCTGTGGCCCCAGCGCCGCCGGCCCGCCTTGGGCTTCGTCTGCAAGCTCAGGGCGCTTCCGTTCTCCGGATCCGGTCTCAGCTTCAGCAGGAAAAAAATAAAATGCTCAATGCACCGTCATTAACATTTTCATTTACATTTAGGGCATTTAGCAGACGCTTTTATCCAAAGCGACTTACAATAAGTACATTTGTCATAAGAAGTGAAACAATATATCGCTGTCGGTGCAGTAAAGATGTTCATAGAACCAAACCAAAGTACAAACAATCGCTAGGCTATCCCATTCCCCCTATACAGCACTGATAGCAGCTACTGCAGATGCTGCACAATTAAGTGCTATGTATAAGTACAACGTACATTGAGTGCGTACAATAAGTGCGCGCATTAAGGGCAGCTCCCAGGCTCTGGCACTCCCTTCCCTCAAAGACATCAGAGACTCAGAGTCCCTCCCAGTTCTCCAGTCACGCCTCAAGACCCATCTTTTCTCTACTACCTCCTCTACTGCCTTCTCTAAGCCCCCGCCCCCCGCCCATCCATACGTGCGTCAGCGCTGTATGTCTGTTGTTTGTTCTACCACCACCACCGCCCGTCAGTGTAAAGCGACTTTGAGCCATAGAATAGCGCTACTTAAATCCCATTTCTTATTGCTATCACCCCTGTGGCTAAACGGCTAATGCTGGGCCCGGGCTCACTTTGCTCTGGAGGCCTTTGTCCGTGATGTACGGGAGGTGGCCCTGCGGGGCCCGCTGGGCCTCCTGCGGCGTCGGGGCGTGGCCGGGCGGCTGCCCCCGCGGCAGCTCGCCGTGCCGCTGGTACGCGGCGGCCTGGAGGCCCGCAGACGGCGGCGGCGGCGGCGGCGGCTGGATCGGCTGCAGCGGCCGGGGAGGGTGGGGGGGGTGCTGGCTGGCGGGCGGCGGCAGCGGCTGGTTGGGGGGAACCGGCTGGAGCAGGAGGGGTTGCTGGTGGGGAATGTGCTGGGGCTGGGGCTGGGGCGCGACCAGGGCGGGCTGGGGCCTGCCCTGGTCCAGGATCTGCTGGGGCGTGCCCAGCGCCTGGCCCACGTAGAAGTAGGAGTAGCGGAGAGCCTGGGGGTGCAGGCGGAGAGAGGTGAGGGCACGTCTACCTGTGTCTGTGAGGACCCCACCCTTCCTGCTACGGCTGGTGTGTTATTGTAGCATTAAGCCCTGGATGGGTGAGGCCACTAGCTTAATGGGTACCACCCGAAGCTAGGAAGGCCCATTCAAGAGCCACCTTCCCTAATATGGCTCTGTCACACCAAAATTGTACCGGGGGCGAAAATTGTACCGCCTACGTAATCGGCGTGCGAAAATTCCAAACCTGCCTGGCAACTGACGATCGGTAACGGACGATCGCGTCGAACGTTGCCTGGCAACGGACGATCGCGTCAAACGATGTTGTGTATTATCTACATTAAATTAACACAAGCTAGCTAGACTACGATACACTTTAAACACTCAGTTTACTTGCTAAATTCGATTAAACAATTAAATACAATACAAATATAAACTACGATACATTTTAAACACTCAGTTTACTAGCTAAATTTGATTAAACAATTAAATACAATACAAAAATAAACTACGATACACTTTAAACGCTCAGTTTACTAGCTAAATTCAATACAATACAAAAATAAAGTAAAAACAAGTGTTATCTATATTATGTTATTTCGTCCTTCTGAGCGCAAATGTTTTCTGAAACCTGCCTGGCAACGGACAATGGCGTCGATCGATGACGCAATGTTTCGACGCGTATTACGTAGCAGTACAATTTTCGCCCCCGGTACAATTTTGGTTTTGACATCGCCTGTGTCATTGTTCAGTGCTTTTAAAGACTCGAGTCGACAGAAACACAACTTGACGTTACCTGGCTAGAAGCTGGCCTCTTCTTGGGATCCCACTGCAGTAGATCTCTCATCAGGTGGAATGCTTCAGCGCTGGCGTTGGGGATCAGCGTCCGCAGAAGGCTCGGTACACATTGGGGCCAGCGGAAATTCATGGAGCTTGCCAACTGGAAGCCCTCTGGCCAGTCATTCTGGAAGGTAGAGGACGGAGAAATAAAAAAAACTACCCACACTTACTGTGCTGTGGATGGGAAGATCCTGAAAGATAACCCAGAGTACGCCATATGTTGATGCATGATGTGTCTAAGGCAAAAGTAGTTAAAAACCATTGGCCATTGCAAGTAGAAAATCGAATAATAAAGGCTCCAAATGAAGAAATGATTGCGATGATGGCCTAGGTTGAGATGAAGTATGACTTTAACAGCTCGTTTATGTACACGGTAAACCTGCGTACCTTCTTGGGTGTTCCCAGCACTTGGCAGATTTTGAAGATGGTGTCTATTTCGCTGGATCCTGGGAACAGGGGTCTGAGTGTGTAGAGTTCGGCCATGATGCAGCCCACGGCCCACTGGTCTATGGGGGAGCTGTAGGACACGGATCTGAGCAGCACTTCTGGGGCTCGGTACCTAGGGGAAGGGGGGGGGGGGGGACACTAAGCTGCTTACTTGCTATCTCAAAGGTCTCTTTTCACAGGGGTCACATTGGGAGAAACCGGTATAATAATAATAATAGATTTTCACAGCGCTTTTCTTTGTACTCAAAGACACTTTACCAAAAAGGAATACATGCAGACGGTACAGACACTCAAACAAAAGACAAATAAACTGTCATGCTCTGTCTGTTTCCTTGTTTTGGTGTGTTTCCTGTTCTACTTTGGTATCTCTGTCTTGTTTCTCCCCAAGTCCGGTCAAGTTTCCCTCCTGTGTGACAACTGCCGCCTCCCCTAATGTGTGTCAGCTGTTACTCGTTGCGTGCCCTGTGTTTGGTATTTAAGCCCTTGTCTTTCCTTTGTTCCTTGTCGGATCATTGTAGTTTGTGGTGAGTTGTGTCTCCGGTGTTCCCCGTGTTACCTGTGTTCTCGGTGCTCCTTGCCATTTTCGTTAATAAATGATCCTTTACCCGAACTGTCTGATATTGGGTCCTACCTGCCTGCCTGCGACCCGCTACCCGTGACATAAACAACACTACAACTATAGACACATTAAGAGAGAGAGGGTGGAAGACGGCGGAGGATGATTTGCCAGATGTTGCAGGTGGTCCTGAAGAGATGGGATTTAAGCTGACTTTTGAAAAGGAGTGCATCAGCGTTTCGGATGGCCAGAGGGAGGGAGTGAGTTCCATGTATTGTACTGCAGTGGTAACGGATCAAACTAGCAAAGATGCCAGATGAACTACACCCTGACTTTGTTTACAACACAAAAATATTCTTGCACAAAAAAAGTGTTCCCCACTGGGATAGGGCGGCGCCTATGAGAGCACAATACAAGATAAGATCTTGTTCCTGTTGAAAAACAGGGAAGAGAAGTCTTACCATCTGGTAGAGACATAGTCTGTGTACGGAGGGCGAGATCTGATCTCCCGAGCCAGCCCAAAGTCTGCTATCTTCACCAGCTCTGGTCCGATGCACAGGAGGTTCTCAGGCTTCATATCTCTGTGGAAGAACCCTACACAGGCCACATTGTATGGTTAACCCGGGGGCGTAAAGTAGATTTAGCATTAGAGTGGAGAATGCACACAAAAATAAATGGTTGCTCAAGACACCAACATAAGACGCACCATGTTTGTGAATGAATGTAAGCCCTTGAAGTATCTGAAACATAATGTTTCTTACAGCAGATTCAGGAAACAAACGAGCCCTGGCAAAAGAGGAAATCAGATCAAAAACTGAATTGATAGATTTCAAATATATTTGAACAAAGGTATGGTATTCATCATGTCAAACATAAATCAATGAATACATACCTGTCTTTCATTAGCTGATACAAGTTCTCCTTCATGTACTCAAATACAAAGTATAAGTGGTCATTCTCTCGAATAACCTCCTTGAGTTTAACCACATTGGCATGGTTGAGCTTCTTTAAGGACTGAAAGTGAAGAGAAAAAGATGAGATTACCAACCTTCACCAGAAGCTGACCATATTCAAGTATGTGTCAACATGCCGGACACAATACTGAACCACTGCAGCACATTTTGAAAGCTTGTCTATTTTTATACAAAGAATTATTCAAGAAAAGTATCTTCATTAAACACTCCAAAAGTGGAGTTATACTTTCGGCAGGAGCATAACTTTATTTCAGATCAGAGAAAGTGAAGAGATTTACTTTAATCATGCACTGGAGTGATATAGGTTTAACAATTCTACATTTGGTAAGGGAGAAGCCACAGCAGGTTTGGGAGCTTTTCTTATGGTTTAACAGGCTGTATTCAATAACCGCACGGAGATGCTAAAGGGCTGATTATGGTTCCACGTTTACGCAACGCAATGACCACTTAGACGCCTTCCTGAACCATTATGGTTCTGCGTTGGATTTTAGTAAGCCGACCAATCACAGCCTTTGCTGCTGCGTCGCCTCAACGTAAGGTTAACACTTTTGGGAGGCGCACGTCAGGCCCTTGCGGTGGACGCAAGGAGAGTCCGCAAGGACGTAAGGGGTCCGTAAACCCCCTTGCGTTGCGTGAACGTGGGACCATAATAAGCCCTTAAGGGCTAGGCTACAACGTTCTAAAGGGAATGGTTCTGCCGCTTTAACTTCTAAAGAGGAAGGCAAGGGACAGAATCCAGAGATAATAGCCAAACGCACACAAGAATCACCTTCTATATTTTCTGTTTTGTAATTGTGAGCCTTGGGAAAATGTTAATCATTGTTGATGAAGGACAGGGGTGGGCAAAAAAACGAATTAAGGTCAGATGACATAATCCACTTGCATAATAGTAAAATCATTATTCCTGAAGAAAGAGTTCAATTGATTCCGCCTACACACTTACATACAGAATGTTTCTGTTAATAACGATTCTCTTGATAAAAACAAGTTAAATGGTTAACTTACTTTGACCTCACGAAGATTCATGCATTCTTCCCAGGAGTAAAACTTCCTCTTCATTCTGTAAAAACATAAAATCAGGGGTTGAGAAACAAAATGTCAACACACGGTTTGAGACTTGAGAAGGCCTCGCTTTATTCTACTCCTGTCTTTTTCCACCCGTGGTACTTGGGATTTCGTTCTTGAAATAGACACAATATCACAAAAATGGAAAAATGATAGAAAGTTGTACATAAATCATAGTTAGTCAGAAAGATTATTATTATGGCTTGTTATTATTTAAAAAAAAACTGTCATTTTGTGAATTGCTGACTTTTTCTTTCCAATTTCCCCACTGGCCAGTGTGTGTAAATGAGGGCAGTGCATGAATGGTGGTCATTAGGAATTGAATGAGGCTCAATAATACTCACTTCTTTATGGCAACCAGCTCTCCCGATTCCAGACTGCGGCCGAGGACGACTGAGCCGTAGGTTCCATCCCCCAGCTGTCTGATAGTCGTGTATCGATTCATTGTGAGTCCCCTACCACAACATCGTCTATGAGTAGGCTATGGTGATGTTTATTATATTCTACTGCCGAGTGTAACCAAATGTTGCTGGGACAACAGCAGTAGAAACTATCCAAAGCTGGCGAACGCATGCTGCCATATGCACCACCCTTACACCTAAGGGTAGGGAGAAGATTGTGAACACCATAAGTATGCTTATGATGAACATTTGTCATTTCAAAGTTATAAACAGACACTATTTAAATGATATAAAGACCATACATCAACTTAACAGGAAGGGGTTAAGTTACATTCATCCTGCATTCATTCGCTGTCATATTTGCATCTTTACATTATCATGTAATAGCAGTATTACATACTTGATACGTTGTTCATTACCAATTTATGCATTAAAACACTTCATTAAAAACATTGTCCATCCGTGTTTGGTTTTAATAATTGCTATGTATGATTATATTCATATAAAAACCTTGACGTTATATTTGATCGCATGGGCTAAACTAAACCAGACTCGTTGTAAGGTTGGTACGTTTGTAGATTTTTGGATTTAAGGAACAGTAATAATCCGGATTTTCTATACATACACTATTTGCAAACCGACTGTAAACACAAGTGTTTACATTGGGCTGCTTCTGTCTGATGGGGGCCGACTGACTAGGATGAACGTTAAATGAAATGCACACAAACACAAATTCAATCCTCACCCTTCTTCTGTGAATGCTATATGCAGCCATATCGTACTATCCGTAAACCGGAGGGATTAATTGTCATGATTAAAGTTGTGTATTCATATCCAGTCTCTGCTCACAACACAGCAGTGATTTAACGAACATTAGGTTCTGTATCCTCAGGCGGGATCATAACAATCTCGCGTTGTCTCGCGAGACGGTAAACCGAGTGATATAAAGAGATGGTGCCGCCTAGTGGCGGGCGACCAACACGCATGCACAAGTGTACAGAATTGGATTATTTTTAGGTAAAACATTACACTTAATTGGAAATGATAGTGTGTGTGTGTGTGTGTGTGTGTGTGTGTGTGTGTGTGTGTGTGTGTGTGTGTGTGTGTGTGTGTGTGTGTGTGTGTGTGTGTGTGTGTGTGTGTGTGTGTGTGTGTGTGTGTGTGTGTGTGTGTGTGTGTGTGTGTGATTCTACTTATCCAATGGATGAATAATCCTACGATATGGTATATAGAACACTGTCTGTACAAAACGTTGCTGAGGATAATATCAAAAAGAAAACATACCTTTATTTTGTAATAAATTATATGTTGGAAGGTAAATCACAAGTATCTGAAGTCATAACCTTATTGAAAGCGTCATTCACTCTGTAATAAAATATCTGTAACAAAATAGGAAACAAAACAGTCCTTGGTTTCCGGCCCAGGATCTGTGCCGCCCCCCCGAGAAGTTTAGCCATAACATTGCAGTATTTCTGGGTCCTGGCTAAGCGAAACATTTACATACACAAATTGAACGTCCATAACGTTTCTAGCTTTGGATGAACATCTTCTACATCCACGCCCTGGCAGTAGTTAACCTCGTTCCTAGGGTTCCCTAAATGAGCGTTATTGGCGAGAGGGAGAGGGCGGGACTTTCAGTTAAACTGGCTTAGCGGTGACTGAGGGGGATGGATTTTCGACAGTGATAACCGTTTTTTCTCGTTAGGTTTAGTTTTTCAAAATCTTTTTAAATACGACGTATTTACTTTCTTGTAGTTGTTGTTATTCTTGTCATGGTATAATTATTATCTCTCCGGGGACTCTGTCTACGCCTGACGTACACAGCTGATAGGAAGTAAGAGACCGGATGTTGCATTGCAGTACACTGGGGTAACGCCACAAGAGGTATACGCGAAAATAAACACTGAAGCCAGCGCGTCGCCTCCTCTACCAGAAAGAGGACTGTTTTGGAAGCGAGTCCAGACATGGCAGCGTTTACTCGATCTCGCACATTTATTAGGAGTTTTGTCCGTTTCTCCGACCGTGACCTGTAAGGCATACTATCGATTATTCGCAGAGAGACAAACAAAGCACGCACGAAGAAACCGCAAGCAAGCCACTATGGTCAGTTCCTGTACTTGTAAACAATCTAGAAACGTGTGCAGAGAAACTTGGTGGTTAGCGTGCTATGTTGCTAGCCTCACCTGCGTGGCTGTACCTAAGCTATTTATTAACCCGTCTGTTGTTGTAGTTGGCATGTCTTCTTATTTTCAAGCTTGCATGCAGCTTATGCCAGGCTTGCATGCAAGCCAACCCCAGAGCAGTTATTTTAAAACCCATGAAGCTAAAGCCTTCAGTAGTCACTGATGTGCGTGAGGTGCGTGGACTCACGCACGGCGACTATACTGGAGGATAACATGGCTGTGTGGGAGGCAGCTGTCTGCTTTTAGATACCAGCCTTTAGCTGACCTTACAGACACAGATATAGTTATATATAGGTCTATTTACCTAGGAAAATGTATATTCATTAAAGAAAATGTGCATTATATTGCTATGACAGTACTGGGATAGGTTGGACACATCTGTTTGACATGTACTTTCTGTATTTCTTTTAATTATGAACATGGTAGGATCTTCAGGGCCATCCTCAAGATCCTTGTTATGATGCAGGGTCATTCTAATCGGCCATTGGTTAGCAAACGGCCATCAGGTGGCCTGTCAAACTTAAAGTTTTGATCCAAATGGCATGTGACACATGAATGGCAGAAATATTAATCATTTCTTAGGGGGTCCGGATAGTCCATTGACAAATAATGTTTTCTACACCATTACAACTTCAAGCTCATCCAATTCTAGCTAAGGGCCGCAGAATGCTCTTTGCGTGGCAGTTGTTATGGTACATACTGTATACATACTGTCAACATTTGGCTTTAAGGTGTACCACAAAATCAAGACCTTTCACGGACCAACAGATGCACATTAGATAAACACACATGCAGATGACTGAGCAAAGAGGGCCAACGCCCCCTTTATACACAATTATTTTAGCAAGAAGCCCATGGCATTTGGGAAAGTGGCAAGAAATGTGATTATTTAGCAAACACAAATAAATAAAAAACGTAAACCTTATTACGAAAGTTATGATGGGATGCACACAAAGCAACACTATTTGGGCTATTGTTAATCCAGGATGTTATTTAAGTGGTGTTGACACCCTTCTCAATCGGACTGTAATCAATGACTCGAGCACGGAAGAGAATGTTTTGAATAGCCTTTATCCATCATCAGGTAACGACCAGAAACATGGCCGTTGACCCCGGAGGTAAATTGTCCTCAGACTTTAGGCGTCGGTTTCCGAGTTGGGGTTAGGATTTTACAGCACTAGTCTACAACTCTCTTGAGTCTTCTCCATATCGCCAGCAAAATATCCCGTGATGCTATTACACGTTGGTTATTTATTTATAGTTATTTATTTTTTTTAGTTGACACTTTTATTGAAAGTGACTTCCAGTGAATATTTGGAAGTCGTGTTTCGAATGTCAGTTAAGTGTTATGTAGCCGCAGGTTAGGCATGTTGGTCAAGGATTGTACAGCTTGGTTGTTGACTTTGGGGAGTCAAGCCAGAACCTTTCATTCAGGAGTCAAACACGCTAACAACTGCACTGACCTCCTTCCTATATCCAATTTAATATTTTAAGTCATCCATGTTTCTTGCTTGCAGGCAGAAGAGGAAAATGCTAATGTGGTCGGTGCAAATGAAGACGAAAATGAAGATGAAGATACAGGTCCAGATGGCCCCAAACTCAAGGCAAGATTGTTTGCGATACTTTATAAGTAGTTGAAGCATTTCTTTTTTTACATCGAATAATCCATATGTGTTCTAACATTCCAGTACAATGACGAGTTTCACCGCATTGTTTAAAAGGGGTTGGGGCTGCAAAAGGCAGCAAGAACATTGTAGTGTGCATTGCCTTGGGCAGGTCCTTAAACTGGAAACCATACGTTTAGCCTAACTTTTCATCATATTTCCTGTTCAGCTGGAGCTCAGTGTCTTCAGAGCTCAGTGGATGTCTGAGCTGAATCCCAATGCGGGAGAGACTGGGTCGGGCAAAGGCTCATCGAGGGCCTCCGATCTAAGAATGGCCCAAGAAGCGGCATGCGAGCGAAAGGTAAGCCTGAATTGTTCGGTATAACTAGAAGGCTAGTGCATTCATTTGAGCCTTTGGTTCACGAGAGACAAACTGTACGTGCTTATTTGGATGTTTAATCTCAGGCTAGGGAGCTGTTCCTGAAAGCCGTAGAAGAAGAGCAGAGTGGAGCGGTTTATGAAGGTATCAAAAGGGGGGAAGAGATCCAAAATGCTTAACAAATCATTTTTGGGCAATGTGCATGTAGGTAATAAATCTTGTATATGCAAAAAAATCTTGTCATTAGGATACAGTTTTCACAAGCTCCACTCGATTAGCCACATGCATGCTTTCATCACCTTTCATGTTGTACTTCCAGCCATCAAATTCTATCGCCGGGCCATAAAGCTGGTGCCGGATATTGAGTTTAAAATCAACTACAACCGCACCGATAAGGAGAAAGGGGAGAACAGGTATGCTCTTTCACCTCTGATTCATTAATACACCTTTATAGGGCATTTAGCAGACGCTTTTATCCAAAGCGACTTACATCGGTTAATTCACACATTGACACACCGACGGCAGAGTCAACCATGCAAGGCGACAGCCAGCTCGTCAGGAGCAGTTAGGGTTAAGTGTCTTGCTCAGGGACACATCAACACTCAGCTAGGAGGAGCTGGGGATCGAACTAGCAACCTTTCAGTTACAAGACAACTGTTCTGCCTCCTGAGCTAAGCCGAAACACTTGGCCTCACCTGAATGAAACATTTTGAAACTCATTCAACACCTAACCTTTTCTCAGGGTCTCTGTTATAGTTTAATGGAAGCTGTTAAAGGGGACCATGATACCACCAGGTGTGTGAGAGTGATTAGCAGTTTTGAAAATCTGTGTCTTCTCATATCACAAGTGGGCGTGTCCAGCTAGATGTGTGCTGGATAGATGAGCAACATTTGCTACAGTCCACTGGGTAGGCTGGTAGACTGATCTATCCAGCACACATCTAGGTGGACACGCCCACTAGTGATGTCAGAAGACGCAGATTTTCACAACGGCTTGTAACTGCTAATCAAACTCACACCTGGTGGTATAATATGTCACCTTTAAAGCTGTTTGGCATGACATAAACCAATAGTATTGTGGAAAGGCTAATGGCAGTTAAGCAAGCACGTACAACATTTAAGAAATTCCCTAAATTCCACCTCTCTCCGTCTCGTGAAGTGTAAGCCAGATGCTGTCTTTCCTTGAAGTTTTAAACTTCCAGACATTTCTGGTTTCTTCACCTTCCTATTAGCTCAACACGTTTATCATGTCTATTATATGAACAGTTTTTATGGAGAGAAATAAAACGACGACCGTGGGTTAGAACAATGGTTAAAACCAAATGCACAAAATGCATTCATTGATACTTCTTGGGTATGAGAAAAAAGAAATTGATTGAAACTGAAAAATGGCAATCATTTCTAGTTCGGCAGGATTGGCCGACATAGAAGATCTCATTGCCTACTTCCAGCAGCAGCTGACTCTGGAAGATGCCTGGCCAAAGATATGCCAGCCCGAGACAGCAATGTCTGAGATGCACATTTCTGGTAAGTTGGGTTCTTCCCACTGAAAAGAAGAGGCAGGTGTTGGCTTTGTTCAGATCCAGTGTGTCAGTGTAGTCTCTGCCAACAGGCCCTCTGATACGGAAATGACTTTGATTTGGTTGTAGCGATCATTTGTAAAGAGGAAAGACAAGTTTGTTACGACTGATGCAGCTAGGTAGAACCTGGTCTGTTTGCTAGAATAGGCGTTGGCTGTCTCATATTAGGCAAGGCAAGGCAACTTTATTTAGCACTTTTCATAAACAAGGCAGACTCAAAGTCCTTCACATGGAAACATTTTAATGCATTAAAATAAAATAGATAAGTTAAAGAAAGGGCTTTTGGTACGAGCAGGAGGAGTTGTTAGAGGATGGGGGGGTTTGATAAGTGTGTGTTCTGGAAACGTTAGTTTCCCTGTTCAATAACTGAAATAGGTCTTTCGGCAGAAGTTGGTACCCAAAACTAAACCGTTGGGATGAAACTTCACACCTTCATGTTATCAAAAGCAACCTATAATCATGTACCGATGTGCAATTAATCATTTGCTTTTAGCGCCGAGTGCTATCGAGATGAATGATCAATACTGTACATACAATATAACAAATATAAATAATTACAGGTCTATGATTGTAGTGTACGTCTATGGATGCAGCAAGAACACTGTCAGTGTTTCCCTGAGAAAATGTCTTAGTCAAGGAGGGGGGGTAAAAAAACTCCCTACGAGAGTTCTGTACTTTGTTATTGCATAGTAATTAAAAAATATTTACAAAAAATATATATATGTATATATTTTTTTATAAATATATATTTTTATACATTAGTAGTCAAGGCGGGGCCCTACCGTTGTTAAGGCGGCCGCCCTAACCATACAGTGTTGGGGGAAACACTAACTGTGTTGAGTAGCGGATATAGGCTGTTCCCTCCGCCACCTCCTACAACTTGTGGTCCCCAAGGTGACTATGACAAAGACACCAGAATGTGACCGGTTGAACTGATTTACTGGCTGACGAGAGATAAAAAAAATAAAACAAGCTTAAAACAATTATTGCAGATATCGAAGATTGACAGCTCTGTTCCATATGCATAAACCGTCTCCTTCTCTGCACTGCGGAGAGGCCTTCATAGTGACCGAAGGACGCCTCTTGATGCTCTGCAGTGTCCTCTGTGTCTGTGCACCCACAGCCTTACCGCCGGAGGTCTTGATGTACATCTTCCGCTGGGTGGTGTCCAGTGACCTGGACATGCGTACCCTGGAGCAGCTGTCTCTGGTCTGCCGGGGCTTCTACATCTGTGCCAGGTCAGCCCCCGTCCCCCAGACATGTGCAGTCGCGTTTCTGCATCCGTCCCTTTGTTTAAGGCCCCGTTTACACGAGGGCGCTTGCGGGTAAAACCGACAAAATATTTTATCGGAAGTGCCTTTCGTGTAGACGGTGACGGCGTTTTTGGGGCTTAAAAACGAAAAAATCTGAAACCAGCCATCATCCACACACACCGACACATCCTAATTGCCTATAACGATAATACATTTCATATTTATTGCCTATAACAACCATCCACTTCATTGTATTGCCTATAAAACCCATACATTTCATATTTATTGCCTATAACAACCATACATTTCATATTTATTGCCTATAACAACCATACATTAATAAATGAAGCTGGTATTGGAGCTGTCCTTAATCCCGATGGCCATCCTGACCGTGACTTCCTGTTCCTCCCGCTCCCCCCAGGGACTCTGACCTGTGGCGTTCCGCCTGCCTCAGGGTGTGGGGTCGCACTGCGCTCACCCCCTTCCAGTCCTGGAGGGAGATGTTCCTGGAGAGGCCGCGCGTTCGCTTTGACGGTAACGCGACTCGATGTTCTGATGGTCCACAGGCTTCCACGCGCTTATAGGGAAACCAAACCCCCATGTTGAGTTTAGATAAGAAAAACTTTATTGTCTGTCACAAGTGACAGAAATTGATCTTTGACAGGTAGGTTCAAGATTTAGGCCCCGCCCATTAACAAGTGTAAATAAAAAGCCCTTTCACCGACTCCTCTCGCTACAATCAGATTATAAGGGGGTTTAGCCAGAATGTGTGATAGATGTTAGCAGGTAACGTAAAATAGTCAATAACGGATACCTCATGCAATAGCATGGTTTTAACCTCTCCATCAGCTGGAGGCCATATAACATGTACGTCTTATCCTATGTTTTTAAATCTTGTGCATTTCCGTGCACACATCGATCCATAGCACTACTCTTTCACCCACCTGCAACTACGCCGCTTTTCATCTGAAATACATAGTTGATTTCCCTTTTTGACGAGAGGAACCTGTAGCTGACCGTGTCTTCTGCCTCCAGGAGTCTACATCAGCAAGGTGTCGTATGTCCGTCAAGGTGAAGAGTCCCTGGACGGCTTCTACCGGGCCTGGCACCATGTAGCGTACTACAGGTGGGGAGCCCAGGGCTTTGTGTGTGACGCCACCAGACCGTTGGCTACTGACCTGTTTGCGGCTTGACATTTACACCTAGTCATGGTGCAGACCCTTTTATCCGAGTCATACTGGGAATGATCAAAACATACGATCATAACCGGAGTGGACGCTTAAAAAAATTTGAAGATTGAAAAACCCCACAGCTGCGCATAGTAGGAGTTAGAAAACAAGGTATTCTTAATATCACTGTTCAGTGGGTATTATTTATCTTTATTTCAGACTCATATAGGTCCATCTACACGACAATACAACAGACAAAACAACAACAAACAAATAAGAAACACAACTAAAAAACATACAGACACTCTCCAATGCTTCCAGAGACTGGAAGTGTATCTGATGCTGCTTATCTTCGGCATGGTTAAAGTCATTATGATTTCATTTTTTGAGTCCATCAATCTCATAATAAAACTGTACATCAGATTCCTGAGCAATGCATTTAAAGTGGGATCACCACTGTTTACAAACAGTTGACTGGCACTTGTGCACCTTGGTAGCCTCAGCAGAATTCTTAGAGCATCATTATACGCCACTCTCAATTTGTTATATTTACTTTTACTGTATCTGCACCACAAGTGGGCAGCATACAGTGGAGTACAAGTAGAGGTAGAGGTTGTGCCCTTTGTTTAGGGATGCCTACAGGAAGGATGTGGAAATCGTAGGCTATCCGCCCCGGGTACTTGGGGCTGGGAGTCGGCCCACGGACCAGGTGAAGAGTCAACTGGGTGGAAGCTCATGGAGGCTTTGTTTGGGCTTGCTTTCCTCCAGGTACCTCCGGTTCTTCCCAGATGGGAAGGTGGGGATGTTGACCACGCCTGAAGACCCGTTGACTGTGATTCCTCGCCTGCGCAGTAAAAACACACGGTGATGTAATCCTCACGATGGACTCTCCTCAATGTCTTTTCGATGGTTTTCATTGGGCAGAGGGTTTCTGGGAAATCTATCAAATATTATTGATATGTGTTATTGGGATACATACATCTAGTTGAGAATTTGATGATATTTTTATATCTCATTATGTTTCACAACTGTGACTGCCTTTTAGTAGGAACCCAAACCGTAGTCAGTTGTTTCTTAATCTCTCATTATCTTCTTATTTTCCCAGGGTTGAATCGGTAATGCTCGGTTATTACCGGCTCTCCCAGGAAACCGACAATGAAACCAAAGTATTTGTTGTTGTGTCCAAGAAGAAGGAGGAGGTGAGTGTGGTGACATGTTTCACGGTGTGTGTGATGAAAGGGGGCTTATGATACCGCTCCTTGTTGGTTGGTCTTTTGGAAATTGTACAGTGATATTTGCTTTTGGATGGCCGTGTTTCTGCCGTGTCTCTGATGCTTTAGAATTTATTTTCATGCCGCTTAAAGTTCTGTCCCTAGTTCATAGATGAGGAAACCGTTGGCTGAGGAGAACCGTCAGAATTTGTAAATGTAACTTATTTTGGGCACCCCTCGATAAAAAAATTTGTTCTCGTTGTAAATGAAGATCACTTTACAAGGGACGCTCTGAATGTAGTATTTTGGGGATTTTATTTGAAAGAAAAACGATATTCTACCATTCAAATGTACTTCTTTTTTTTTGCACTTTTATGTTTAAAATAAGTTATAACGATTTGGTTTAAAATAATGTGTTTTCAATTCACACTCTAGGAAACTTGGGAAATTGTAGAGTATAGTTATGGTTAAAGGTGCCATATTTTACCACCAGGTGGATTACATGGGAAACATTCTACATGCTGTTTCACACGTGTTGTTCCGTTTGTGACCAGAGGGTGGCAGAAGTCCAAAGGAGTCGGTTCTGCAGGCGGAACCCTGCCCCTGCCCCTGAAGCTGAGCATAACTTCCATGTGGGTCTCAAGATCGCCTCCGGGGGGCGCCACAACAAGCTCAGCTGGATCCACCACTCCTGCCACATCACTTACAGGTAAGCCCCTCTGGGTGGATGAAATTCACTCTCCTGTATATGTAATTATAACGCTAAGATGATTACATAACACTGTTATCGTTGCACGAGATAAAGCTGTGCAGTTTCATTCAAATACCCGTCGAGTCGACCCTGAACATCTTTTAACTTTGTCTTTAGGCCAACTGGAGAAACGGTGGTCACGGTGTTCAACTTGGACAACATGTACGCACCTTTTTTATTTGCCCGTGTAAAGAGTTACACAGCTTCCTCAGAGGGGCCGCTGTAGGGGACACACGGGTGTGCGTGGGAGGATCTGAGGATCTTTCTACTTTTCACAGCATCATGAAGAATACACTGCTACAAAAAGTAGCTTTTTTCTGTACAGCGGAGTCTTTATTTTTATTGACTGAATGTTAGCTCCACATTCGTTGGTCCTCTCGGCATGTTTAGGTTTTAAACATAATGCCCTACTTTTACTGAGGATATGGAATGTATACAGTCGATGTAGGCGTGATCGTTTTCGGGCTTTCACCTAATCTTGGCTTTCTCTGTTTTTCCTGGTCAAATAAACGGTGTGGGACACGTTCTGTGACAGTCTTTGATTTGTGGAACATCTTTTGGGGCGTATATTCATTTTACAGATGCGGTTTCTGAAATAACATCACAGATTTCCTTTATTATTTCCCTTTATTAAGTAAAGCAGAAGTACAACATGAGGCTCAGGCAGAATTATAAATGAGTTCTAAACCAGGAGTACTTTTACTACATGACAGCTCTTAGTTAACCATCCACAAACCGGCTATTACACAACTGCCAGTTAAAGCCATCACAGTTACAAATTGTGTTGGACAGACAAGAAGATAAAGACTGAGCCAAACAAAAACGTGAAATAGATCAAGTTAAGTTCAAGGTCACTCCAACAATGTTGTCGGGAGGGGTTTGTACAGTAACTTGTCAGTGCACATTTGTTATATACCGTGGCTCATAACTTCCAACTCAAGCGAGACCTATCAAGGCATTTAACAAACGACGTATAGATTTTGATTATAGATGTGAGAATTGTACAGGGATGGGCATAGCAGGGACGTCTGTTTTTAAATTTGGTCTACTGGATAGCCAACCGAAATATAACAAAAGACAATACGCTTATCTTGCAAGCCCCATGTGATAAGATAAGTCACCTCAGTAGTAGCGGGAATAAAGGCTACAGGGCTATAATGGAGGCTCACTAGGAGCAGGTGGTTAATCATTGATGGGGCCCTGGTGAATCTGGAAGTAGAGAATGACAAACGTCACACGGTGACCTTAAGCCTAGAGTGCTCCTGAGCGAACCATCAGTCTTCCCTCTTCACAGGGTTGGGTTCAACGAGGTGCACCTGGAAGGCAGTGCATTGGACAGGTTAGGTGTGTTTTCTCCACAGCCTGTGGTCCCTTATAATCCATAAACAGATATCTTACCAGAGCACTCCGTCAAACGGATTTAGCATTTAATAGAACGTGTAGAGTGATCAGCAGGGATCAGACACAGACTAGACGATGTGATTATGTGGAAGGAACTAATCACGGCCGCGTTGTGTATACGGCCTCATGGCTTTTGCAACACAACACTCTCAGGTTTCACAGTAAAAGAGGAAGTAGCATATTTGATATCTGGGCTTTCCACACCCCCACACTTTTTGGATTGGCTTAAAGTATCTGCTTACGGTATCAACCAAAAATGTGATGACTGCCTTTCAACATACATTTAAAAGACCCTTCCTACTGGACGGGCCAGTCTAAATCAGAATCTCTTTATTGTCATTGCACAAAGTGCAACGAAATTGGGGAATAGACATGGTTGTAACTTTTTCCACGTTCCTGAAGTCTTAACACACATACATATGCATGCACACACACACACACCACCCCACACACTTGTGGAAGTAAGCAAGGGCACTGTTTGGATAGCGCTCTAGTCAGCAGACAAACTTCACACAAAGAAGTGGTTCTGTTTTCCTAGTGGGTGTGGTCTGTGTCGCGCCACGGCATTCCAGCTCACACCGGGAACGCCCATAGCTGCCTTTCTTCCAAGGGAGAAAAGAAGACGCTCTCATAGAGCAGTCCTTATAGTGCTGCCCCCAGGACACCGCCCCCCGTTCTACCAGTATGGGGGGGGCTACACCCCTCAAACAGTCGTCTAAACTGCATGTTTACGGTACTTGGGGACTAAAAATAGTGTATTGACAAATGTATTTTTACGACCGTATATAACAATGGTCATTCAGGGCCAGTCAAGGGCAGGATGGCATTGGCTCGGGGTTCAACTCCTTACCCAAAAGGTTCTGCCTTAGAACCTTCGCTCCTGAAGTCCATAACTTACTGTCAGTCAGTTTGGATTAAAGTGTCAAAGGACCAACGACTTCATAGTTAAATTTTTTTTTTTTTTTTAAATGTCTAATTGGGGTTAGGCAGTTATCTCACACACCTGAGATTTCAGTACGTCAGGAACTCAAACCAAAGCAGGCAGACAAAAACTAAAGTACAGCACGGATGAAACATTAGTGATTTTTATTCATAGCATTTAGTGACAGTTTAAAATGGACTTTGGCCTACGATGAGGCTTCATTTCTTTTCAAAATTTTATAAACATTGGGTGCCTGTGTATGTGTGTGTGTGTTTAACACACACTCACACACACGATTTTACCTGTGAATCTTTGTATAGCATTTGTCCTTAAAATGCATTTCAGCTGTCAGTGGGTGAAAAAACAGATTTGATGAGGAGCCACACTTAGGCCTACCTGCATTTCATTGATAAGGCGTATAGGCAATACAACAGTATAGCTATAGATGGGTGTTTACAATAGTAAGTATATATGTATATATATATTTATATATATATATGAACAATGAACATACATACAAACACTCGAGTAGCAATATTCATAAGGCATTTGCAACTAGGACATGTCATGGAATACTCTGCGACAAGTTCAATGCATTTCACCTCCAACCAGAAAAAGGGAAGGAGTAGTTTTTATAATCGACCATGTATAGATGACTGGCTCGATGCATCCTGTGGTAAAGCTGAAAATACACAGCAATGTGCAGGGGCCCCAAGTTTGCCGGTCTGACGAGTACTCTACAATCGTTTATAAATGTGCAAGTGCTTCGAGAACGCGCACAAAAACAAAGAAAGATGCCACTGCTCCACATAAACAAACGTGTGTTGTTTTTTTTCTGCGATGGACTTTGGCTTTGGATCCCCGGTCTCTTTCGTTCTCTTCGGACGACAGGAGCCCCGACACGAGCTGTACCATTATGTGGTGGAGACCGGGGCTTCATGACAGACATTTACACCCTGAGAACCCTCCATCATATTGTAAATCTACCAGTAGGGTGGGCTTGGAGGCAGAGGTCTGTGCAGTGCTTTACAGAGGAAGGCCGTCCCCACAGCAAAGCCCTTGCCTTTTTTCATCGTTCAGTGTTCTTCAGACGTAAAGGTTTTAAAAGGTCAAAAATACTAAATATAGCTACTAAATGTCTATCTGCCCTTTGTATTGAAGCTTGTGTTTAATGGTCTGGAGGAATGTTGCTGGATTTTGGGGTGGAAGACATGGCATGCCAAGAAGGAGGAGTGTCGGTTTTCTACGCTTTGTCTTGGATTCAGAACTCTGGCAGACGTTTCCACCGAGTGTGTGAGATCTGCGCCATCGCGCTTCGGGCCTGCTGATCAGTCCGATCGCCGACTGCCAAGAAGTCAGCGTTTCACAAGCCAGGTTAAAAAAAAAAATGTAAGACATAGTTAAAAAACAAAATCTAAAGGATTCCTAAACTAGACTGTACATTAATAATATCCCATCCGCTCAGGGTTAAACCGCTGGCCAACCAGGTGGCTCTTGTACATAATAAATACATCAAGTCACAACTATAGAGGGAACACGTAGTACTACAACCAGTACAGGGGAAGGGCCAGAAAGAATGTTCTATAATTAGGAAGATAATTCTCGATTTTATTACCGGATGTCACTCAACAAATCAACTTAGCGTTGAGCTCTCTCCGGGCTGCGTCAGACGGCTCTAGTGCTTTGATCCACGGAACCGTTGTAGACGGAAGGTACAGGAATGACAAGTGTGTGGCTTTGTGAGCGACGGGCACCAAGGAAGGGCTGGGAGAGGCCCTTCGTCAACCAGCAAGCTATTCGGCTATGGAGGCGTGTTAACTATATGGAGTAGAAACTATTGTCTCACAGATAAAACCAGTCCTGGAAGTACAGCTATGATAGCATTATGTAATACCATTAGTGGTAATATGTGCAAAAATATGTAAAAGTCTCTGGGTAACTGGGGCTATCGCTATTTTTACTTTCCCAAGTGGATACCAAACTATTTGAAGTTCATCGTATGAACGGGGATATATACACGTGTCCCCGGAACAGCTGCTGCTCTACAACAAAGGGCTCGGTGAGGTCGTGGTACTGTACATTAATCCACCCTCAGCTTTTTATGGAGAGCGTGTTCCACGTGGGACACTCCGTTGGCGTGTCCGTTCGTTGAGGAGCCGTTCTTAAGGGACACCTTCTGCTTCTTGTAGGTCTGTTGGGGTTGAAGCGAGGGAGACGAGACAATGGAGACAGAATGTACGAAAAGAATGTTAATCAACTGGTATTCTCCACGGAGGCAGTGCATCACTCATGCCCTGCCTGCCAAACCTGAAAGGCCACGTGTGTCCCTCATCTACTGTCTGACTGACTGACATACTGCGAGGAATCTGAATATCAGAGGGAGATCGTACTATGCATGCTCTGTGTTTCTCATATCGGTCTGATCTGCTACCATTGACTGATGACTGATTAAAAAGAGGACATTCCGATCAGATACTGATCGGAATGTCTCCTTTTGATCATGGAAGAAAGTGTGACACACAAAATAAGGCTAGACAGAAGGGTAGAACTAATTCCACTAAAATAGGAGAGAGAGAGCCATCATACCCAAGATTTCTCTTTAAAACATTAATCCAAAACTGATAAAAACGTATAAAGAGCAAAACCAAAAAAAGAAAAGTCAATCTTCTCGGCTGACCTGAATGTAAAAGTTGGTGAAGAGTATGATGAGGGTCACCAGGTATCCTATCTGGAACCACACCCAGCCCCGGGGGAAGTTACAGGGCCACGCCAGGGCACACAGCGTCTGGGTCATCGTCATGAAGAACTGAATCTGGAGGGAGACAAGGCAGGGAGTTCAGGGGAAACCGCAGCACGATAACAACTGAACCTGGAGGGAGTTCAGGGGAAACCGCAGCACAATAAGAACTGAACCTGGAGGGAGACGACAGAGGAGGGTTCAGGACAGCAGCAGCGGCAGCACAATAATAACACACGGGTGGGCTTAAGATGAAAGGCTTTGGGAGCACTGGGAACAACAACGCAACCGATTGAAGCAGCGGGCGTACCAGTTGTCCCTGTGTGATGTACTTTTTCCACCAGAGGTATGGCCGCAGAGCCGGCACCGCAGACAGGCCGTAGTAGGAGTACATCAACACATGGATCAGGCTGTTGAGGGCCGCCCCGAAGTACGCTGGCAGAACACCACAGGAGAGAGACGGCGCATGAATTATTACTGAGGAGGAGGCCGGCGAGTGAGTGGCTGTTACAGTCGGGTCGAACGCGTCGCTCGGCCAACTCAGTTATTTAACACCTCCGGATCGTCTGGGTGGCAAGTAGGGACACTGGACTAATGACACGGCGAGTCAAACGCCAGTTGAGAAGGCATTTCAGATACATTTGATGATATAAAATCAAAAAGAGGAAGATTTAAAAAAAAAAAAAACTGAAATCATTTTGTGTTTGAGACAGGAAGAGATTTGAAGGAGAAGAGTGAAAAGAACCACAGAAGGCTTCGACTGTTGGGTGTATCGCTTGCAGGATATCAATTATTTAACCCGGCTAGTCGAGGCCTCGGGACGAACGCTGGCTACTGGAGTGACGTGCATCACTGGAGGGTGAAGTCGAGCTGGGACACTCACAGTGGCCACAGGGCACCCAGTTCATGACGAACCACCAGATGTTGGGCATGCTGGCGTGATGGTAGATGTGGAGGAACGTGATCTGATGGTTGTTCTTCCGCAGGATGAAGAAAAAGGTGTCCATGAACTCGATGAGCTTGGAGAAGTAGTACCACCAGAGCACATGGATGATCTGGGGAGAGAACAGACAGAAACCAAAGCTCAGGATGGTTGGAGTCACAGACGTAACGAATAAAAACCAAAGTACGAAACAAAAATAAAATAAGGTGTCGTGTTCTTCGCAGAGGAAGACGCGATAGTAGCTTGAGGTGATTTTATCGATGTACTCCTCACGTGACCAAGAACATGGCCACATTTCCAAAAGGCCTTCAAGGTTAAGCATGAACCATAAAACGTAACAATCTGCGGCCATAACTGGCTGTGGTGTTGGCACAGTGAGCCGTAATGCGCTATCACAGACGGCCACCTGGGCCTTTGAAGAAGGTTATCATGTCATAAAACTTTACAGTAACTCCTGTCTGCTGCTCATCGGATGGGATTTTCAGGTACTGGCTTATTTAACTTCCACCTATATCCAGATATATATATATATTTATATATGTATATTTATATGTATACTTCTTTCACTTCTCTAAGCACTTGCACACAAACATATATATTGCTCTATATATACATTAATTTATATATATATATATATATATATATAGAAAAATATATAAAGGCCAATTAAATTAGGTTTATACAAATATATTATTTATTTACATATTATTTATTGTCTAACCATTAAGAAAAGTATACAAAATGAACATAAAGTTCCAACAGTTATTCAGTCGCTCAGTCACCTTGTTATCGGTCTCGTCGTCGCTGTGTGTGTCTTGGCAGTAGAAGTTGTACCCTCCACTCCTCACTGCTGCCACCAGCTGTGGACAAAGTCGGTCAAGCAAAGCGTGAGAGGCTGGACTGTAGTGGAGGAATTCACTGCATTACGTCACAGCTATGTGAAACTATATCGAACATAACACACACAATAACAGTCTTCTGTCATTTGGGGGAGATGAGGAGGAAGACGATGGCTAACAGTTTATAGACTCAAGACGAAGGCAAGTTTTTATTCACACACACACACACACACACACACACACACACACACACACACACACACACACACACACACACACACACACACACACACACACACACACACACACACACACACACACACACACACACACACACACTGCATTTTTCTTTCAACATGCAATACACTGTGCGTCACAATGATTAAACAGACTTCCGGGTTATGAAGGAGTTGTGCAGTCAAACCAGGGTGCAGCCTCCATGACCTTTGTCCCAGATACACCATAGAGCCAAAACGCTACGCAGAACCCTTGATTCACAGGCTGCTGCAGGGGACCCCATCAACCACAGGTATCCTGGTACATGGTTGACCTCTCAGTTGTCACCCTCAGTGTTAGCCTCCATTATGTTTCAATATCTCCCATTATGTTTAATCTCTCATTATTCGTCACTGTCCCGTTATTATGACTTGGCACAAACTCAACTCAATTCACCTCGACCATCAGTGTATAAACACATGACAAGGGCGGGGCGATGGGATACCTTCCAATCATTGGCCGTTTTCTATGTTAAACATACAATAAGGTGTCACCCCCTGTTCCCTATTGGGTTACCGTTAAGCAGAGAAAGGCCAATCACGACATCCGTCGCCGACACCCTCTGCAGGTTGAACCCTCGGCGGGGTGTGATACCAGGGTGGGATCACCGCCCAGACCTGTTTGTCTGTGGGGGGTCTGTTGTTGGGCTGGTAGAAGAGGATCTGATGCTGATACCAACCCCTCAGCTGCTCCATTGATCAATGGCTTCAGAACAATAGGGGCTTAGGGACAGGTCTGGCAGGGACGAGGAGGAAGGTGAATCCACGGCAATTGTTTGACCAACTCCTCCAGAGTAGTGTGGGGTACAGACAGATGTTGGGCAGGGAGGGGGATAAGAACAGGATAAGGACCAAACATTTAGTCCCTGAGTGATCAACTAACGGCGGGGGGTCAGAGACAACTCTGTCAGGGAGGGGGCTGAAAACAATATGAACTGTTTAGCAATTAACATATTGTTCTTAAATCCTCCATTTGACACTTCTAAGTCTCATCAATGATCATGTTAACTGTCACGGAAATTACTTTGTTCTTCCTCAGAAACCTTTTCAATGTACTTTTCTCAAATGTGGACTGTAAATGGCAGGCCACAGACGGAAGGAGTCCTGCCGATCCTTCTGGTTCATCACGCTGGGCGTAGTGAGAGACCACAGACATCCATTGGGCCATTCCAGGGGATTTACCCCCCGCTCGCCTTGAAAACAGGCCATCACGTTGAAAGCTAATTGCTCTAATGATGGGGAAGGATACAGCTGCAACATGATCCTCTAATAACCCGGCTGTCCTCATGACTTCCGGTTCTGGGCCATCAGGGAGGAGAGGGGAGCGGGAGCACGTGGTCTCAGGCATGGGTCTCTGCAACGCAACCCAAGCAGTTTGATGTCTGCATCGATCCAAGTGCCCCACGCCGCTGGTTAACGACTGCATCAGTTCGGGAGAATCCACGCTGAGAAGGCAGAGATCGGCCTCGCTCGATGCTGATCCACCGAATAAGAATAGATTCACGTCCCCGCCTGTTTCATCAACACGGCTTTCCTAATTGATTTAAGAGCCCAGACGCTGTCCCGAGTATTTACACATCACCAGATGTGAACGAGGACAAGCCTCTCGTCCCGGATGGATTATAGACATTACACAAGCTAAAAACACAGCAGCAATCAGGGTTTACGGTTTAAGGACGGCTCCGCCCCTCCCCGATGCTGTAATACAATAAAGAGCAGCTCGGTGTGCACTTTGATTCCCAGGACGCCCCAGCTGCTGTCAAAGGGTCACGACAGGGCCCTGAGAGAGCGCACGTGTCGAATCAACCAGCACGTGCGCTTGGCTGGGTCCGGGCCTCCGGCCTCTGAACTCTTATACAGCTGAGGTCTTTCTTCAGGAAGTCCTCTCTTTGCAACGTGGTCCGGGCACATGTTTCCCCCTCTCCCCCTGGCCATGGCCTCTTGCGGTACTAATTGTGTATAAATGTCGGGGAGCTGGCAGTAGTAACTCAGCCACTACACGTGTTTTCTCCATTTTGTACCATGTGCATACGAGGTAGGTCGGCAAAAGGTCATGGTGATAATTAGTGGTACACTTAAGGTCAAAGGTTTAGTTATATCAACCGCTTGGTTTGACGACTTCATAAGCGATCCATTGGGTGGATTCACCCTGGTTTCTGTGGATTCACCCTGGTTTCTGTGGATTCACCCTGGTTCACCCTGGTTTCAAGTTTGAAAATGGCTGTTGTGTACCAGTCGGTAAAACAGCCTCGCTCGGCACTGCAGCCTGTAAGGCACATTAGTTTGACCCCCGTTAATAATTAGGTCCTCTAAATCTTTAAGATATCCAATGCAAACCTTGTAAATTAGATATTAAGCAAGTGTGTACCATGGCCGTCGTGAGAAGACAAAAGGAGGCTGTAGGGATGTCTGTGAGGATTTGTTTGTTGTAACAATGACCCCTGTCACAGCCCAGCTGTGCCCCCCCCCCCCCCCCACCACCACCCCCCCAGACACCACCCCCTATCTCTGGTGGTTGGGTTTCGGTGAACCACACCAAAGGCCACTGGCCTGTGTCTCATCCAGTCCAACCAGTCCTTTTTAATTCAAACCACAGCACACGATGCTGAGTGGCGTGTGACCGGTATCTACCGATCAAGGGTTCATCTTGAATGAGACCACAGCTGGCTTTTGTTTGACTTTTAAGCCCTTTCAGTCATTTACTGGCGACTCGGACGATTCCGATAAATGTGGTTCACGAGCCTTCAGGGGTCAGAAGGGCATCTCGCTCAAGGGGCGTGTACAGGTTATGCTGCGGACATCAGGGATCGAACACCCTAATACAGCCACCGGGGACTACGCTTTAGTGACATCCTAACAGAAACCGAGAGGAATCGAAAAAAACAAACAAACACCAGTGCACCATAACACTTTGGCTACCATGCAGCACTAGCGGCGAGGGGCCCGTCAAAGCCGTCCCCACCTCCTCACCTCATAGAACATGTAGAAGGAGAGCACGGTGAGGACCAGGTTGTAGGCCACCAGCAGGGGTCGGCAGGACAGCGGCTTGCGGTCCCTCATGAACTTGGGCCCCAGCCACAAGATGAGCAGGTAGGCCAGCGACAGCGCCAAGGTCGGGGGGTAGTTGTCGAGCAAGAGCCATCCCTTCACCCGCTGGTCTGGAGGCCAAAGCGCGTGTTAGGAGTTTGAACGGGGGGGGGGGGGGGGGGGGGGTACATGTCTTACTTTGACACTGCAGTGTGTGTGGCTTTCTGGCGTCGAGTGCACTTTTAGCGTCCTTGCAACGAAAGGGTCAGAGAAGGGATGATGGGGGGGGGGGGTTAGAGATAAAGTGGGTCATCGGTGGACACGTAGTTGTCCTTTGTTTGGGTTTGAGGAAGTGGCGGAGGGGGGATTAATAGAGAGACTGAGCAGTGGGAAGCGAGGAAGGGTGTTGCCATGTAAGGAATAATTGTATACAGTACATGTAGGGACAGAGAGTGTAGACATACCCGTTCTAAATATAGGACATACTGGGCGAAGGCGAATCCTACTCTCTCCAAAACCACTAAAGGCAGAGTGTGTGTTGCATGGGTAAAAACTGCTTGTTGAAGGTCAGTGTCTCTGTCACATTTGTTCTCTCAACTAAGGCTTAAGGCATGGTCGGCTCATAGCACACAAAGTCAAACTCTGAATGGCTATTAAGAAGGAGTGACATTTAATAACAAAAACGATATGAAACAAATGTATCTTCCAAGAGCTCGCTATTAATTTTTTTAAGCGGTTAACGTAGCAGTAAACCCAGAAGTCTGTTTGTCTAACATCTGAAAGGGTTATGTTTAACATAGGTACCATAAGATAGCCAGGAACGGAAGTACGCTGTAGGAAAAGAAACATTTGGCTCAAGAAACGAGTATCCACAATAATGAGAATGATATGCACTGGTTTTGCTATTTAGTAGACGCTCAGGTCCAAAAGCAAAGTGAATTCAGTGTGATTACTGAGCAGCTAGAGTTAGTCATCTTGCTCAGGAATGCCTACAGGCAGACAGAACAAAAGAAAACGTTTGGGATCAAACCTGGTTCCTTTTGGCTGGGAGTCCAACCCACCACTACACTAGCCTCCCGCCGTTCTCTTTGTTGCTGTTTTTTAACTCAGACTTTGAGGTGGATGATAAAAGCTCCTCGGGACCCCAGACAATGACAGGAAGCTATGGAGGAAGTGATGCAGGAGTTACACGAACAGCAGCGAAAGGCAATGGATGTGGAACCTTACCTCTTGGCCCCATCCATGATTCAATGTAGATGTTTAATCTGTGATTGAATGGCTCCATTTATCACCTGTGATGACAACACACAAAGGAACGATATCAAAAACACAATAGTATAATAGGAGATTTACAATTTCACTATTGATCTGACACACCGCGAGGGAATTACGATTGTATATCGGTTAGGAGCTGATCAGGGTACGGCAACTTGCTCAAGATGTCTACAGGCTGCAGACATTGGGGATCGACACAGTACCTTACGGCTGGAAAGAGATCTCCCTATAGCTATCCTGTCCAATCTTTGATCAGCAACTTTATCGTTCTACAGTTTCAACATGTATCGCTTATACTTTAAACTATACAACGCATTGATACATGTTTGAAATGTTGTGAGTTCATAGTCGATTTCATTAAATAAAAGTTGTACTACAATGTGTTTAAGGATATTTTAACAATAAGCATGGACAAGACAAAGCCACTGCCTGTAGAGCACTCCTCTGAATCGCACCATACTTTCAAACTATCCCTGCAAAGAAGGCACACACATAATTATCACACTCAAGACGTCCGTGTACCACTTCTTACTTCGAGGTTAAATTGAATCATGTCACAGAGAACCATCATCTATATTGCATGTGTATTGGGAGATAAGGCGCAGGAGATCCGTCTGTGACGTGCGTTGCGATGCCATGTCATGTCAGATGCTGCTGTCCTGGCGCCACGCGTGTCACTGTGTAATGTGAAACGCTTCTGCAAGTCGATAAGCCAGTGCACTCCGTTATTAGTAGCAATTTCATACAAAGCGTTGGTGTAGCAGTATTCATTTTGCTGAGTAATTTGATAAAATATGCATGCATTGGATTAATGGGATGAATGTATGTGGAATACACTGAGGGGTTAATCGCGTTGCCCTGGGTTTCTGTGGACAGAGAAACAGATCCGCTAATGAGAGGACCTATCAAATTATACTGGTAGCTAAGCTACACTATCTCTCTAGCTATAATGTTTTACATACCAATATATTTTATAACACGGTAACAATTGGCTTTTGTGTATCATAACCTAGCCCCGATAGGGTTATCAACCAAACGATATATCTGTACAAAGGTCAAGTGATACCTCTGCATGATCATCTGTTTGTTTATAAAGTACAGTATCATTCCACAGACTAGTACATGTTTATTGGAGGACTAACGCATATCAACACAACAGACATCTAAAGCGAAAAGAGTTTAAAATGATTTGGATATCAAACAAGAATAACCCATTCTGGGCAACATCCTATCACTGAAATGAAAGCGGATGAACAAATAATGTTTCCGGAGGCAAAAACATCCTGATATAGATGGAGAGGCCTAGATCCAGCTTCATTTTATCTTTATTCTATATTCCAAAATAAGCGGATTTACTTATATCGATGCACTTCCGTGAGTATGTATCCGTATATTATACATTCATACATTTATAATGATGGAATTCAACTTTAAAACGTAGCCAAAAAGCACATGCTCCAACCAGCACCAACATGCGATTCAATCAACCAACGTGTTTCCTCGTTACTGACAGGACTAGGGTCTATGGAAAATAACATTATTAACAAGTCTTTAGTTTCCATTTCATCGCGAAAGAACAGAAAGCAATCAACATACCATAGCGTACAAAAACCAACAGTTGGCTCCGTCAAACTTTAAAAGAGTGCGAGTGGCGTCCGGAGCTCGGTTCTTTCCCTCTAGACGCGGTGGTTCTCTGAATAACCCCATGGAGGGGAGGGGAGGGGAGGGGGCGCGGGAGGGCTCCACCACCCCTGGCGGTGGTGTCGCCTCCTGGTCGCATCTAGGCTACGGCACAACAGAGGTCACCGCCTCATCATCAGCCGACAAACATCCAGTCTGACGCCATTCCAGTCCTACGAGTAATCCGCAAAACCCTCGGAAGTCGAGCTGTTATGGTCGTTCCTCACACAAAAACGCGAACATTGTTAGCGAAGCGCGAATAACGCGGTAAAAAAAAAGAAGCAATGTTACCTACCTTGGGGGGGAGTCGCTGTGTAACCTTGGCTTCCCGGTATCCGCACAACGTGCAGCCTTGTGGTGGAGTGGGAAACGAGTGGGAGGAACACGTCGACTGGCCGGGTGCCGTGTGCGAGCATTAAAACAGGGCGCCGGTGTTTGCTATCGCAGAACAGGCCAAAATAATCTCAAACAAAGCCGTGCCCCTCTCTTTACTAGATTAACATACACCAGTGAAACCGTGCATCTCTACGGTACTACCGGGGTCTAGTGAAAGATGTACTTTTATTTTTTAATCTTGAAGTCCTTAAACGCCCGGAAACTTGATGGATGGAATATGAATGAATGAATGAATGGCTGTGCTTTAAGGCTATATCGAATCATATGATTATATCAAAGTACACAATTAATTCAGTTCACCCACTTTTTAGGGTGGTGTACCCTACTAAAGATCTATAGTTGACCTTAAAGTTTAATCAAGTATCAGGATGTCTACAGCAAGCCTGCACCCAAAGATCAAAATATTAATCATGCCTGTCTAAATAAGCAAAGTAAGTAAATAGCAAAACCAGAGTTATTATACATTAGAGAAATAATACAGTATTAATAGATTTTACGGTGGAAGCCTGCACACTACAATTACACATTTCTTTACACTGATCAAAACATTATCGATCGGAATAGTCTATTCGGGGGCAAGGTCAGAATCGTGTTAACCTCTCTATGAGGATTAGGATTTTAGATAGGTATTCTGTAGGATTAATCCCTGGGTTTATAATTATCTGCATCAAAGCACATCTTGTTAGAAAGCCCTGAGCTGGCCATAAGTCAGACGAGCACTGTCCTTAAGAGCCAGAGCATTGGCGCCATCTAGCGGTAGAATAGGACTAGGGCGGCGGCGTCTCGTCCAAAGGACACTCCAGTGAAACCTGATAACCACACCATTTGTGGAGTGCTCATGAAATGTGTTTATAGTCTTACATTTTCATTACGTTTTATTTTGATAAAGACGCGCATAAAGTGGGTTTGATTTAAGAATGCAAGTTATCCTTTAATTCTTTTAAACGTATTTTTGAATGAATACCAAAGCCTTCTGGACGCAGTGTCGGACGACCCACAGTACTCCTCCGATCACGCAAATGTGCTGACTGGTAGAATTCCTAGCGGGGTGTCAACTAGAAAATGCGGACATGGTTGGAATGAAATCGACGTTGTTTAGAGAGCGAAGATCAAACCACCTTTGTTGCAGACAAATGTCGGGGGTGGAAAAGTTAAAACCTCATCTGAAATATAACATGCAGCATAATTCTAGAGGTAAAGATAAAAGCAAACCTTTGCTTTGTACCAAGACCGAATGTATGCAATTAAAATACTAGTCTACTGAAGTATTCAATTTATTTTAAACATTCCTTTGAAGCTGTTTAAACTAGGTCTGCTTTGTCTTTCACCACCTCAAGCGGAAAAACCAGTACAAAAATATAACCACCACATGCGTGTGTAATATTGAAAAGACACATTTATTTTTTCATAAAGCGGAGCGTGCAACATGATTGAATGCTGTGCAGATTTATTGGAAGCAGCAAACATTGCAAAAGTCTCAAACTCCACTTGCATTTAGCTCTCATTTCTACATTGTGCCAGCAGAGCAAGGCAAGCAGGATTCAGCACTTCAAAAGCGAAAGATTTCTACTACATGCCGAGAGGACTAATTTAAAAGAACCCACGTTAATGTTAAAAGCCCAGTAAGTGCTGTATATACAAAAAAAACAACAACACACAACGATTAAATGCCCGCTATTGTACACCACTGCTAAAATGTACATTCACCAACGCTGGCGTCCTTCAACCACCAGTGAGAAAGTAAATATATACACATTTCAACGCCTCGCGCTTTAACCTCTTTTTCTTTCTCCGTTCTATTAAAATAAGTCGATAATCATAAAAATCTGATCAATTATGTACACACTTAGTGCCAAATGGGTGTCTTAAGTTGCGCACGTGTGGCACTCTGAAACGCACCCCCCCCACCCCCGTGACAAGCCACATACTTGGTCTCTACATGCCGACGGGACCTGCGACGGTTCGGTTCACGCTACAGTAGAACGCCGCGGCGGTGCTCTCATTTGAACCGGTTGATGGGCTCCCCGAAGAGCTCGGGGCAGCGCTCCTGCCCCGTGGCGATGCGGTCGCACTTCCTCAGGAGGTCGTAGTTGATCTTGTCGGTGACGACGCTGTCCTGCTGGTACTGCGGGTGCTGGGAGACGAACTCCCTCATCCACTTGGCCATGGTCATGAGCTCCCCTGTGGGGACACAGAGGCCACGGCGTGTGGGGTGAGGCCCTCGGCATCGCGGCTCGCTACTACAAGCCTGAGGCTAAGAGGCAACGGTCACGCCCAGAATCTTTCTGATAAAACCAAACTTCTTCATATGCATGGGAAAAATGCAATATATATGTAATATTTATAGAACAATGGTGTGCATTAACTTTGAAGCGCTATACGATTTTGCAATTTTTTCCGAATAGGAACAATGGAGAAAGAGAGTGAGTGAGTGAGTGAGTGAGTGAGTGAGTGAGTGAGTGAGTGAGTGAGTGAGTGAGTGAGTGAGTGAGTGAGTGAGTGAGTGAGTGAGTGAGTGAGTGAGTGAGTGAGTGAGTGAGTGCGTGCATGACAGTGAGTGCGTGACAGTGAGTGCGTGCGTGCGTGCGTGCGTGCGTGCGTACCTGAGGCTCGTTTCTTGATGAGCTTCAGGTAGTTGAGGATGGTGCAGCGTGTGTCCACGTCCACCTCCATGTTCTCCAGGTAGCAGTTGAGGATGGGGATCAGCCCCGGGAACACGCCCTCCTAGCGGACAACAAAAAGATCAGCCTCGCCACATAATACTGTGAATACATGCACCGCAATTGTGTGAGTATCTGATTTAATTTACTTTACTGTAATAGGATTTTGATCCTATTTTCGTCATTACTTCATTTACATTAATAATTATTTTATTGTTTACCATTTCCATTCAGGAATGAATCTATTTCAAATAACTGAATTTCTCTTTGTGGGGGGCTAGACCTGGGGTTGGATGGGTTGGGGGGGGAGTGAGTGTGGTTGAATGTCGTATGATGTCTTATTTGCGTATATGTGTAACCGTTTTCTGTATGAATTATAAAATACAATAAAAAGTTGATCGAAAAAAAAAAAAAGAATGGCTCCATTTCAAAGAAAGGACTTCTCCCTCCGTTTTGAATGCGAGGGGCGTTCCCACCTTCCCGTTGATGATGGTGTCGATGCTCATCAGCATGTACTCCTCGCTGTCGCCGTCCGTCTCCACGCCGTTCTGGGCGGACGCCGTGGCGCCGTCCAGCCCGGGGTTGCACCCTAGAGGCGGGAGAGAAAGGAGCCCGCGATGAGTAGGGACCCCCACTGGGACAGCATCAGCAGACCCACCGCGGAACGCCCCCCTTGCCTTTGAAGATGTCCTTCCGGAAGTAGAACATGTCTTCCTGCACAGCGTTCCTCTTCTGCGCGACCTTCATGTTCTCGTCCACCTGTCGGCGAGAACCAGGAGAATTCACAAAACTTAAAAGAGAAAGAAAAAAACTGTGTTTGGGTACATGCCCCTCCACATGCAAGTGGAAGACACTGGACCGTAAGAGAACAGGACGATGAAAAGCTGCCAAGGCCAGATGTGGCTATGAAGCTGGCCAAACCGACTGTGAATGTGGAGAAGAGGACCATACAATGCAGCACTGCCTTGTCTGCCCCCCACTACCCAATCAGTGCAGCTCAAAGGGATCTCCCAGGGTTCAATAAAAATGCTGAGTGGACTGAGTGAAGAAATGGGAAACTGTCACATAACCCACCAGCGACAAAGACGAGAAAAGAAGAAGAACAACGAGACCACATGCAAGCCCAACTGCCAGAACAACCCGTGACTAAAGATAATATGTACCTTAGACAGGGGGATGAGGAAGTCCAGTTTGTAGGATAGGATCACTCTTGTGAGGAGCACGACGAACACCACGTACGCCGAGTTCTCAAAGTCAGTCAGCTGCACCTGGAAGAACGCCAAAAAAAATAAAAGTGTCAATCAAAATTTTCCTTCTCTCAGATCGAATCTCATTAAAACGCGCGCGAGGCTCCGGTGGTTACCTCCATGGGGCGGAATTCAACCCTCCAGCCGATGTCCGAGTTTGGGGGCGGGGGTTTGAATCTCATGGTCTGCCAGTTGGTGGACTGGAGGTTCTATGGACCAAAACACAATGATGATGATGATCAATAAGCTGTCCACACGAAGTTAAGCAGACCTCACTGGCTACGCTGAGCCTTTTGTTAGTACTGGTACTTGGTGCAATCACAGGCAAACACTTGCCTCGAAGTGATCGGACTCGTTCTCGTCGTCCAGGTTCAGCTTCTCCTCAAATATTGAGAGAGGGTCTCGGATGAAGAGGTGGGCTATGTGTTGAGCCAGCAGCTTGTCGATCCCTGAGACACAGCGCTCAGACCATTGGTTTCACAATACGCACCGCGCCGGCTAATTACAGCGTTCAGGCCAGACTCTTTCGAAATCTGAAAGGTGAATGTGAATTTGAACGTACCTCCATCCAGGAGCTGTTTGTAGATGTCCTCGTCGATGGTCAGGTCGATGTCGTTGTACTTCTCCCCGCAGCTGGAGAGGTAGCTGTCGATGGAATCGTAGCGCGACTTGAAGATTCTGTATTTGTCGTTTTTCAAAGGCTGCAAAAAAGGACAAAAAGAAAGCTTTTCACAATGTTTGAAGACTAAAACGGAGAACAAATCCATCTGGTGGTATATACAGCCCAATCACATGTGGCACAGGGTCCACACCATACTCAAGTTCCCATAAAAAAGGGCAGAGCCTATTATTTCACCGCCCTCACACCCTTTACCAGAGCAGCAGAGTTGTATTACCTACACCAGGCCGCAAAAACACATAACACAGGGTCGGGCTCAGGTTACTCATAAACTTCCTCCAACACCGACACCTGCGTCGCTGGAGTCAGCACGTGCCTCTAGCAACGACTCCCACAATTAAAGTTCATCCAATAAAACCCCTCGGATTCCAGCAGCTCACCTTTAGGCCTCTTTCCTCTGGTGTGCGGTCATCCACCGAGGCAGAAATAACCCCCCAGCGGCAATCAATATCGGACACGTACCCCCGGTAGAAGGGCGAGGCAGCACTCAGGGCCATCTGTGAGGAGCGGGCAAAACAAGCGCTCCACTTTATTGCAGTCCATTTGTTTGTTTGGTTGCAGCCCAAAAAAAACCACAATGGCTTCCAAACTCCCAGGATAAGGGGAGCTAGATTCTGCCTTTATAGAAGGTTTGTCTGGACCGTGATATTTACTCTTTTACTCTTTCTACAACAATTACATTTCTCTTTTTTGAGTGACATTTCGATGCTGTTCAGATGCTGCGCATGTAGAGCCATGCAACCCGCATTTGTTGGCAGGCTGCTTCATTAATCACCGTCCTATTCCCTTGGTAATTCAAAAAGAATCAGATGGTAAGACTAAAGCAAGCAGATTCAAGAGTAGAATGCATTAGAAGGCCAATCTCTGCCGAGTAATGGACCTTGAATGTTTGACTATAACACCGCCAATGCCTTATCGACTTACCACAATAGGGCAGAATGTTGCCAGTTGGTCGTACAGATATCTTGCCTCGGCAATGCTGCACGCTTGGAATGTCACCTGCGGTAAAGAGAGGTGAAGGCGGGTCAAAGTACAGCACTGCAACGCCTGGTCTGTGTTGCAAATCGCACTCTGCTCTTCCTGTTGGCCCCTGGCCAGCGATGCAAATCGAAAAAGCTACCAGTGTAGATTACGTGCACAGCCGTCGAGCATATCCAGTATCACGGTCGAGTTGTGACTTGATGTGTGTGCGTGTCGGTCCGTGTCCTGGTCTCTGTGTGTACCTGGAGGCAACAGTTGCCCATCCCGAAGCCCATGGCGTCCATGTAGATGTGGTCTGGCAGCGCGGCTCTCGCCCCCTCCCCGTCGTCCTCCGGAAAGTTCTCCACGAAGGGAGTTGGGGTTTTCTGGTCCCTGAAGACTGGAACAGACACAGACACAAGACCATGAGAATAAAAGCAATATAGCACTTCTGTTCCGTGCTATGAGCTGCACATGTAGACTTGAAGGCCATGGAAACAAGACGCTACTCGCAACACTTACTTGGTACATTGATGACCACTTTCTCGCCTCTCCTGTGACGTATGTTTCTGGTCAACGTGCTGAAAAGAGGGTACGGAACATCAACATAGAACCACACACGATTAAGCCTCACACATCGGGAGGCTTAGGGAGGCAGGACTTCCCTCCCTCCTCCCACCAAAACAGGCCGTCGAGTCCCGAGCTGTCCCGTGAGCGTACCTGAATCTTGGATGTGTATTGATCGCTTCGTCTGGGAAGAACAAAGACCTGGAGACCCCCGCTTCCACAGGTGTCGGGCGATACTCTGGTTTGGTGAAACCCGGACAACCTAACCTAGAAACATCAGACATTTACTGCACAATTCCATCTCAATATATGTATACATAAATAAATACATATCAGAGAGAGAGAGGGAGGATATTTTGGTAACATATTGAGCGTTCTTTATAGGCCTCCATGAGGCACTAAGTGGAAGTGCCCCAGGCCCTCCTCTCCAGCGAGGGGCTGCCGTCTGTCCCGTCTACCTGGGGAAGGCGGTGATGGTGCAGAGGGTCTCGTTGGGCTTCAGCGCGGCAGAGGCCTCTCGTCGCCTCTTGTCCATGTTGTCCTCCACGGTGTTGAACTCCGACATGGTGCCTCCGTACGGCTGGCCGGGGGTGCCTTCGATCATGTAGCTGCCGTACTCCGGCCTCCACAGGGTGGGGTGGCTGGGGTAACAAAAGAGAGATTTAGACCCGGGGGAGGAAGGAACCAGCCAGGTGACGTCATCGACGCGCCGAGCGTGCTTCCACAAAGCCACACGTGTTATCACAGTTTCGCCGACATGCTCAGTCACGCAAACAAGAATTTGCCCCCCCGTTTACCCTGGCTGGCCTCAATTATTTTCTGCTTTCCATCGGCCCCCTTTGTCTCCCAAGTTTCCAGCCAAGCCGCTCAAATGACTGAGTAATAAGCGACCCGTAGACTGCGGTGGGAATTATAACAGCGGCAGTAAGTGTGACTTTGACTATTTGTTCACTCGTAATCTCGTTTAATACCGCTTTGGCTTTGAACAATCCGTGAGACACTTTATATTCCTACACAATGCTGTTGTGTCATTTCTAAGTGGCCACTAGGAAATGGCATACATTATGCACTTTGTGCAGTATTTCTTTCAAATATTTATACATTTATGAACTGGTTATCAAAGTAATCCATCTATACCGCCCCAAGTACTTGAACTTTGTTTTCTTTGAAAGTGTTTTGATACAGAGGAGTGGCATACAGTGCAATAAAGACACATTTATGTCATGCAATATTTATGACATTTTTAGTGAAATGTCTGCTCATTACTGACCCCACTGCTTTTTTGAGTCCTAAATAATACTAAACTATGCCAGGAGTTGCTTGTGTACTCTTGTAAGCTCACAGTATTCATTCGGTGTGTTTCTAAAGGTGTAGTTGAATGCTTGCTTACTTAGGGTTGATCTTTTCACCTTGTTCTTGAAGCGTTTCTAAAACTTCCTCTCCAGTCAGAACAATTCGAACCTTCTCGTTTGCCTCGTCCATTTCAATCAACATGTACTCCACCTAAAAAAAAAGTTCAAGAAAAACCCAACATGTCAGCATTGACAACTGTTTGCATTAATCACATGCATGTTGTTTCTTTTACATTTCTATAGCAAAGCACAAGATCACACATTCATTACAAATTCATCAATCATCAATCATTCTCCAGGACTTTCCATCATCCCCCATTGTGTAATCCCCATTCTGCAAGGTGGATTAATCTATCACAACAACATTCCACGTTGCTTGAACGTATGTGCTCCACACAGCAACGAATACAGCCAGTGCTCGATTGAAAATGTGAATTACTTAAGAAAGAAAAGTGTCTTTACTCTAATGTTAGAGAATATTCAGTCAGGAGCAGAAGTAGAAAATAAGGTCAATAGACATGTAACTGCACAGTGATAACAAATCGCATCAACGTGTAGGCCTACAAATTGATAGAAGTACAAAGATTAAGGTGTAGGTTAATGTGTAATGGATAATGACGTATGAGGTGTAAGCCATTATTATATTGTAGTATACACACACAAGAAACATAAGGTATCACAATAATAACCAGTGATAAGTTCATTTCTACGTAAAATGTTGTCACCCACACAGGCTTTGTGAATAAGAGGAGTTCAACTTGAACCTTTTCCATTCATTCTTTCATTCATGCTTACCTCGTCTCCCCATTTCAACACGTCTCTCTGGCGGTCTTTCACTTTATTGTAGATGTTGAGGAACTGAATGATACCATGTTTACGGATGTGATCTGCGTACTTCTTGGTTTCCTCCCAGTTGAGCGGTGACCCTTGTGACAGCAAGCCCATCGCGGAGAGACCAGTGCTGACCTATGCTGTCTACTGGTGCGTGGTGCAAACCAGTTTGCTAAAACACAACAGTGGCTGGCTAGTTCTTCCGAAATAAAAGATGAGCGGAGGTTTTAGACACCGATCCAAACAAAGGAGCAGATATGAGAAAAGCAATGCGAATTCTCCTTGGTTTCGTTTGTGAACTGACCATCAAGATGGCCCGTGTGCATCACTGGCTAATGTGTGTTTAGCAAGGTAAAGACACACACACTGCACAGACCGCTCAAATCCCCCAGCTTACACTTGCATCTGAATTTCTTCTCTGTGGCCCAAAAGCGAGACAATAGGTGATGGTTATGATAAAGCGACTAACGGGTGAGTCTGGTGCTCGTTGTACACCGATCTGTGCGGTTTAACGAGGTTATGTGACTGAGCGGCTACTGCGCGCTGTGCTGCGGCTCCTCCTATAAGCGGCAGGGCGCTGCAGACTGGAAACACGTCACGCCGTCAGGCGGAGCCGCGTCATCCTATGACTCAGCAAAACGGGACATTTGCAACTCCCTCCACAACCATGGACATAATAAAGGAGTCCACAACGCACGGATCTGGTTCTTCGGTTTTTACTTAGCCTACTACATTGTTGGTACGTCAACAAATGTGTCGTAGTAAGAATGACGGAGCAGTTTTGCACAATGCAATTGTACACGTGTATTTTTTTTTGTCACATTTCAAAACATAGAGCCTACCTCACACCTTATAGCTGATGTTAATAAATGAAAAGCCTAATAAATAATTCATGTTAAGCGGCCGTTTGAAGGTGTTTACCCTAATTATAATAAGGCCTAAAGTTATATGAATGAACAGTAAAGAATTTATGAGTCTATGGGACTTATATTATAGGACATGTACAATGTAACCTCACACCGCAAAGACCATTTCGGAACTATGGGAGCATGTTATCGGTAGTAATGGTGTTTGGGTCATTGTTAGGTAATTAATCAGGCAGTTGTTTGTCGTTAAGGGGAGACATGCCGTATTGGAAACGGTCACAACGTATCTCATGTGAAAGACCGGGCAATATATTTAGCTGATATGGAAGAGATTATTAGCCTAGGTTATGATAATGATAAATGATAATGCTCTTCTAAATTAGCATTGGAATAAGCCCTACCAATGTAAGGCTTATTCCTTACATTAAAATAGTGGTGTTAAGTATACACCAATTTTAACTTCAAGTGGTGTAGCCTATACTTTAATTTAGGAAATTACATATTCATATTTATTATTAATTTAACTCATAAACAAAGAATTGAAAAGAGTGATCGGCTACTATTTCACTAACGCTACTCCTATGATTATTATTATTAGGTTATAATTATTTTTGGGTGTCAAGCAACAAAGTTGCGAGACAACCTATTGTTATTATTATTATTTATATTAAGTCATAAGTAGTAGTAGTATTAGGAATATTAGTAGTTAGTAATAGTTGTAGTAGTAAATATAGCAGTCTTAGTAAGAGTAGTAAGCAAAAAAAAGTAGCAGTAAAGTCAATCAATTGACTGGACAAATAAAAGGTGTGTCCCACATTAGTGTTCTGCAGGATTCATTTTGTAGGAAGGTGGGGCCTAGGTCATGTATGGACCTGGGAAAGATTGAAAGGCAAATGCCTTTCAGATCCCTATCAAGAGGACTGAGAGGCGGACAATACCAGGGCGTTGAATGAGCTCTGGTACTTGTACCGGTCTTGTACCAGTCCATGTGCATCCCAACATGGTGTTGGCTGAAATGCACATATAGGCTTCTGCTGTTTTGTAGAACATCAGGCCTGAGACTGGGTAGAAGAGAGAAGTCCCTGGTCTGCTTATTGAGTGAAGCAGCAGGTGAAAAGTTGCAGCACATTGGGCACAATCCAATCCCACATTCCTCCGTGCATCTTTGACGGTTGATTGAGGGCAAGCCCTAGGAATCGTTGCCATCAGTGTATGGGTGACTGATTAGGATGATTTGACATGTCACGTCAAATTGTTGACATGAAAGTGATTGCGTTTTCTCATCTGATGGTTCACGGTGTCTAGCACGGAGAACAGGTCAAGGAGATTGACAACCGATGAGAGGGACGTGGCTCTGGCAGACTGACTCAGTCACCACAGGGAGCGCTGTCTCTGTGGAGTGTGTGGTAATGAAGCCTGACTGATGAGGCTCAATTAAGGTTATTTTTGTTGGTGACAGTTGGTTAGAGATGGCATGTTCCATTGTTTTAGAAATGAAAGAAGAGATACCGGTCTGTAGTTTTGGATGTCGATGGTGTCCAGGGTGAGTTTCTTAAGGAGCGACTTGATTCTGCCTGTCTGTCTTGAAGGACGCTGGAATAAGGCCTGAAGTGAGGGAGGAGTGGTGAGGAATGGCAGGATGTCGCTCGAGACGGCCTGGAGGCGTGAGGGGGTCGGGGAAAGGGGGCAGGTGGTGGCGTTGTTAGTGGTAACTATTCTGTTGACATCTTCGGAGGAGAGAGGGATAAAGGGGGTACAGCAGAGGTGGGGACAGGGGCGGGAGGATGGCAGCGGGGGTAAAAGAGGAACTGATGTCCCTCACCTTCTGGGTAAAGTAGTAAACAAAGTCATCAACTGTGAGGGAGGAAGGAGGGGAGAGGGTTGAGAAGGGAATCATATATAACAATAGGGGCTGTGGGATATTGTAATCATAACTCATTCATATGTATTAACACCATTAGTGGCAGACTAAGTGTGTGTGCACAACTGCATGTTTTTTTTGGAGTTGTTATCACAATTCAAACAACAAGATCATCCATAGTAGTAGTCAACAACGGTCCTGACAAACTCGTTTTGTCGGTTGTTAGCTGGTGTTGAGATCAAATTATGTGTCTGTCTCTTGCTGATGGATTGGTTTGTTAGTATGTATTCACAGAATTATAATAATAACAATAACTATAATAATCATCATAGGTATGTTTAAGTTAGAGGGGTAGGAAGGAGAACCAGCAGTTCAGTTTTATCACTTGCGTCTTAGTTTACTGTCTAAATGTACAGGTCACGTTCCTCTGGTTACACTTTAACTGTTGACCCAAGTCGTTTTCTATCTATTACAAGGAAGGCTGAATAGCCAGCATGTCTTACACCACGAAGACAAGATAAGCTAGGTTGTATATGGTCATATTTGATCACGACGAATGGTATGAGTTGCCGTTCATGATCACCTAAGAAGGGTTGTTAGCCTGAAGGTGTGAGGCTCAGCTTCTGAACAGAATGTTTGTGCTTCTGAGACTGCTGAGGGACACACATGACCACTCCACATTCTGGTTTGAGGCGGATCATTGACTTTGCTTGCTAATTCTTTATTTAGATATCAGTCTGTATTTCGTCTTATGCTTAGAGATATGAATATTGGCTCAAGAGTTCGTTTTATCTGTTCTTCATTTGATTTCCAACATGCTTTGACACCTTTTTAGCCCCTATGATAATTTACCAAAAGGTCTGCTCTTCCCAGGACAAATATGTCAAGCTGCAAAATGTTGACATAATCTTTCTCTCTACAACGAGTCATGAGGTGACTGTCCAAAAAAGAAAGCTTGGGTGAAGGTGCAGGTTTACAGGAACTGCAGTGCATCACTAGGATCGTTTTAGGTTCTTCCTGTCACTGCTTAGCTGCTGATGTCAGTGAACTAGAAAGGTGGTTGCCCGCCATTAACCCCAGAAAAAAACGGTGTGTACTATATTTTGACACACTCAATATTCATATCACACCCTCTTTGCTCCAGCAATACGTTTTGTGCTGTGGACCAACTGTTACACATTGTGATGTAAGACATGCCTACGCATGACTGAAATCTTGTTTGAGTTGTCATGCAGTAAATACAACTATACATGCTCTGCATACTGCTACAAGTTGCTTTCAGAAAGGGCATTTAGGTCAGGGGGGGCGGGGGGGGGGGGGGGGGGGGGGGGGGGGGGGGGTTGTAACAGGTCTCTCTTGATTGGACCCAAAGCAAATTCCTGTCCGATGATGAGTTTGATGTATTATTTTCTGTGCCTTCATTTTTGTCAGCTACAATTACACAACATGATTTACGTAATCAATAATACTGATTCCCTTTGTATATCTTCAAAGGGTTAGCATTTCAGCTATGACATTTTGATAAATGCAAGTGTAAACCAATTTATTAGCCATTTCTCATGACAACATTGATAATGGAAATATTCTTCTTGTCTGTTTACTGATGCTGATGCCTCAAAATGCAGACAGATTTGTTATAGTGACTGAGGTTTGCATGAAGAAGCATGCCGTTATCGGTATCGATATCAGCACTTCTGGTCATGTATTAGGCCTACTTGGTATCGGATCGATACCACATTTTACAGCCACCACTAGTTCAAAGGGAGGTGTTCAAGGATTGCTGAAAAGTGAGAGGTGATGTGAAAAGGTGTGGTCTGGGTCAAAAAGACCTGGTGGTCAATATTCATCATTAACTTACAGGTCAACGAACCCTCTGGTGGCCATAACCCTTTTTTTTTTTATGTTAAACAATGTTTAGTTGGGGTAAGGATTATAATTGACAAACCTTGGGAAATGGTTGATAATTGTTTTGTTTCTTTACTTCAAGTAAGTATGAATAAATAAATGCCCTAAGCATGCGGTGGCGAGCCTTCCCTCAAATATTTTCTGAGAACTTGGCAGCCCTGCTGGAATCTTTCATCAGATACTAATATAGTGGCGGGACCTTTGATTTTAGGTGGAGCCTATTGTCTGGCTAAAAATTACACCAAGGACACATCATGGATACTATTTTTTGACTCTTTGACTCTCTGTATGGTAATGTCCCCACATACATGATCTATTCTACACAACAGGTTCAGGATCATAAGTACAGCCTGTGGACAATATTGTGAATTGGTCTTTTCAGATATGCAAATAGGTTGAATCCTAACAATTATTATTACTTTTGAGAATGATGAATCTCGAACTTAATGAAAATAATTGTATGTCACTTTGATAATCAGACACAACTTGATGTTTGTTATGATTATGATTCAACATGTGTTCAATTTGTGAATCTTATTTAGATATTATAAAAATGTATTAGTTTGTGAATGAAAAACAAAAGACTTGAAGACAAGAAATCGCTGTTATTCGATTGTAGCAAGCTTTTCAGTATCATATAAGAGTCTCAATAATAAGACACTTAGACGTTGAATAAATACATACAAATATATAATAAAGGATAATCAGATATTTACCATTAAATCTTCCTTTATACTACTACACAATATGATCAATATGCATTTACTTCAATGCAAAAGTAAAGTTAATATGCTAAAGTACAATAAAATGAAAGCTAAAGTAAACAAGAAAACAAAAAGTGCTCAAAAATAATGTCCCATTTCAATATAAATTAATTGGGTTGGGAAGTGTGGTAATACATATGATTCGAAGAAAAAAATTATAAAGACAAGTTTGCACAAAATAATAGCTTTTTATTTTGCATTTAAATAAATAACTGTTGATCAGTATCACACAATCACAACTATTGGATTTAAATACAAGTATATAAATAGATCATGAGCAGTCAAGGAGTTTTTACATTCCTTTTGCTGTCCCCCATTGAAAGCTCAGGCAGATTTTATTTTCCTATAGCATCTTTTTATTTTATTTTTTTACAAAACATCACGTCTAAACCATTGAAACCCCTACCACTCCATCTTCTGCAGAACATAATCAATTTCCTTTCATGGATAGGCTTGTTAGACACACAATGCCTGCCTGGGTATTACTCTATATATTACATGCATACAGACGAATTGAACCCTGAAGAGAAATGTGTTGAAACTGGCTTTTACTAAAACCACCTACTCCTGGTAGAAGCTTTCATTTCAAAGTTTGAACCCGCTCATTCCAACCATTCTTGTTATATGAATGCAATGCTTTGCCCCGAGATGGATTATCAGATATTCGATAAATTGAAACATTGTAATTCTCTTTAAAAAGTGTTTCAATAACTGTTTTTTTTTAATTAAGTGTCTGTATTAACAATGGCAGATATTGCATTTTTTTTTCCATTGTTTAAAATATTATATGCCTGCTCACCTCACCTCATTGAGTTCTAAAGACTTTACAATATGTGGCCACCATTACTTGCTTGTCAATTTATTGCTTTGCCATAAAACCATTACATTTACATAACTACTGTGCCTTCAGATTGGACAAAATAAATCCTATCTTGATTGGACCCAAAGCAAATTCCTGTCCGATGATGAGTTTGATGTATTATTTTCTGTGCCTTCATTTTTGTCAGCTACAATTACACAACATGATTTACGTAATCAATAATACTGATTCCCTTTGTATGTCTTCAAAGGGTTAGCATTTCAGTTATGACATTTTGATAAATGCAAGTGTAAACCAATTTATTAGCCATTTCCCATGACATCATTGATAATGGAAATATTCTTCTTGTCTGTTTACCGATGAATCTTACTGTTTCTAGAATTTGTTACCAATATATTGTCCTACGATACAGGCATTACAGGCATTTATCTGACAGTTCATATACTAACTGGGGCAGAAGAAACTGAACTGGCCCTAGACTCTCGTGTTTTACGTGTGGGTATGTTGACCATACAACACGAGATACCAACAGTGGCTTCCGGCAACTCGTCATCCTCAGTCCATTCGTTGATATCAGGGCTGTAAACCTGGATGCACTTCTTGTACTTCTTCTCCACCTCGTTCCAGCCCCCCAGGAGATAAACCTTCTCGTTGAGAATCGCCACGCCGGCCGTGCTGACCCCGGTGCGCAGCGGCGCACAGTAGCTCCACTGCCCGTTCTGGGGGCTGTAGCACTCCACCGTAAAGACATCCACCCTCTCCCCGCGGCCTCCCAGCTGGCTTCCCCCGAGCACGTAGGCCCGGTCTCCCACCGTGGCGGCGCAGTGCCAGCCCCTGGGCGAGCTCATGCTGCTCTTATCCTGCCAGGTGTCCGTGGAGGGGTCGTAGCTGCACACGGCCCGGGTGTAGGCGTTGTTGATGTACCCTCCGGAAACGAGGATCTTGCCGTCGATGATGGAGCTGGCGTGGCAGCAGCGCGGCACCTCCATCGGGGCCTTGGTCTGCCACTGGTTGGACGAGGGGACGTAGCACTCCACCGAGGCCTGGACGCCGTCCGAGTTGCGGCCGCCGATGGCGAACAGGAGGCCGTTGAAGGTGTTGAGGCTGAAATGGGTGCGCTTCTGGATCATGTTGCTCAGGTGAATCCAAGTGTTGAAGCGGGGGTCATACCTTGAATAAAAGTCAAACACAAAAGGTTAAGGATTTGCGGTGATTAACGACGGCAAAGTCATGACGACAGATTGCTTTAAGAATTGTCTGACGGCAGTTTGCTCACCTGCAGAAATTGCTGACGGCGTGTTTGGCCTGGTTCCTTGCGTCATTCTGGTCCTCTCCGCCCGCCACGTACAGGAAACCATCCAGGACCGCCACACACTGGTTAAAGCTCTTGGCTGGCATTTCCGTCAGCTTATTCCAGACACTATCAGCATCCCTGTACAGGACCTCCTTGCTCAGAGACTTCTCGGTCAGAGCAGGGCGTCCGCCGACGGTGATCATCACCCGGACGCCCCCGCGCACCTTGGTCCTGCGCGACTGGAGGATGTTCTGTTGGAACGGCAGCAGGTGGTAATTCATGGCGTCGACCAGGAGGCGGTGGCACTCGGGGTCTTGCATCATGCGAGGGGCGTTCTGGACGTGGTTCACCAGGTCCTGGGCGGAAATGGTGCCGAAGCGGATGTGCGTCAGGAGGTCGGCGGCGTACTTCAGCCTCTTCTCGTCGAAGTCCAACCACCTCATGGCGATCTGGAAGGCGGTGACCTCGGAGGGCAGCTGCAGGGAGTCGTCCGACAGGAAGTCGCAGATCTGCTCAAAGGTGAGCTTCAGGAACTGCTCCATCTCTGAGAACTCGATGAAGTTCTCCCGCATGAACTTCTGGGCCGCCTTCTTGGTCTCTTTGAGGTCGTAGGTGTCGGCGATGTTGGCCACGTACATGCAGTTCTCCACGCTCAGCTCCTGCATGAGGAAGTCGCTGCACATCTTCACCAGGGTGTGGATCTGCAGCAGCATCGCCGCGGCGATCGTGCTGCCGATGCTGTACAGGGACAGCGTCAGCTTCCCGCTGTAGGCGTACGTGATGGCGGTGGCCAGACCCACAGGGGAGAGCTCATTCAGGTCAATGGTCTGCAGCGCCGTGTCCTTCTTCAGGATGTTCTGGATGTATTGGCTGCAGGACGCCATGACCACCTTGTGGACGTCGAAGGACTTTGACTTGGTGGCCACGGTGAGGTCGCAGAGGAAGCTGTCCTGCCTCATCTTGCTCAGCCCTTCCAGGAGGTTGGGGGCGTACACCGCGTCCGTGACCTCGGTGGAGATGCAGCTGAAGCCGTTTCCCCCGTCCAGCAGGGTGTTCAGCCCGTTGATCTTGGTGACGGGGCTGTCTTCCACCATGATGGTCATCTCATTGATCTCCCCTTTGTTCTTCTTGGTTGCCTTGTTCTTCTTGGGAGCCATGGCTGAAGCAGAGTGTCACGGCCCAGGTCTTCTGAAAGCAAAAACGCACAATCTGAAGATAAGTTCGATTTAAGGGGTTTATTGTGTGTTTCTTGCAAATGTCTGTTTCTCAACAGAAATAGAATGCCTTGATGATAGACAAACAGATTGGAAATCAGGAATTCAACATGTCTGATTAATAACTGATCTGATTGTATTGTTAAGGGGCTACTGCCCTGTTCACTACGCTCACTACGTTAAGTGTTCTGTAGATTGCCTTGTCAAACGACCCTTCACCAAAGCACATTCAACTAAGTCAATATACAGTTAGATTAAAAAAAACCATAAAATATTAGTTTTTCTTACAGCATATAATCCTTAACAAATTGGAAAGCTGCCTCAGGGCTTGGTGATAGTGGAGTAGGTGCAAGCGTCAACATTCCTCTCTCTGCATCTGTCACAATTTATCAGTACGTGTCCAGGAATAGCAACGGCGTTGGGTCCAGCATGGCGTTCCTTTTATAGACTTTGAGGCCAGAAGACACCACCTCATGTTCTCGTATTGTTTAAGCAAAAATATAAATGAAACCCATATTATTGTGGAGTTTGTTGTCCTATTCCTAGATTGAAACAAATACGATAGTCTTAATAAAGTGAGACAAATAGGCCCTATAACTCCTTGACTTATTCTCAAATTTGCTTATTAAGGGGTGGTTTTGCATGATAGGTTTGTTTGCTCACAGTAGGCGATGTAGACTACTAAATTGTTTATCAAATACAAACAGTTTGCTTTGCTTTGAAAGCGCTCATGAGGTATTTTGGCCAATTTATATTTGGCCTCACACACAAAGCACGGAAGCAAGGACACCCACTGTTTCTCCAAACACTGTAGAATCCATAATACTACACAATAAAACAACGTGCGTAATTTATAAATCAGAAGTTACTCACCTGAGGAATTAGGATGAGGCCGATGAGAAAAGCCCTTGCGGCTCTAAATCGTCTGCGGGAGAGAGAGAGAGACCGAGGGACACCGTTACTCGATAAGACATAAGGTTAACCCCTCCTCTATGGGAGTGCATGAGAACAAAGTATTGCGCAATAATGAACGGATTAGCAGGACCGACCCAGCAAGACCCCCAACACGCGCGCGCACGCACACACGCACAAGCACAGATCCAGCAGAATCGTCCGATGCCACTTAAATGCTCCAAATACTACAAAGGATAGGATCATTTCAAGCCAATATTCCATGTCTATCAAAGTATCAACACAGTTGTCTCAATACCTTTGGATCGATTTATGCACACGCGTCGTCCCTGCGAATAGATTCAAGGCCATTTAATTGGGATTTTTTTGCATCCATATGTCCATATAGGCCTAGTCCATATATTTTCGATACTAGTATACTATTATCCTTCCATACAAGAATAAGCATAAATAAATATTTAAAGTATAATAGAATGCCAATTTTTTTAAATGGGTCAGAATGTGTTTGTGGTTGCAGTTTATAAAATAAACAATTAATTGATGGTCCCTTTAGAGACATTTGGGCTGAGTGTATGTTAATGTTATTTTTATAAGAAGTGACGTTCTAATCGACCATCCATTTAAATGGCTCAAATGAGTTGATCCAGTGAATGCAATCTATAGAATAATGACCTGGGACGGATTATAGGTTCAGGGGTGCCGCCCATTATATAGTGTCATAGGTATCCGTTTCCGCGTGTGTAAATGATTGCACGTGAATAAAGCAAAGAGTGATGGCCAGCTCGGATCTGGTGAAAAAAGTGATACAGCTCAAACTACAACTCAAGGACGCGTCGAAGTCTACTACGGTAGGCTACGTTTATGCAGGCCTAGAAGGACACCCACAAACGTAAGGTGGGGCCATGTTGGCCAGTGTTGTTGCTTTACTTTATACACATGGCTTTACGAGAGCTGGGCTTCTCAGGCACTCATGTGTCCACACGTTCACAGTTGTTTAGGTAATGAAACGACCTAGGCCCATTTCGAACGAAGGGCTTATAAACGAGGCCATGACAAACCAGGTCATGTTAACACATTAAGATAGCTTTTTGTTTTCCTTCACAACTCTGCATATTGTGATGCCTATAGAATACACAACATTTAGTTTTGCTTAATTGAACTAGGTTTAAAAAAATATTGTTAATGATCGTTGAAATGTTGACAAAACAGTGATTCAAAAGGGTAGTTTAATGGTGTGTCCCGGTGGCTTTTCCTTGAAGCCCCATTCCTTGCACACAGCTTAGGTTTTACGCAGGCTGCTGACCGAATGCTATAACAGTCGACTCTCTGCGGCAGGGGGCCAGTTTGTATTGCCTTGGTGCTAAAATTAACTTCACTCCCAGTTGTTCAACTTATGGCTGCTGTCCGTCATTACTGCAAGAGTTCTCTGTCGGCTTGCTATTGGTCACTTGGTTTGGTCGACGACTCAATCGTTGTTCATGAAGTAATGACCGAGACTTTCACTCCCCAGACATTACATGGGTGGTTTTAATTCATTGAATGGCCTGCCTGTGTGTAACCTGATGCCTTTTAAACCAAACTTGGGAGCAGTTGCATTACCCGTTTACAGGTCGTAGTAAAATGATCAGCCAAAGTGGGTGTGTTCAGGATTCCCATAGATAGACCCCCCTTCTCAAAATGCACGGTCAGCAAGTCACACTTTAGCGATCCAAATCCAGGATCACCATATATGGCATGAAGGCCTAAGCTTCATCAAAAATTGGATTCCTTTGAACATTTAATTCATGCAATTTATCAGACGCATGAATGGTTTACGATTCAGCTGTATTGTATTTGCAAATTGATTGACAGATAGGAAATATAATGGTGGTGTTAATGTATTGTTTATTTTTCTCACAGCTTCTAAAAACCTTGCAGAAGCTTCAGGGTCTGGATGTCTCCTTGGATATTCTTTCCGTAAGACTTTCGTTTTATATATTTGAACACATGTGACTACAATTGTTGCCTCGGTACTCCTAGTTCAGACTTTTTTGGAGCTGATCTTATATTTCCATTTAAAAAATCCTGACAGGAAACCGGTATCGGCAAAACTGTAAATTCTTTGCGGAATCACCAGGAGGTCGGAGAAGTTGCCAAATCGGTAGTAAGATACTGGAAGAAATTAGTTCCTCAGGACTCCAAAAGGTGCTGTTTCACATTGCTTTGTTTTTTAATTGAATGCAGTAATTCATTGGGTAATTTTTCCTAAATCATGTTTGCTTAAACACAGCAATCCAGTAGATTCAGACACTTCACAAACTACACAATCGAAAGATGGTTTAGAGGAGAAAACTCGCACAAGCAGTGGAGAGAAAGACAAAAGAGGAGAATGTCTAAAATCTCGGGGTGAGAGCAAGGAAACGGCAACAGCAATTAAGGGTTCAAAGAAATTTGACGACAAAAGACCTGCCTCACCCCAGGAACGCAAGGAGAAGAAGAGGGAAGATGATCTGTGGGGAAGCTCTCTGGAAAGAGAAACTCCTCAAGTCCCAAAGGACAAATCTAGTAAATTAAAAAAAGACGATGTAAACAAAAGCCATAAAAAAATCCCCCATGAAGATGAAAATAATAATAAACATGACAGGCATCATGACACTATGCATCGAAGCAAAACCACTAACAAGGCCTCAAAATGCAGACTGACCCCTAAAGAAAAAGCTCTCGGCACAACAGACACTGAAAAACTCTACGAGGACAAAGAATCAAAGAATAAACATCAAAAGCCGAAATCAACACCAGAGCAGCCTGTTCAACAGCCTCTCCCTTCTAAAGCTGAAGCCAAATACTCAATGACTTCATCTGATTCAGCCAGTGAGAAAGAGGATGGCACAGACACGTTGGCAAGCTCTTGGGACCGCAAAAGTAAGAAGAAGAAAGTTGTTGAAGAAAATAAACGGTGTCCAAAAATTATGAAAAAGTCGGAAAGTGTTGGACATTCAAACACCAGCAGCAAAAAGTCCAAAATAAAGGTCAATAATTCAAGCGAGGCTGATTTAGCGGGACCGTCCATGTCTTTTGAGTCTTTCCTGAGCTATGACACCAATACATCGAAACGGAAGGTGAGAAGCACATCCAAGCAGCCTCTTCCCAAGAAGACGAAGACTCGGGAGAAGGGGGAAGCCCCAAAACAACGAGAAGAGAAGACCTTCAAGTTGCCTCCACTCTTGGAAAATGGCGTCGGCATGAATAAGGTATAGCGCAATCTTGTGGACAGTTTCAAGTGTATAATGAATGCATGAAGTACATAATGAAGTACAGCGATTGTCGCCACCAGGTTCAGGACTAACCCTTTCTTATTTATATTAGGTTAAAGATAATGTAATGGACTTGCTCAACACTCCCTTGCCAGAATTCCTGCCTGAATGCGATAAGTTCTCCGTTGTTGACTACTATGAGCCCAAGAGAGGTTGGTTTGTGTGTACATAAGTAGAAACATGGGTGCTGTGGAGACCATCTGAAAGCATCTCGTCTTTCAGTTGTAAGAAATGTGTGACATCACTGAGGCCAACTGTTGATACAAGTCAACCTTTTATTCCATACATTTATTTATTTTTCTTTACAGTAGAGAAAGAATCGTTCGATGACGCTGGGGAGAAACACTTCACCGGCCATCGTTCTAACAAGAAAATGCAAGTGTACTCGGGAAACAAGAGTGCCTTCCTGCCGAGCATGATGAGCTTGTACCAACAGTGCATCCGTGCCCTCCAGAACAACATCGACAGTGAGTGACGCCGGCCATCCCGTGTTCGGGCGTTTCGATGTGGTGAATGTTTATGTTGGAATGTTCCCTCAGTGCTGTACGACACCGGGGGAGTCCCGTTTGAGATCCTGGAGCCGGTGCTGGAGAGATGCACACCGGATCAGCTGCTGCGCATTGAAGAATACAACCCTGTAAGATCTGGAGATGTGTTTTTTTTTTTTTTTTTTTCGTAGACAATTGGAATAGGGTAATCTCTTTGGAAGCTCATTTTCCGTTGACTCATCGGTTTAGTTATTGAGTCACTTTAATCCAAAACCACACACAGTCACCTTGCTCAAGTACGCCTGCAGGTAGCATTGGGGATTGAAGCTGAGCCCATTTCCTTTGACTATGGAGTCAAATAATAATTGACTTCATTTGTCAGACAGTTCTGAAATTTGTTTTGCATTTAGTTGCTCAATTAATGTATGTGTCTTAACGCATACATTAATTGTCCATAGTTTCCATTGTAGGGCATTACATCACACACCACAAACGGAAAACAGAAAAAACACAAACGCATAGAAGACATAAACACCACAAACCGCGAGACAATCCTGCCCCGGAAAGGATAAACACTATTCCCCCTTCATAGAGCTACATCGGAGAGACCGACCACTTCTGGGGAAGACACTGTGAGAGAGACTTCCGAGGAGCCAGGCTCCTGGAATACGAGTCCTGGAAGGAGATGTACGTTCGGCTATCTGAGGAGAGGGAGAACAAGTTCAAAAGACTGGCCAAGACCATCGTCTCTGCTCATTCAAAGAAACCTCAAGGTAGCTTGTTGTACTGGCCTGTGTCTTCTGTTATTTTACTAGGCCAGCGTAACATGGTTTGCCGTTCAATATGATCAACTTGAATTGAAGAACTCAACTGGGCGTCTTTTGAAATGTTTTTTATAAAAGGCCTCGATGTTGATTGTATTGTTTTGAATTTATGTAGCGCTATAATCCCATTTCGCCCACAGTTTTGTATTAATGAGATATCTATCTGTGATAAATGAACGTTACGATGGGTGACAATTCATTTTTTAAATGAAAGGTTGGCTAATTTATTTAGAAGCATGCCCTCATTATCTAGCCACGAGAGGGCTTCAAAGTTATAAATTATCACGCAAAATAGCCTAATTTGGTTCATCCTTTTCGGGAGGTTTAGCTGTAGGGTTCTTATGCTGTCGGGGCTTTGTGATTTAACTAGTTTGTCTGATCGGGCAGACCCATAAATTCTGTCCAGCCTAATATAACCCGAGCACCTGTTCGCTGGTCAAGTCTGAAGAAAAAAAAAAAAGCTGAATTGCTGTAGGCTGCAGGAAGAAGAGAACCAATACCAAAAAGAGCACTATTTTGCACTTGGTTTGTTGAACTCACCGGTAAATGTTTTCACTTTTAAAACAAAACATTTCCTTTCATAGCGAGTCGAACCCGGTGGTTTGTTTGAACAGCCGTGCTCTACGCTGTTTGAGAGTACGCATCCCGTTAAAATGACCGCTGCTCGGGCCCCTTCTGCGCAGGTCGCCAGGTGAAGATGGCGTTCATCCACACCGTTGCTAAGCCTCCGAGGGACGTCCGGATCCAGCAGGAGATGTACGGAACAGCTGGTGCCGTTCAGCCCAGTGCCGTCCGAGCCAGGTGGGTTCCGTCAGCCGTGAGACCTACAACCCCACCCTGTTGCCGTGTTGACATTTGCATGAACAAGCATGAATTGTAATTGCCTGCATTTCCTCGGGTGCGTGTATATTTTTTTATTTGTCGTTCTAGAAACTGGGTGGCATTTTAACAACCCTCAACTTTGACCTTGGGGACAACTAGATGAACTGTGGTTTCCTTTCAGCGTCAAGATTCACGAACACCGACCTAGACCAAGCTGTGTTGAGCCCCCTAAATCAAACCCCACCAATTCGGGGACGGCAAATTCACAAGACCCTCGTAAAAGAACAAGTAAGACTCGATTGAATGGTGTTTTGGCTTTGGGGGGGAGGGGCAGAATGAGTTTCGTAATTCAACTCGGTTTTCACTTTTATTCGATTTTCTAGTTTTTGTGGTCTGTGATGTGTTATCATAGTGATGGGGGATATGTAAATTAATTATTGGCACTTCACTCATTATTTTCCCTTCTCCTGCACTAATTGGCACCATTACCAACCAGAGTAATGAGTGTATTTTCTGTTATTGCAGGAGTCGCTCCAATGATGGCAAAGTCACTAAAAGCCTTCAAAAAACAACTAGGACGCAGATGATTGCTCTCACTGAATAAATCTTCGCACAAACAAGGGTTCACAACATTGAATTATAATTGCACTATCCATTCATAACTAGAGACAATGTAGGCATAGGTCACTCTTGTATTATCTTGATTTCTGATAAGCTTTGTAAGAGATTATAGTTTTGTTTCTTTCATAATATTCACTATTAAACGAGCATCTGAAAGGGCAATCTAATGCTGTGCTGTTTGGTTTTGTCTGTTTATGTGGTTGATACTTCTCGGTCATTTGGTATGATTTGGCTCCCTCTAGTGCTCATGGAAAGAAACTGGCGCATATAATATTTATTGATTTACTCGAGTATTAATGAGGCCAACTTCGTGTGCTTTGTTTTGAAACACTAGGCTACAGTTCTGTTCTGGGAAGAAAAAGCACACTAGTCCATACAATAATATCGTAACTCAATTTCAGAGGATTAAAAGGCAGCATTTGGACATTAGCCGCCTGGAAAAAAGCAATGAATATTCTGGTTCTAAAAGGTAGTGTGATTTCATTGGTTACATCATGCCCTGTGTGCTGTCTTAGTTTAGATTCCTAAGTTCCCTTGACTTCGATTGTAGACTAAAGTCAATCATTCATTTAAAAAATGTCAAATGGATGCCCATACGTTTGTGCTACTGAAATTATAATTGACATCTTGAAGTCTGAAGAAATGGTCTACTCTGCCTGCACAGAATAGTCTATCCTGCATTCTGTACCACTTTAGCGTTCAAGCTGAGGTTAACTGCAATAAAAACACTTAAACTGAGGAAAATGGGTACGAAGCAGGAATTTAAGTGGTAGCCTATTCAAGAAGAATAAAGCATGTTTGTGTAATTTTGCTTTCAATTAGGCAACAAATGTTTGAATGCATGTGGTTCAGGTTCTAGCAACAGCCGTTCAAGTTGTAGATAGGCTACTGGGTGAATAGATCAGATTTATCCATCAAATCTGAGCACTACTGCATACCGCAATGGTCCGGCTATGAAGAGTTTTTACTAAAATCAAAATTCAACATTGATGCATTTTGGTGGATGATTTTGTTATCGGATATCAAACTATCTGCCCACGCAAACGTGTCACAGGCTGTGGGTGACAGCAGGCAGGCTTGGAGAGAGAGAGGAAGGGGAGGAATAATACCGGGAGAGGGAGGAGCACTCTGGCAGATGACGTAGGATTGGAATGAGGGAGGGAATGTTCCGGGTCAGAATCTGGACTGGGAGGAAATTAACTCGGGCACTAGGAAAACGAGAAACGCGACCCTCTATCGAAACTAAGATGCGGCTAATATTTTTGGATAAGGGGGATTGAAAGTTGATCCATGTGTGTCCGTGGCGTGTGTGACGCAGCGAAGACGCGAACGAACAAAAAAGCAGGTGCCTACAAACTAACCAAAAAGTAAGTGAACGACGAGTGCTCGCTGCGACCTCGCTGGCAGTGCGATTTATTTACGCTCGGTGAGATTGCGTTTCGATGTTTACCACTCGCCGCTCGACTTTTAGCCGCGATCGTGTCGAGCAAGCTTAGTTCGTGCGGAATTTTAATTTTGGAACCACCTTCAGCCAGACGAACAATCTGTTGCATCCTTCCTGTCCAACGCACGGGCACGACGGTTTTCAGAGCGGCTCTCCCATCCATCACCCCGTGATGTTTCACTGTATACCCCTGTGGCGGTGCAACCGTCACGTCGAGACGATCGATAAACGCCACTGTTCCCTGCTGTATGTGCCCGATGAGATTTACCGCTACGGCCGGAGTCTGGAGGAGCTGTTGTTGGATGCCAATCAACTCCGAGACTTGCCCAAGGTAAGCAGAAAAAGAATTGTAATGATGTAAAACGTTGTCAAAGTAAACATGTGTGCGTTCATGCATTTGGCCCACGGTCACTTAATTTCAACGGGTTAGCAATGTCCTGATCTGTATCTCGTGGGAACCAGGGACAACAATTACGCAAGGTCAGCAAGGTACGCGCACTATAGCCTGTCAAAGTGTCCCACCTGGTTCCACCTGCCCTCTTGTCCCGTATGGTACTCGAGCCATAGAGATGTTTATCTCAATTGGCTCGTTATATAGTCCTTTCTATCTCAATTGGAGCTTGCTGTAACTCAGAGAAACTCTGTCCTGAGATGTACATTACAATAGCACGTCCCCATATGGGACAGTTTGTCACCCTGCTATTCACGTGAGACAAATAAGTCTGGCCGTTGAAATCCTTTCTGTCTCTCTTACACTTTAGACATTTTAGCATGCGTGGCATCCGGCACCGAGTCACTTCCTACCTGTTTGAGCTTACTCAAATTCCGGTCGGATAATGCTGGTGTTTGTTGTGCAGGGGCTCTGGCATTTGACAGGCCTGTTCTGCCACAAAAGCCAAGCTGTTGAATGTCTGCTGCTGACGACGCTGTATGTACCCAACCTGTGCACGCTGTCGGTAACTGTTTTTTAATTGGAGAGGATCATTTTGAGTTAGAAGAGGACTGTATTCAGTTTGTTTGCAAGCTTGTCCTGTGCAATTGTGTGGAAGCTAGAGTTGTGGTCGATCCTTATGGCCAAACGATGCGGTTGATTCATCTGTCCGAGTCTTTTACCCATACATTTCTGGTTCTGTTTTTGCAGTGGTTTACCCTTTTATGTTCTAAGCTGTTGGGTCTTAGTGCATTGATAAGCCCTGACCTATTGTCAAAGCAGCCTGACTCAACAACCAAACAGGCTTATAAGCAGAACGCACTCAATTCTGATGGGGGATAACTTGCTTTTGAACCTCTTGTAATTTGCTAATGTCCCATTCTTGTATGGGAGTGTGGTCACCTACATCCAAAAATTGGCCCGTTTTACGGTACTTCCCAATCAGCGGCTGGAGTGGAATAAGGGAATGCCGGATCAACTCACCTGACCTCATGAAACACAAGTCATGTTGGGATAGGGCTTGGGCCAATTGGGTTTAATCCAATTGGCCCAAGTCCTATCCTAACAGGACTGATGAAACCTGTCTGTCTATCCTCTGATGAAAAGTAGAGGTGGAAAACCTACCTTGTGCCTTTGCAGTAACTTACTTCACAAGAGCGCCTGAAACCCAATTAACTTTAAGTCAACCAGTGTATCTGTTGTGTTTAGTATACCATCTCTTTCACAATTTTATTGGACTGGAATCTATCGGCCCAAATCTGTGTAGAAACAATTATAATATAGAGCTTTACTACTTTTATATCAAGTAATGTATATAATGGATGTTCATTTGTCCGTCAGAGTTGACATTATGATTCCCAAAGTGTCATATTGTCCTGTTTGCAAACACGTGCAGTGTTACCTCCTCACCTTCCGGGGATAACGTGTCATCCTGTTGCTTCGGGGTGTTCTCGTAGCCTACACCTCAGGGTGCAGGGAATAAAGGCTGATGATTCAGCTGTTGTTTTGAACGATGGAACCGGTCTTGCCGATTGGTTGAACACAAGTAGTGCCGAAAGGTACGCTCCGTTGTCACCTGTCTCACTCTGCGGTTGGAACACATTAGCCTTTGGGTCGGGCCCAGATATTTTATGATCATCTTAAGTAGCTGAACGACTACAAAAGCATTCTGTTTTGCAATGTGCATCGTGGTGCCATATCCCAGTTATTCTTTTATACATTTCACCAGTATGTTTGAGATAAAGAGAACAAGGGAATCCTGGCAGGACAACAAAGCAGGCCGTTGTTTATTGTGCTGCCCAGCCTGGACATAATGTCGTCTGCGGCTTTCGGAGTGAACCCAAGACGCGTCAAATTGGATAAACCTTTAAATGACTCCAGCTCAATGCTCTGTTCTCTGGCCGAGTTGTGTCTCCCTCCAGGTACACTGGCTCAGGAGGGAACTCGCTCTACGCGCGTATTGTTATGATCAGTGTGCTTATTGATTTAGTTGACCCCATAGCAGTACTTAGCATCATTCAGGAATGCTACTGTTCCGTCATCATTATTAATCACTTCATCATGAAGATCCATCATTTGATCCGCAGGTTGGGGATGAAGAAACCCTATCTTTAGAACGGTTATGGTAAATGGGTCTGAATTTTCACCTGTCCTGTTGAACTTATTAGAATTTCAACTGTCTTTTATCTATTCACCATTCAGGTTGAACCGGAAATATGCGTCAGATTTCATAATATTCCTGCCTAAGTGGCCAGGGCTGGTCTTGATACTTTCTTTATTCAACATTGTTTTTGTCTTTTTACTGCTCAACCCTTTTTCCTGGAACTCACGTTTACATTAAGTCCTAAACAGGCACACTAAATCCTTAGTGTCTTTGTTCAAAGATTTCCTTCTAGCCTTTTGGTCCATTTGCATGACATTAACCTGGTTTCTATGTGTTTACTAATTCCTTTATACAGAGCAGCCTAAACAAAGGGCGAGTTGCCATATGCCACTAGGCAGCCTCACCTTGTATCAGTTGAAAAATGAAAACCTCCTCCACACCATTCCTCTCTAATGTAGGGTAAGAGTGTAGCCTACATAACAAAAAGCTATTTTAAAGTCTGATTTGGCCTAGTCCTTCAACCTAACAAGAGGAATCAACCAAGCCATTTTATTTACTAAGAGCCTACTTTTCCCTTCACAGCATCAAATAAAGGGAACAGTCTGAGTGTTCTTCCCAATTACAACCTCAACTGCTAGTTAATGGGACAATTTCTTTCTTTCGGAAATAACCAGACATCGATATCTGTTTTAAAAACCACTTGGCTTCTCGGCACGCACTCATCGACAGAACACCGTGAACATCCCTGGGGGTTCACGGATACCTCTGGGGCTGCCTCAGTCCTCCTTGCCCTCTGTTGTGAATAAACAAACCGTTTCCTACGCAGCACTGTAGTCGGATTAGCCTTGAATCACGTTTTGATTGATTTTGTTATCCAGGCTGATTAGCCACAAAGTCCTTTGACATGGTTTGGAAAGTTAGTGGTTGAAATTCACTCCAGCACCCAGGAATGCTATTTGTATGACTGTAGATGACTGTGATATTGTGTAACGCGTGTAGGCTTGGAGGATACACACGTGTGCGTGTGTGTGTGTGTGTGTGTGTGTGTGCGTGTGTGTGTGCTTGGTGTGCAGCCTACATATCGCTGTTGAGTAATGTGTAATACATTTGTTTAATTAGTAACTCGTGGTTGCACTTTATTTTTTTCTACACCCAGCCCTTTCTATTGACCCTCCTAACAACACACCTATGTCTATTAACATAAGGCTAGTGCAGAACACAGTTTAGACCAAAAACATATTGGAGAGGGTGTTTTCTTTATTTTCTTTTGGCCGTGTCTAACTTTAGTAAATTTGTTTATAACATTTAATCACACTTAACAAGAGTTTACAGCATTATTGGTATGCTCAAAAACCCATTGGTGAAGGTCAACCGGCTCAGACTGAAGATAGCTATAACTCTTTGACTCGTGTGTCAAGACAAAGGTTTATGGGGCTATTGTTCAGCAACCAGGTGACAGTCCATTTTAGTTGTTTTGTCAGACAGGATGATGGCTATGGGTGTGACGAATGACAGTATAACAGGAAGAACGGGTTAGTCTAACGCTAATAGAGTAAGGACAAAAGCCTTTCCTAAAAACGATAGCCGATAGAACCACATTACATTAATCAAACGTCTCTCGTCATTGTCATCTTCCTTTTTTATTCAACCAACACTTTATCCAACATGTTTCATGATTCACTCAGATGGCCAGTACAGATAAAAGCCGTTTCTAATCTACCTGTTTCTGGGAATCACCTCAAATATCTAGGCATTGTACTTACCGGTAGATGAGTACCAGTGATGCACTAATGATGCCCCAAGTGGCCGATACAGATTGCTCAGCTGTTATGGTAGCCAAATTATAAAAGCAGTGCTGCCACACAGACCCTATATACAACCTAGTACTATCTTTAAATTATCTTTATAATGTATCATTATTTAGCCCATAGGCTTGAATGTCATTTTCATGGGCTTTCTTGTAACAAAACGTGACATAAATAGAATATAGAGGTTTATTAATAGTCTTAAACTTGCTCTGTCAATGGACATGGGTGATGCGGAATATGTTTACTGTTTGCCTCCTGTGATGTGGTATCGACCCATCACCCCGTTGCATATGGGCTACATTTTCAAATTCAGTTTGACAACCTCAGCCCATTCAACTGTTACTCGAAGGTAGCATACATATACAATATCATTGTTGTTTGGGCTTTATGATGAGTTTATGATCGATACATTGGGCTTCATTGGTCTTCCATTACAGCTGATTTCCGTGTCAGCTGGAATTCAAACGTAGGACATTGAAAAGAATGTGTTACCCCCCCCAGGGCACCTTTGTTATTCTCTTTTAGTAGCCTACAGTCATGTAGAAGTGTTTAAAATTTGTATTATAAATGCTTCACACACGGTGGTATTTTACTATTGGTGGAAGCTTATCCCTCTATTCAACGGCGCAATCAACATATACCACGTCCAAGACAGAGCTCCGTACATCCAAACACACCTCGCCGCCGTCGTCCCTGATCGTGCCTTTTGAAGAGAGTATACCAACATGGACATAAACAATTTTCCAGATTTTTGTGAGATCAATGTGTGGAAGAGATTAGTAGATAGTTATACAGGTATATGCAATTCTCCTTTCAAGCACGATTTGATTCACATCCCGTTAATTGCATCCGATGGGAAAGAGAAGTGATACTTTTACTGTGAGATTTGTGGGATTCAGGTTTGAAAATCGGGGATTGAGAAACTAGAAAAGGTTTGTGAATCAGCGATTCACAAGGTTTGCATTGATTCCGTGACATGTGACATGTTGCATATAGCCTAGAAACCAGAAAAATCGTTAGGCTTAACACAAAACTTAGGCCGCCTTGAACAGCGTGTATAGTGAAAGAGACTGTTTAATCTTTCTTGGAAAGACAAACTAAAATACACAAAGTTGTTTTACCTGACCCGTCGCCAACATCTGTCTTTTGGGAGATATCAAGGACCAGTTTATTATTGCAGTGATCAGGAGATGTCCTGTTTGGTTTCAGTGGGCATTGTGCATATTGTCTCCAGATGATAGGGAAGGCCTGGTTGGAATGGAGACACTGCAATGGGTTCTTCCCACAGGCAGGAGGAGGCTGGGGTGGGGAGTCGGAGGCAAAAGATGTTCAGACCAAAACATCCTGATCTCGAACACTGGAATTGGCGGGTGACCGAAGGCAGCCCATCATGAAACTTATTTATGTTGCATATCTCCAGCGGTCACGATAGATTCATTTTCCAAGAGGAACGTCGTAGGAACAACTATGTCTTATACACACCGAGATGCATTTTTTAAACAGAAGTGTAGTCGAAGCAAACAACTGGTTACCACATATTTACTTAATAACCCCAAAAAAACGAAGCGGAATGTGTTTTCATGCTGCAGAGCCCAATCCACGAAGGAGGGCTTCAATAGCCGAGGCAGACCAGCTAGTAAACGGCTATCAAAGAAGGGAATGAGTTATTTTTCAGGGACCACCAGTCAGGGTCTGAAACGGTATGAATCCACCCACTTGGCAGTATGTTTAGAAGGATCCAATGCTGAGCGTTGAACCCTCGGTCACAGAACACAGAACCAAGGAACTTAATCCAGAACTGCTTGGTTAACAAACTAAGGAAAGGTGTGTTACTTAATCTGGATTTTAGGGTGGTAGAAAATACAAATACATTTCACTTGGGTTGACTTGATGTGTGCAATGCTCATTTAAATTATGCTGATTCTGGTACAGGTTTTTAGGTCTGTAGAATCCAAAGGAGTGTTTCTGTTGAAGGTTATTTGACGGTGCAAGATAAGCTGTTCAGTTAGGAGTTGGGGCAATTCTGGGCAAAGCCAAACAACACTTGATACTTTAACTATACGATCATAATCGGTATTGGCCTCTGGGTAACCACAGTGCATGTGGCGTGTGCAGTCATGCCTATCGTAATACGTTACAAGTTAACTAGGCTTCCATAAACAAAGCACCCTACTACTCTGTATTAGTGGGTCCAATACATGCAATCCCTTTAAAAACAAACAAATATGATGCTTTCCATAACAGTTCACCTTCAGAAATTAATTATTTATGCAATGACACTAAGTCATTGTGCATTTGAACCCACTACAGCAGTAAAATTGTAATAGCCAAAATTGTAGTTTGAACATGTGACTTGGATACTCTTGACTTTGGTGACAAGTAGACAACTATATAACTACAAGTGTATAACTGCTAGTTGTGCACGGATGAGTTTATCTGATGAGTTAGGCTGACATATTGTTGTATTGATTGTATTTGTCATTACTGTTTTTTTCAAAGAAATACTTTGAATGTGTGGGAAGAACTACCAACGTTGGGTTTGTGTGTACATATTTTCAACTCTATTTCAATGTTTGTCTTTTTCAGCCATTCTTCCAGCTGATAAAACTGAGGAAGCTTGGCTTGAGCGATAATGAAATCCAGAGGCTCCCGCCAGAGATTGCAAACTTCATGCAGTTGGTTGAGCTGGACGTGTCTAGGAACGGTAAGGGCAACATATACACACCGACGTATAAATAACATGCTGTGTTTGGACTCGATGTGTTCGGTTTGTGGCTAGTTTGCTGAGCGTTAAAATAACACCTGCGGCCTGCAGCATTTCGTTTTTCTGTACACACTAAAAAACATTTTTAACCTCGGTTGTTGTGTTGGTTTTGTGCGTGCAGCGTTCAGAGTTATGGCCGCGGAGCAGGATTCTTATCTTGAATGCTAAAAAAATACCGTTTCCCTGCTAGTTTGTTTTTGTTTGCTTTATCATGTCATATGGAGTCCAAGGACTTTTTGAAATGGGAGAAAAGGAAAATGAAAGTATTTGTGCTTTTGCTAGGTCTTAATATTTTTTGCGGTGTTAATGGGTGTGTGTTTAGTTACCATTCGGGTCCACAGTCCTTTGCTCACATCAGCCTAGAATAAGAATAAGATATGGTGAAATAAGGCCTAGCTGAAGTCCAATTGAAAAAGCTTCTCGGATAGTTTGAAGTGTTATGAAATGTTTTATGTTGGAAACGATTTGACATGGCTTCATCTTTCTTTCTTTTTCTTTCATGTAGATATAATGGAAATTCCAGACACCATCTCCTACTGCAAAGCCCTCCAAGTGGCAGACTTCAGTGGAAACCCTCTACAAAGGTAGTCTAGTTGATGATATTATACTCTGTGGCACCTTAGGTATTACTTACAAGCATTAAAAAAAACCATTTTTTTCTTTCCTTATCGAACAGTGCATGTAGTACAACTGATTACCAACAGACTTATTTATTGTTCATTTAGTCTCTATTTTTTTCTTAGATTTTAGTTTTCCCTGTGTGACTCACCTTCGATAATTCAGCGGATCCTTAAATACACACAATGTGTTGGAGGGGCTGGTAAACGTTTGCCACGGCGTGATCTATCTGTTGTTTGGTCGGGGTTTAGCCTGATTAGCACCTCAGCGGGGGTCTGCGCCACACTGCACATGCCTCCGCTTGGAAGGCAGAAAACACAAGGCCTGATCGCACGCGGTATTGGACCCCCTCAGAGTGCTGCTACGACGACAAACACCACACTATGCAGTCTGCTCGACGTGCACCAAGCGGGGCTCCTTCTAGATTTAGTGATGAGGTGTTTTGTGTATATTTGATGTGCTAGGTTTAGGGTTGGATGGTTTTCTTTTTGCCATACGGTTTATTGTGGAATAGAAGCTGACGCGTGGCTAAATGTATACGATAGTCACATGGAGGTATCTGTTGATGCACAAAGTCACCTTGGTGATGGGACGCTTTCAGAATTCTGTGATTTAAGTACTTCATCAAACTAAATAATTCAAAATATTTTTTCGTGAGACTAGATACATGCTTGAGGCAATGAGTGAAGTTCTCTTCAATGTTGTAGTGGATGTTGTGCTCGTGATAAATATTTCACACAGTTTCCAGCCATCTTATTCGAGTACAATTATTAATTTTTGTTTTGTTCTTTTTGTTTTGTTGCAGACTACCCGAGAGCTTTCCAGAGCTGCGGAACTTAACATGCCTTTCAATCAATGATATTTCATTACAGGCCCTACCAGAGAACATCGGAAAGTAAGTATTTACACTATTTATACAAGTAGTTATTGCTACAGTTGTATGAATGTATCGCTACAGCAATTTTTCCTCAACTGAAATAAATGAATACATTATTATAGTGCAGTAAAAGCCCAAGCCTACAATTGCATGTTTCATTATCACAATATCTTACATGGTTTAGTATTCATATAAAGTAGACAAAATGAAATGGTTTGGAAAAGCAAAAAAGCGGTTTGTAAAATATGTGATGAGGATATTAAAGTGTTGTGAGTGGGAGTACTATTGTTTGATATTATGGTTCTGTTTTAGCTACGCTGGATTGGAAGTTTGACAGTTGTGAGATCGAACAGCCGTACCAAACTGTTGTTTGTTACAAATGTTCTGTCATCAACTTCTGAATCACTACTAGTTTCCTACTCGGCCAGGAAAGAACTTAAGTATACAAAGACAGACAGCAGGAAGAAGGATAATTAAATCTGTTCTTTATTGTACCATGTAGGATAACATTCACTGACGGACAACCCTAAATGCTTCTGGTTTGACCATAAGTGTACCTCTAAGAGGATTATGATACTATACTACTGTTTTGTATTTGGCTACGTATCAAATCCAATCTTTAATAATTCTTCGAAGGGACATTGAGGGATATCGGTCATATTATTGTTCCGGTTTTCCCAGGAAATCGGATTAATTTCTTCTTTGTATTACCTTGATATTGTCTGCGCTAAATCCAGCTTAAGCCTTCTTGTCTGGTCTGAATTGTCGGTTCACGTAGAAGATTAGTTTGGAATCAAATGTAACTGCAGGGCTTATGCTACCCATCAGTCCCTCATTTAAAGTTTACAACAAAGACAACATTTGTATTATGAATAAAGAAAAAAAGAAAGCATAGATGGATATCACTGTTGGGAAATGTTAAAGGGAAATGTTTTGACTCGATTAAAAAGATTGCCTGATATCCACTGAGGGTAAACATCTTAGTGTTTTTGTTTTGGTATGTTTTATTTTGAGCTACTCTTACATTGTAGGTCTTAAACCTCATAAAACCTTGCTGATAACTTCATCAGAACATAATTAAACCTTATCTACCTTATCACTTCGGGCATTGTTAATATATAATATATTAATCCATCACCCGTGGCACTTAGTTTAATAACCCATTTTAAATGCTGCTGATCATTCTTGTCCATGCAACCGTCTTTGTCTTCTAGGGATGATAATGGTGAGATAAAGTCCTACCATGTGTGTAATTTGGCACGGGGTTTTGCATCATTTGCATGTGACTCATGCAAGATTTGGTGGGTAGAGAGAAACAGACAGACAGAGAAAAGACAGGCCGCAAGGAAGACTGACAGAGAAGGGAGTGACTAGAGATAGAGACAGGGAGATAGAGACAGGGAGATAGAGACAGGGAGATAGAGACGGAGACAGACAGACGGAGACAGACAGACGGAGACAGACGGACAAAGAGACAGCCAGAGACAGACAGACAGACACAGAGACAGACAGACAGACACAGAGACAGACAGACACAGAGACAGACAGACACAGAGACAGACACAGAGACAGACAGACACAGAGACAGAGACAGACAGAGACAGAGACAGACAGACACAGAGACAGACAGACACAGAGACAGACAGACACAGAGACAGACAGACAGACAGACAGACAGACAGAGACGGAGGCAGACGGAGACAGACAGACAGACACAGGCAGACAGAGACAGACAGACAGACAGAAGGAGACGGACAGACAGACAGACAGACAGAGGGAGGTGGGGCAATAAGTAGAAGAGGCAGGTTGGAGACAGACTCTGGGACAGCGGGAATGTGCCTGAGTCGTGCATCTCGTCAGCTCCTCTCCCCTCCTGGTACGGCATGCATCCCGTGTCTGCCTCACATAACGCCCTGAGTTAGTGGCTTCTGTCTCCCAAGGAGGCAGCGTAATAAAAACCATCGTACAGTCGGGAAAAATACGTTCAAGGGGGGGTGGGGTGTGACATTTATACTAAGACAGCCATGAACTCTTGTGTGTGTGTGTGTGTGTGTGTGTGTGTGTGTGTGTGTGTGTGTGTGTGTGTGTGTGTGTGTGTGTGTGTGTGTGTGTGTGTGTGTGTGTGTGTGTGTGTGTGTGTGTGTGTGTGTGTGTGTGTGAGATAAATATTTCCTATTCCCTGAACCGCTTGTTGCTACTGCGGTTTAGTCACCGTCAGCATTGGTAAAAATAAAAAGTTTGTTGACGCTGTTGGGCGTTTTGAGATATTTAATCTATTGAACCAATGCTGAAGCCAAACGGCAGACAGTTTTTTTACTAGAATCATCGCAGTAATCCCTAGCCCAGTGACCCTGCATTGTGACTACCGCCCCCCTGTGATAGACTCTCAGTCTCGTTGAGGCCATCAGAAATTGTGCATGCAAGTTAGATTAAAAATGATGTTCAAATGTACGAGATTGTGGTAATCCTCCGCGCTAAGTCTTGACTTGTATTTTTCTAGCTTATTCCCGTGGTACATGCAGAGCAGGGCTCTCCGTGCCTCTCTGTCAGAGCCTTCTACCCCACAGTCGTCCTTAAGTGGAAGTTGCCAATGCTGGACAGGGCAGAGTTTGAGAACCTTCTTGGACAAGATAATCTGTTCTTATCTGTCATTGCATAAACGGCAATAAATTGATGTGAAATATTGCTTTGGGGAAAAGATCAGAACGTCATAGAGGCCAGGCGTGGTTACACCATATTTGAGTTAATGTTGACTTAGTGAACGATTGCGTTATAACTACACTACGCGTAAACTTACGCCAAGCTCATGCAACCGGCTGCAGGCCATTGGATGTCCTGATGGCTTTCTGGAAGCGGTTGTTTATGCTGGACTGGACTTTATAACAAGATAAGACTGACACACCTTGGGCCCTCTTCCTACAATCTTGATATCTACTACCAGGGGAAGGTTTCAGATTTCATGTCTGCCTCCCCTTTTTTGTTTTTGTTCTTTCAAACCGACATTTAAATCTCATTCAATAAGTACACTAAATGACGGTAGAGGAATAGCACGATTTCCCTGATAATTATTTTCTTCTGCTTTCCCCCAGCCTCGCCAACCTTGTCTCACTGGAGCTCAGAGAGAACATGCTGACATATTTACCAGAGTAAGCATTGTCGGATTATACAGTCGTTTTCCTCTGCTTATTTATTCATGAATTATGCATATTATACACTATCCCCCCGCCCCACCTGTCGGATCTATGTGTGGAAAAAGAAAAAATGTTCTTATCTGGTGCCTCAATATATTCAAAATGTAATTTCTGCTGATTTTAGAAGCGTGTCAATATTAGCCATGAATATTCGCCTTGTCTTTACCTGTGGCCAGAGGATGGGAAAGTACATTAATTGGTCTCATGAGCTGTCTTTTCTTTGTTACCGACAGGTCGCTATCACAGCTACAGAAACTCGAGGAACTCGACCTGGGCAATAACGAGCTGTACAACTTGGTAAGTCTGAGGCCAGGAGGTTTGTATATATATTGCAGCAGTTGGCTCAGATTTATATTGAGAGAATTGACTCCCCCTGAGCACTGCGTTCACCACTTGACATACTTGTCAAGTGGTGTCAAGACCTACCTGCAAACCATGTCAAGACATGGTTTGCAGAAGTAAATTTCACTGTTTATTTTACTCAATGTAAATTAAAACACGTTGCTTTCAAATAATAGCTCTAAAACAATTCAGCACAATACCGATGGATGCCGTAGTCCATCCCTCCCCTGCATTCGTCTAATTTTTCTCTTTCCCTCTTTCCAATTCCTACCCATCGTCCTCCCACGCAGCCTGAGACAATAGGCCACCTTGTCAGCCTGAAGGACTTGTGGCTCGATGGAAACCAGTTGGCCGATATACCTGCGGTGAGTCTGCGCTGACATGTGTATTTTTACCCTTCCGAAAGGAGTTGGCTGCTGTCGAGGCGTCTCTTCCACCTGCAGCTAATGCTGCGCAAGTGTGGTCATTAAAACACCAAAATACAAGGTTTTCTTTGGGGGGGTTGTTGCAAAAGCCAAGCTGAAGCTGCCTCTGAGAGTTACTTATGGGAGCCACATGAAGGTGTGAGCAAAATGTTCACAGCCTAGAATAGCAACTGAGAATATGCCTTTCCCTCCTCGGTGATTAACTAGGGAGGGGCCGGCTTTGGATCAGCTGTTTTTGTAAAAGATGACTTCAGTATTCAACGCTTTGTAATATTATACTGTACACTGGGAGATTTAATGTAAACAGTACATTGAACACAATGTATTTGTGCTGTTTATTTTCTTCGTTCATTGGCATCACAACCCTCTTGGACTCTTTAAACATTAAATAGGGTTTTTAAGAAATATGACATTAATAACCCTTCCAACGTTCTATTCATCAAGATTAAATCTGTACAGGCCAGTTCAGGGTTTCATCACTAGATCTTCGAACATCACAGTAAACAAAATAGAATAAACGCAACTAGCATTATAAACACAAAATACAACATCAATAAATATACGTAATTATAGATAATATATTCATCTAGCCAACCACCGTATCTAATAACATATGCTGATAGATAAAAAAAAATAAGAGTACACATGTAAATTAAGCTAACTTAAGTCAGTGACTCTAAAGTAAAGTGTTTTCAGGTAGATCGCCTGCATATAGCGCAGGTCATCTGGATAGGCTCAATGAGTACAATGGCCTAGTAGTCCTGAGTTGACCCTCTGCCCTCCAGGATGTGGGGAGCATGAAGAGCCTGGTGTGCCTGGACGTGTCGGAGAACAAGCTGGAGTACCTTCCCGAAGAGCTGGGGGGTCTTCTGCAGCTCTCAGACCTGCTGGTCTCGCAGAACAACATCGAGGCTCTGCCTGAAAGCATCGGTGAGCTGTCCTCCTCCTCCTCTCCTCCTCTCCTCCTCCTCCTCCTCCTCCTCCTCCTCCTCCTCCTCCTCCTCCTCCTCTCTTCCTCTCTCTCTCTCCCCCTCACTACGTAGTCATAGTGTGAGCTGAAAGGAGAGGCTAATGGGTGAGGCCTGTTGTTCAGGGATGAGTGTTCAGGTGAGGTTGAGGACTTGCCTTGACCTACTGTACTACACATGACCCCCTAAAAGGGGCTTACTACAATACTTCACAAAGGCTTCCTGAAGCTCAACCATATTTGATTTGGATTCAGATTTACAGTTGGTTCTAGATTTTATTAGGCAATCGTATCACTTGCAGTTCAAAAAACAAAGCCTCTTAACTGATTCGAGTGAGCTTGGAATACTTTATATCCGTTTCATACTAACCTTGTTCCAATAGCAAAACAAAGAATATGAAGTTATTCATTGTAAAATGAACGCTGCAAGTTGTATTCTTCTTCGGAGTATCTATTTGATGGAACAGCATCGTGTTCTCATTGTGTGTTGCTAAGTCACCCGCTGTAACGACTTAACTTCTATTTCTGCAGGTAAATTAGGACGTCTCTCCATCCTCAAGGTGGACCAGAACAGGCTCATGCATCTTCCAGAGGGCATCGGCAACTGTGAGAGTCTCACTGAACTCGTCCTGACGGAGAACCAGCTGCAGGTGGGTGGGGACAAACCATACATAGATAGGCAGACAGACATTTACAGATAGATATTTATAGATAGGTAGATCTCCCACAGTATGGACGTATATTTGGCCACTGGAACAGTATCATTCAAGACAATATCAAGGCATCATCCTCACTAATTCAGTTTTATGGAGGAATATGCATAAGGTCATGCCATTTTAAGTAAATATGTGCTCAATCCTTGTGTTTTCAAGTACAACATCAGATGGTGGAAGCTAGATGGAGAGATATGTTTGCAGTGAGCTCAAGTTTATTTAAATGCCATCATAATTCATATTGTATCAATAAGAACGAATAATCCCAATATGAGGATTTTTTTTTTTGTTGCAATTGTAATTTTCCAGCACGTTTAAAACCAGTCGAAATAATGGCAATGATTTCCTCCCGCAAAAGTCTGCAAAAATATGGACAGAAAACAATTTCAAAGGTTTAATCTAAATGAGCAATTTGTTGACATTTCTTTCCTCCGTTTTGGCGGCATTTGCAAAGTAGGACGGTATTAGTTTGAACACGTGCATGATCCTTCTGTGATGTCGCATGTCCACCAGCTGTTCATGGTCCTCTTCGTTCTTTCGTTCCAGAGCTTGCCCAGAAGTATTGGCAAATTGAAGAAACTGTCCAACTTCAACTGTGATCGAAATCAGTTAACATCCCTGCCTAAAGAGGTAAGACTTCTATCCTAATTTCCCGTTTCATTTCAGAAAACAACAATTACAACGGTTTCTCTGCAACCCCAACTGAAAACCACTTGAAGAACTGCGGTTTGTGTTTCCAATAGAATCGAGGACACTAGATTGTTTCGCTGTCCTCCTCTCATTGTGCTGTTTATTAGTGGGGTTGGTTCAGCGCACATTGCATCGCAGTCTATTCAGGGCAGGCATTCTCCTAGAAACCCTCTCGTAGGTCGAATTGGACGCAGCTTACTGTTAAAGCGTAATCTCAATAGCCTTTTAACCAGCGGGTACAATGGCCCAGTGTTTGAGCCCCGCAAAGACCGCAGTGTTCAGGAGAGAATAACAGTCGGACACACTTGGCCCGGAATGAGTTTACGGCGTGTGTGTGTCTCTCTCTCCCTGGAACCATGGCGAGCGCATGGCGTCATATCTTCACCATCCCAGCGATAGCGTGGGTCTCTGGTATCGAGTGTGTGGTACACTTGACCCTAGGCACCCTTTGTAATGGTTTTATGATCGATCTCGGATTAGTGGTTGATAACGACGGCCGGTTCAGAGGCCGGACTGCATCTCTCTATCTGGTTGACCAAATCAATCATTTAACGCTGCTGTCCCCGTGTCCAAAGATTAGATGCTTATGATGGGGTTGTATTAGTTATGCGGCCTTGCTCAATTTACTGTGGAATTTTTAGTGTGTCAAATCCTTTCACTGAGGTTGGGTTCCCATTAGTCATATGTAAAGTAGTTCCTCTGGTAGTGACAAGTACGATCTTTTTTTAACGGCTGTGAAAATGTGAATTTGAGAAACTTGATGAGCTTCCCATTCTAAATTTAAGAAACCACAAAGACTTTAACCACTCTATCGTCTGCCAAGAACGAACCCTTAGAATGGGGTCAGCTGCAATAGTGAATGGGTAAAAAGTTTAATTGGCGACAATGTCTACATGGATCTCCGATGCCTATTATGGTAATCACAGAAGGCTCCAATCACCATCGAGTTGCGCAACTCAATCATTTTAAATCTCCAAGCTTCTTGTCGACGGTCCCATGGCGCCGCCTCTTTCTCTGCTTCAACGCGTACCAAGCCCCTCACTTGTCGTCCCCCCCCCCCACCGTCTCCCCCCCACACCACCCCCCCCACACCCCAGATCGGCGGCTGCAGCAGCCTCAACGTCTTCTGCGTGCGGGAGAACAGGCTCACCAGGATCCCCTCGGAGATCTCCCAAGCGACAGAGCTGCACGTGTTCGACGTCTCCGGGAACAGGTACGGCCCTACGCGCGGCGGGCTGCTCCCAGCCGCCGTGGTGCGGCCCTGGTGGGCGCGCCTGCTGTAACGCCATCTGTTGGGGCTACTGTGTGGTTTTTTGAGCTGTGTTCAACCAAAAACGATCCAATTCAACTATTGGAGACAAAATATTGTAGTAAGTGATATTTTTGTGGCATATTAAGGTTGTGGTTCACCAGCTTATGTCGATTTTCAATTGCTTGATATATCGCTTCCTTTAGCTGAGCCGTGTGTTGCTCGGCCAGGAAACGGGTATCCACCCAGCACGACATTGACATTTAGCAGATGCTTTTATCCAAAGCGACTTACAACGGTTTACACACACATTCACTCACCGACGGCGGAGTCGACAACGCAAGGCGACAGCCAGCTCGTCTGGAGCGGGTCAGGGTCAGGCGTCTCGCTCAGGGACGCCTCGACGCTCAGCTAGGAGGAGCCGGGGATCGAACCAGCAACCTCCCAGGTTACCGGTCAACCCGCTCCACCTCCTGGGCTAGGCCGAGCCCGCTACAGAATGCGTCCCTCTTACGCGCGGCGTTCCTCCTCCCCCAGGCTGGTGCACCTGCCGCTGTCCCTGACCTCGCTGAAGCTCAAGGCCCTGTGGCTGTCGGAGAACCAGTCCCAGCCGCTGCTCACCTTCCAGACGGACCAGGACCCCGACACCGGGGAGAAGGTGCTGACCTGCGTGCTGCTGCCCCAGCAGCCCTGCGAGCCCGACCCCAAAGGTGCGTGGACCGCTGTCCTCCAGGGTACACACGCACGACCTCCTCTATTTCGGCCGTTTTACCGGCCGTAATACATATTAAAGGGCCCACGGATTGCCACCAGGTGTGGTGTGATTAGCCGTTACAAGCCGTTTCGGAAATCTTCCCCCCCAAGTGGGCGTGTCCACCTAGATGTGTGCTGGATAGATCAGTCGACCAGCCTACCCCGTGGACTTTGCCCATCTATCCGTCACACATCTAGGTGGACACGCCCACCTGTGATGTCATAAGGGGAAGATTTCGTAGCGGCATGCCATGGGACCGTTCACACGTTATATAACATATTCCTGGATGTTGGGGAAAAAGAGTTGTAGAATAGCCAGTGGATTGCTGTATTTTGGACGGTATTGAATCCTACCTTTGGTATTTCTTATTACTCTGCTATGCTGTGATACCGCCCAAGCCGACACTATTATCATCCAGCGCTCTAAGAACAGACTTGGAGCTATTCCAATTATCTTCTGTGTCAAGTCTGGGCTGACAGGAACATCTGTGGACCTTTTTTATCCCTCTAAAAGGTTTTCCCTCCCTCGAATTATCACTTCTGGGATCTAGGAATCACTCTGTGCTCTGTGATTTCACCCCCTGTCTCTCCATCTCGCTCTCGCCCTCGCTATCTCTCGTTCGCCCTCGCTCTCTCGCTCTCTCTCGCTCCCTCCCTGTCTTCCCCTCTCGCTCCCTCCCTCCCTCCCTGTCTCCCTCTCTCGCTCCCTCCCTGTCTCCCTCTCTCGCTCCCTCCCTCGCTCCCTCCCACCCTCTCCAACCCTCTCTGTCTCAATCTCTCTCTCCAACCAATGACAGGACCTACAGCGACCATAGTATATCAACACCCCCCTTCCCCCCTCCCTGAGGCCTTGGGTGTTTCTTATGATTTATTCTCCCTTCAGAAACTTGATTGGACAACTGAAAGCAGCTTAGGCAGGCCTGGCCTGCGTCCATCACGTACAAACCCAGCCGTGTGAAGAGGGCTCTAGGAGCAGCTACAGGGCCGGCTTTGCCGTGTGGCCATCTAATGCTTCATTTGTAAATCCATTTGTACGCTCACTCAAAAAAAAAAAACAGCGCTGGCTCCCCTGTTTAGATCAGAGTGTCGCCTCTCATTAAACCCATTGATGTGCTTCCTGGTTCCACCACTGCCCTTTATTTAGCTCGTTTTACCCCTGTTGGGTTTCTGATGGGTGTGGTTAGCTAAGGCAGAGGTTGGGCCGGGTGGAGTGATGCGGGACATCCATGGTAGGGGTGAGGGGTGAGGTGTTAGGGGGAGAGGGAGAGAGGTGGTGAGGGGGAGAAGGGTTGAGGATCCAGGCGTGGGTCGCGTCGTGATAAGCTTCTTCCGACTAAGCTCGAATCTGAACCAGCGATGAGACGCAGATATCCTCTCTCTCTCGCTCTCGCTCTCGTGTGTGTGTGTGTGTTCTCCCCTCGAGCCTTGGAGGATCTGTTGAGGCCCGTCTGGCCTCTGCAGCTGCCAGGGGCTGTAATCACAGAGATACGAGACGTCACCCGATCCGTTCTGTGATGTAAGATCTGCTACTCTGGCCCCTCCGGGGTCTGGCGTCTTGAGTGCGTGTTTGTACTTGTGTGTGATTTGGTGTTTTCCCTTCTCGGCGCAGTGGCCGATAACCTGGCGCGCTTCGGCGGCCTGACCAGTCTGAACGACGTGGTGGAGGAGGACTGGGACGAGCACACCGCCAAGCGCACGAGCGCCATCCACTTCCTGGAGGACGGCGAGGACGACGACGAAGAGGACCAGGTGAGATAAACGGGGACGGGGACGGGGGGGGGACTGGTGCCAAGAGAAGACATTGACCGAGCAGAGGGAAAGATCCCTTTTTGTTTTCGCGGAGTAAATGAACCTGCAGGCTCTTGTTTGATTTGCTCGGACACGTGCGAGGGTGACTGTGGAGCACGGAGGACTTATGGGGGCGCTGTTGAGGTGTTTACCAAGCGCTGCCGCTGCCGTGTCACACGTTTCGTTGCTCTGATTGGTTGTAGGTTCATCCAATTGTGTCCTGAGGCTTGTTTACCTGTGCCCATTTGATACCGCCCCTGTACTAATTAGCGAATTGGTCTGGCTAAGTGCGGTCTTTGGGAACTATTGTCCCAACATAATGGTCGTGTTAAACGCAAGGTCAAGACTAGTGCGAGAGGTAGCGCTTTGAGGATAATTTACGTCTGAATGGATTTATGATGTTCTGAATCGTCCTGTTGAGCTGAAATTGCCCCTTTTTATATTTCAAACCATCAATTTTGCAAATCCTTTGAGTTAATGAGCAGTAGCTGCATTGTAGTTGTAACAAGTACTAAACTCTTTTTCTCCTCCTGACGATATTATACAGCAAAGTATTTTAGGAATGAATGGAGATTAGTATGCAAATTAGCTATGTTCTGTTTTCCCCTTTCTCAGAAAAGACAAGCGGTGTCAAGCCCGCATGCAAAATCTGAACACAAAAAATGTCACACTACACCATCCAATAAAGAACTACCAGAGATTGTGTAACTCACAAGATACAGCACACTTATCATCTGCTTTGTAGTTCACGGGTACATGCATGCACATGTCGATGCACTGGGAATGTTGATGAATTCCCCACACGAGGCTGGCATTTAAATATAATAACCTAACCAACCCTTGTTTAAATGTTGGATCTCTTCACTTGTACTACCGCCCTGCGCTTCCTGCTGTCACTCCCCAGACTTCCTGTCTGGGGTCAGCGCCCCCCTCTTATCCTAACGCTTCCCTCGCCGTCCCACAGGGAACTCTGCAACGGCGTGCCACGCCGCACCCCGGCGAGCTGAAGACCATGAAGAAGGTGGCGGAAAACCTCCGCAACGACATGAACGCCGCCAAGGCCCTGGACTCCAACAAGAACGAGGTCAATAACGGGGTCACCACGTCTGTCTGACCCGACGCTTATTTATTTCAACCTCCAAAATACTTTTACCTTTCGTTTTCTGTTGCCTCGTCGTCTCGCACAATCCCCAACCCCTCCCCTGCACCCCACCATCCCCGTCAAGCCCTCCGACCGACCTTCGACCCCTGGTTGACCCCTGATTGACCCCTGGTTGACCTGCAGTCCCCAGTGTGGCCTTCCCCCTCGTCTGGTCCTCCTCAGAACACCGGTCACCTGCTCCGTCTTAAGCCCGGTCCCGGTGGGTCGTGGTTCTTCTCGCGAGTCGGCCAGGGTTCTCCTTCACGTGCCTTCTCTCTCTTTTTGAATAATTTCCAAGGCAATAATCTGCACAAACTTGATACTTTTTAAATGAGATATTTTAAAAGACTTTTACTAGTTTTTAAAAAGGCCTTTTTTTCTGTACATAAGAAAGACAAACGTTAGGTAGTTGCACTACAAGGACTTGATATAATATTGCAAGAATCTTTAAATGTATTATATTTTTGTTCTTTGTTAAACACTGGGTAACTCTTTTTACTTATTGAGGATCCATTAAGACGTGAGGTTTTGTGGACCGAGTGAGTTGAGGATTATTGTATAGTCATTTGTGAATAATTATACTTTTTTACTTTTCGGGCAGCTCGGATGTAAATAAAATGTATAGCACATTTCTTAGATTTCGATTTTCTAAACTCTTTCTTTAAATTGGGTACATTTGTAAAAGTAAAAGTGTAAAAGCATTGAAAAACATGCGTTTTTACTGATGTCTTATTTAAAGTGAACTGCTGGGTGTACCGACGGTCTAGTCTGTTGACCCTCCTTAAAGCTTTGGGTCTGATTTTAGGGTGATTTGAAATGGTTTTGGACTCATGGATTTGTTTAAAAAACCCACAGTACCACAGCGTGTCCACTAGAGGGCGTTTGATGGGGGATCATGAGGCTGAGGTATATATGTATAATAATTTATGCTGTGCTTCATGGAGTCATTTTGCAATGTTTATCGAATGGATGCCAAAATGGTTCAAGTTTCTTTTCCAATCGCCAGCTCTGTATAGAATAATCATTGCAAAAGGATCCTTTTTTTTTTATTACTTGTTAGAGGTTTTATTATAATGCACTTAACAAAGTTTCTTGCATTTTACATAAAGGCTATTTTATGGTACGGAATACATTTGTTTTTTGTTTTGATTGTGAGCCAAAGGCCAGACAAATTGGTTGGATGTCTATTCTTTTGATGATTATTTTCCATTTTGATCAAACTGCACAAAACAGTTCTGAAATAGCATGGATGCTGAGCCAAATGATTTGGTCTACTTTTAACCACTGATCCAATAAAAATGGCTGCAACGTTTTGCAAAAAACTAGTTGTTATTTCTTCATAGTCATGCAGTGCCTCATTAGTTCCTTCTTCAAAGTCACCATACCCTGAATTTCTCGTTTGAGATGTGCTAAGCCTTGTATGCTTTTTGTTTGTTCACCTTAGGTCAACAAAGTAACTAATCTCTCCATGTCCACACTCATCGCTCCTTCACCATCAATCAATAAAATCGAAAAAGTATTAGATACATATAAACGTACCGAAACTACTACGTTCCTCAACCACTTGGTGTTGATTTGCCGAATTAATTTCACTCCCATTCCTCTCTTCCCTCAGACAACCTGTTGTGTCCGTCTATCCCAGCCACTCTTGATGTTTCTTGTTCTGCATGCATGTTGCATGCCTGTCTGTCGGTCTGTCGGTCTGTGGCTCGTCTGGTGTGCGACCCGCATAACATGTGCTGCAACATATTTCTGCGTGTTCCCCAACCAATTCAATTCAATATAGACGACTTAAAATAACCTCAATGGAAATATATTTTATTCCTTTAACTGTATGGCAGTGTTCTTAATACAGCACAGGGCAACTAACACATTTATATTTATTAGGTAGCGGGTTAGGGTGGGACTAATGCAATAAAACACTCTTGACTTTGCTTTTACAAGCCCACACGTTTTAAAAGTCGTTTCCCCCAACAGACAAACACCATGTAAACGTTTTGTTTTTTGAAGCTAAAGTTAATCCGGTAAAGATTGAGTGGAATAAAGAAACGTGGGTTTTACAGAAGCAGCCTTGTAATTCCTCACACGTCGTTTGAGGCATTTTCAAATGCAATCAAAGTTCCCCACAATGGAAACGTGTAAACCTCCTCCCCACTCTGGCAGTCATCACTAAGGACCTCTAAACGACAGCCCTGCCGTTAGCGAGGCAGCGCTGCTCGCTTGCTTCAGGGGCTGTCACTGCCCTATCTGCATGTCCCCGATATGGCAGCCGGCCAAATGGCCTTTTAATGGGAGAGTGCCGCAGCGCAGCGACACGACCAGCATGTAATGTGGGCAGCGTACGCCCCCTTTCAGTAGGACCCAGATTGCCTTCGCCCTGTAGGTTGGTACACCTGGGGGAAAAAAAGATGAGCTTTGGATGATACATTTTCTTTATTATTTATTTCTTTTGAGCACATGAAACGGTTATCCTGTGAATGTCTCCAGGTTGGTAGGAAGGCTCACTCTAAAGCGTCCTGGCCCAGTTCGGCCCTCCGTCCCTGGGCAGGGAGCCGAGAGCTCCCGGGGCATGACGATGCTGGGGGTGAGTGTAGCGGCCCGCGGCCCCCGGCCAGCGACCGCGTGTCGGCCCGGGAGGCCTCTGGGAGGCCCCCCAGCGCTGAGAAGGATGAGGCAATGAACCACCGCACCCAGGTTTGTGTCCAACATACAGTACAATCCTAGGGAAGCAATCTTCCAGTGGTTTAAATACCAAATGAATAAATACCATATCAGATGTATTTTTTGTAATCGACGAAGGATGTTTCGCTCCCTCGCTGTGGTACTGTTGATCTCTGATGCCACCACAGGTAATATGCCCCCCTCTCCCTCTCCCCCCCCCCACCTAAGGACGGAGAAAGACCATTTTCAGGGAGCGACACAACGTGGGGGTTTCGCCGCCTCAGGGGGGACATCCGAGAGGACGGGAAGTCATCCCGGTTCAAAGCCCCGGACTCAGGGGCCGGTCTCGGTGGAGGTCTCTCCGAGGCCCCCGAAAGCTCCTCCTCCTCCTCCTCGGTAGACCAGGTGTACCAGTCTCCCAGAGAACTGCAGGCCCCAACACCACCCCGAGAAGCACGCGTCTACAAAGCGCCTTTAAGAGTAACTGCTCCAGATCCTCACTGCTTGATCTACTGTGCGTCTCGTGGTGTTTTTTAGGAGGCGATGTGTTGTTGGCGGAGCTTGGCCGTCGTTAGCTCTGATGTGTCTCCTGTTGGTGGGGGGGGGGGGGGGGGGGGGGGGGGGTGAGGGGTGATGTCGGCTTCAAAGCCACTGGAAGTTGTCACTTTGCTGACGTTGTTAACGGAGGGAAACCTTGTAGTTACAGATCAAAGTGTGCGGGCAGAGCAGTGGTTTGGGCCTCAGCATCGCTGGTGGGAAAGGTTCCCTACCCTACAGAGAACACGATGAGGTAGGCACTAGTTCAGCTTAGCCACCAAAAGGCTTAAGGTGCGAAAGCTAAGACCATATTCCACTGTGATAATCACTTTTTGGCCGAATTTATTTTTAGGTTGACGTGGATTATTTTTTTGTTTCAGGGCATCTTCATCTCGAAGGTTTCCGAAGGAGGTCCTTCCGATAAGGCAGGGGTCCTTGTTGGAGACAGATTGCTGGAGGTGCGGGAGAAAATGATTATTGTTTAATTAACACTATCTCTGTTACTGACATGGACTTGAAATTCACTGACTGACACAACAGAGGCAAATACAATATATGTCGCAGTGACTACTAAGGCTACTCTAACTTTTTGCACGTAACTTCATGAGAAATAGCTGTTTTTATTATTTTGACCTGCAGAGGGCATCCTGACACAAGCTAGGTTAGAATCCATAGAGAGGTAGGCTTCTAGGAACAAAAAGCTCAACAAAACGATCAATGTTTTCATCCTCTCATAAAATAGCCTTTAAATAGACTGACAATGTTAATCTTGGCTGGGAATACACCATCAAAGGTTTAACAAACAGCCGTCCACTTTAAGCTCCTACTTTCTCCCACCTGCCCTGAGGAACTGCCTTTTCCCCGGTTCATCCAGGTTAACGGACTTGACATTCAGGGGATGGCCCACCACGAAGCCGTGAGTGCCCTCAGGCACGCGGGAAGTTGCATTAAGATGAAAGTGCTGAGGGAGAAGGGGCTGCCAATCCAGGTTTGTGTCCAGGACAACCCAGCTGCCCGGGAGACGGGTGTAAAGTTGAGTCCAGAGCGATTCCACCACGAGGAGGTGGGATGCCAGACTCCGAAGGGCGTGCACACGCCCGGGAGGGTCGATAGTGTGTCCTGTAATGGAAACGTAAGTGGCTAACCACCACAGCTAACACAGCTTAACTTTGGTACCCTACAATTGTAAAAAAATTCTTTCATACACACCTCACATATTTGTCTGTTTTCCTTCCTCCTGCGTTGCAGTTAGATCTGGAGATGGAACCGAGCTGGAAGTTATTCCGACAGGAGCCAGACGCACGGACGATAACAAACCCCTTTGAAGGGGAGAAAGGCACCATGACGGTGAGTGCTGCATCAAGCCACCGGAAGGTTATTTCATCATTTCCTTACGGCTTTTTTTTGGAAATTCAAGGAAGGATTTCTACATTATGTCTCCAAGAAAATCCCATTTCTCACTTTGATTGAACCATAAAATCTAAAAGTATTCGCAGCAAGAGGTCTATCTTGAGGTTCATCTCGGGGGAACTAAAACCATAAAACGCTCACCTCCCACCACCCTGTCAGACTCAAGAAAGGGTAAAACATTTATTCACATTGCAGCACTACTCCTTGGCTTGACACCCACCTCTTAGTGGGATTTAGGCTGGCTCTACTGGCTTGCCTTATTTTATACTCCAGCCTCCACCTGGTAAACCAATCAACAGAAGGCACAACCACGCAGACAACCAATTAGCAGCCAATCAACCCTCTCTCAACTCACCATCGAGGTTTGTCTAGCCAGTGGATGCTGAGTATTATGGGACAGCATCCGGGAAAGCGAGCCAATCCCTTACTTCCTGTGAGTTGATACGCAAACATGTGGATGGTCTCACAAAGCTAGAAGAACTATGGAGGTTCCTGAGTCCCTCTCTCTGGCTCGCCACTCTCTGCACATACAGCATGAAGCATTCCATCTCAAGGGCGTGCTCCCCACGGTATGGGGGATGCATGCACAGACGACACAAGAAGCACACTTTCAATAGCGACTTCTTTCACACATTCACGGCGGAGTCAACCATGCAGGGCGACAGCCAGCTCGTCAAGAGAGTTCAGGGTGAGGTGTCTTGCTCAGGGATCGAACTAGCAAACTTCCGGTTACCAGTCAACCCGCTCTACCTCGCGGTTGTAGGCACGTAGCTTACAACCGTGTCATGTGTGTGTGTGTCATGTTATATATTGGTCTACGAATGACAAAACTCATGTTTGACCTTTGTGCGGCAAAATATTGTTTCTAAAGCTTGGCAATCATCCGGCAGATCCCTCGGATTATCCTGACACATCCGTCCACCTCGGACGATGACGTGGACACCTCGTCTCAGGGGGCTGAAGGAGAGCTGTTGCTAGCCGACCCTGCTTCGGCTGACGTTCACGTCCAGTCTGGTACCTCGAAGAGCCCTCACTACCCGCCGTGACCTCAGCGCTTCTCGACGCTCACACTGGACGTTGTGTGACCTCTAATGATGCTCTCCCCTGTAAAAAAAAAAAAGCACTGCTGCGGTGAAGTGTATCAAAGTGCCATTAGCATTCGGTATCTTTCAGCTCTTATCACCGTTTTGTCAGTTTGAGGTCACTGCGTGGGATTTTCCAGACGCCATTTTGCTATTATTACTAGTGTCTGAAGTGTCTGAAGCTATATTTGTAGAGACACATTAAATGTCGTCCGAGGCCGACTTCCTATACAAATACTTGCTTGCTTGCTTACTTGAAGCATGCAGAAATGCTCTGCAGGGTAATGAAGAATTTAACCGAAGAAATGTAAACACCACCAACAGCAGTGAGAATGTGGTAAGATAGTAAGTATTCATCCATACAACTCATCCAAAAACCACAGAAAAGGGAAATTTCCATCGGATCCAGTACTGTATTGTCTGATTGATGAACGCCAACTACCTCGTGTTTAAAGAGATATGATGTAACTTTGCACACTAGCGCCCCCCCACGGCCACCAGAGACGGTGACATTTCCGATAACGGAAGAGCAACAGAAACTCAAAACAACATACGAAGCCTATCGCAAATTTGTCTTCAAGCCAGGTAATAGTGAGAATTATTGCGTCACGAAAAATAATGAATTGATTTTTCACTATATTAAATGTTTTATTTGACATTCTCTCGGTCGGCACAGACCAAACTGAATTGTAGTGTACGATTTACTGCACCATAGCAAAACCAAATGTAAGAAAAAGGAAAGAAAGAGTGCAGTGTAAGGTCCACAGTGGATATAAGCCGCCATAAATGTGCTGCTGCCTCCCGATTGTACCAGCGTCGGGCCATTGACAGAGTGAGCCCTCAGAAATGTCATACATCTTTATAAAGCCCGCACATGAAAAGCCATGGGCCTGATCTTCATGTGTAGCAGTCGGCAGGGTTCAGGGGTCACAACTTAAGACACCCCTCGTTGTCTTATCTGTTAGGACCAGTCGAAAATATTATTTTAGCGATTGAGTTTAGAAAATGTCACCAACCCATCAACCCAAGATATAGAACCCAGCTCATTTTGTATCGTCTTATGTTATTCAATGTTTTCCATCCTTATTTTCTGTCTTTTCTTTTCTTTTTTTTTTAAATGAATCGAGTTTTCCTCACAGCGGCAATAATACCATTGGACTATTAAACATTCCTTAATTATTAACTCAGAAGAATGCTTGTTTATGAGTTCTTGAAAGTGATTTGGGTTGGGTTATGATTCCAGGGCCCTACTGAAACCACGTCATTCAACAGATTGTTATGCACAGTATGCTTCATCTGGGGTCTGGTCTTACTGGACACATAATAATTAAACACTTTAATAAGCCTATCTATTCTTAGCAAGAGAAGGATTTAACTAATAGGGTTATCTGGGCCACAACACACACACAAACCAACACAAAAATCAATCTTCATTTCCTCTTTTTCAGAGGTTTAGAAAAAATCTTCTACAATTACCTTTTCAACTAATTCCATTTGTTCATAAGGGACACCTGTCAAACTGGGAAGCTAATTCCCAAGCGGTTTGTTGGGAGAGACTTGAGTGAACTGTAGAGTGGGCGCACGGCTCTCTCTCACGCTCGCTCTCTCGCTCTCGCTCTCCCTCCGCTGTTGTGTGTTTGTCTTGTGTGTGTCTTTGAATATTTTTTTTCCATATCTCCAAGCAGCCTGCTTGGATCTGAGACTGCAGTGCTAATTACTGGGCCAGCAGATCGCCTCTCTCAAGAAAAACAATCACTGCTTGCTCTGGGAATTGCACCCGCAAGCCTCCCTGCCTCTCCTTTCATCTTTAGGCCCTGCTGTTGGAGCATTCTGGCTTCCCTGGTCTTTTCCCCCAGGAGGAAACAGCCCCCAGCTCACGTTCGCCTCCTCAGCCAAGAGCCATTCATTATTGTTTTTTCCAGGTGATAATCTTCCGGTTGCGACGATGCCAATGGCCGCACCAGGACCCGTGCTCAAGACTATCAGTCAATTACTGGCTGGTGGGGTTGTGAGTGCAGCCGGCAGCCATCCAGGTCAGTCTCAAGAGATTCTCTGTACAAACCCGGGTGCAGGAAGGTAGCCCGGGCAGATGTTGTTGTTTTTGGGGAGTGGAGTATACACAATAACTCTGCCTGCTCTTCTCTTTTTTTCTTTTGTGAATCCTATTTCAACACTCGCGTCGAAAAAGAGAATCCCAGTTTGTATTAAAATACGACGGACCGTGCTGTATAGGACGGTGTGTTTGGCTTTGCACATAAATGATAGCTACTGGATTCAACCCAGGTAAAATATCTGTATTATTTCCCTCTTCATCAGTGTAGCCTTCAATTTGTACACGTTTAAGAGTACGGCTTTGTGAGAGATGCTACCGATAAAGAACGCCTCAATGGTCTCACTCATCCATATTTCAAGCGTCTTCTCCTCCATTCTTGTCCGGTTCTTGTGTTTATTCGTCCCTAATAAATCAGCCTTCACAGGTCAACATTCAACCGCTCAATATTGGCAATCGAAAATACTGTTTACCTCCTGCAGCACGTGCTCCAGGCGCAGCCGGAGAGACACAGCGAGGGCATGGCCGTGGCAGGATTGGAAGGGACAAGAGCAGCTGGGACAGGAATGAAGAATGTGGCGTACTTAAAGGATTAGAGTCCCAGTCTAGAGGTCTGCTTTCACTTGTTTATAGAGCCGAGGGAGGTTGGCTTGGGGGGGGGGGGAGTGGGGAAGGGGGGACTCGCAGAGTGGATGTGCTGCCAGCCTGCAAGCAAATCCACTTTGCTGGCTTGTTGGGATCCACTTGATAAGTCATTATGGAGAGGACACACAGCAAGGCGCACGCTGGTACGCTACTGTCAGCCGTGGAGCTTTCCTGTGGTTTTATTTGCTCCTCGTCTCGGGGGGGGGGGGGGGAGCACTGGGAGACGCGGTGGGGCTGCTGGGATTTGAGGACATTTGGGGCTCAGAATGTTCTTTATTTATGTTAACATTATATTATTGGAACATAGAATTTTTCTCTCAAGCGCACACACACACACACACACACACACACACACACCAACCACACACACACACACACACACACACACACACACACACACACCACACACACACACACACACACACACACACACACACACACACACACCACACACACACACACAACCTCTTGCAGGCAGACTCAGAATCTTGAGCCCATTTATTAGGGAACAGGTGTTATCGGGATTCCATCACTGCATTCCCAGAATCCTGCATTGTGAAAGTCTTCCCTTTTTTTTTAAAATGTACAATGGCATCTTATTCTACATACAAAACAACCATAGTATTTTTCAGGAGTCCACGACCACCCTGCCCGTTTTGACACACAGAAGTAATTTGACACTTCTGGGATGAGCCAATGATTCATCTGTTTGGAAGGTTTTGTTGGAGACAAACAAAGAATCTTCAGGCAACAGATGTGACAGCTGTGACTGCTCTCTCTCTCTCCTTCGTCTGCTGGGTCCTCTGTGTTGCCTACCTGCTGCAGGTAGCCAGTGGGCGGGGCTGAGAGGCTTGTCAGCTGATGAGGTGCACCTGTGCAGGTCTGCCACGCAGGCTTTAGCCAGTCTCTCTCTCTTTCCACAGAGGCATGTAGGCTTGGGTTCTGTTTAGGGTGGTTCCTTAAGGTTTTGGACCTTTGGATTGGTTCCATGTTTTGTTTTATGTTAACACTATTCAACATCCCCACAGCACACTTTCCACTGCCCATATACGGCTAGTCGAAAGAATTGTGTGTTTGGTCAGTAGTTCAGTTGGTTGGTCACATATGTTGGTTTGCTGTTCAGGTTTGGTTTGTTGCATTTTGTTTGGGTATTTCCAACATGGTAAAGATGGTTTGTTGTTCCCAGTATTTGTTTTGTCTGTCTGGGTGACACCGGGATTCCACCGGACGCGTACGCGCCGCGGAACGGCTGCGTCCTCTGCCCTGCGTCCATTCCTACCGGGCGCGTAACGGCAGCGTAGCGCTGCCTTGCGAGCCAGCCGTATTCACGCGAGATCACGAGATCACGCGATAATCCGTAAACCTTTCTGTCCCAACCATATAATCGCACATTTTCTAATCTTCCATACGCTACACTAATCCCTTTACAGATTTCATGATACTTACTTTATTCTAATAAATAACTTTATCCCTTATCATGTGTGGATCCCGATCTTTGCTCTGACCCGAGCCTCGTCTTAATGCAGCCAAGGAGATGGATATCAACACAATGGGAGAGTATTATCAATAATTATTCGATGTTTGTGTTGTACAATAAAACACAGTAAAGATTCAATATGAATGGCAAAATAAAGAATAAGAATAAAATATGTGTTGGGCAAATTATAGAGAAGATGATATTATAGATTTCATATCAAAAGGTGAAGGGCTGAAAAAATTTAAGAAATATATTTAAGAAATATAGGCCTACTCAAAGCCCAAATCATTGATATCATAACCTATCCAATATTAAAGAAATTTGAATTTGAATTGTAACAATTCCGTCTGGTGTTAAATCCTCGTTCTCGTTTTGAACGTCTCACTCATGGCCGATCACAGTGTGTTCTTTCTGATTAGCTCTTATTGAGATCACCTGTCACGCACCCCTTTATTAAAGGTGGACACAATGGGTTTGGTTTACTTTGCATCGGCCTGTGTCAATCGAGGTTGAGTTTAGGTAGTGTTGAAAGTTTTCGATCTAGATTGCAGATCACTATTGTCACTTTATACAAACTGGAAGCATGCGTTGTTGCGTCTTTGTTTTTGTGGGCATTTGACTGAGCAGCCCAGACCAATATTGCTACCAGCATGCATGGTACTTCGAAACTGACCACCGCAGTGAGTAAAAGTTATTTTCCTTTATTAAATGTTGAAGTTTTTGGGCTGTCTCCTCGGACACAAGCCATGAGTAACCCTGCTCTTTGCACCTTGACATGCATGTTGCAGCTGTTTGTTAACCTAGCTTTGCTGATTTGTATCTTGTGATGTATGTGTGTTTTTCTTAACAGGTGTTAGATGACTGACTGACAAGATCTATGGGGGGGCCCCCTTGGGCCCCCCCATACCAACTTAGTCTTCAAACATCCTCGGAATACATGTGTATGAATGGTCCACCGAAGGGTTGATCTGGAAGCCACCACGGTCCACGCAGTAATCTGCTGCGTGTGCCGTAGTGGCTTCCAGAGCCATCTTTCGGTCTTGGTCAGGATTTGTTACAGTTGCCCTTCAATGTAGCAAGCTACGGGTTTCTGAAGAAGCCTGCTTTACGTAGCATTGGAGTACAAATATTGTGCAAAATGCTCATGTAATTGCACTAGCACTAGTAACCTGTAGATTAGCTTAGTTTAACGTCATTCCGTGCTGTCTCTTTCAAATGTGTGGCTTACTTTAAGTCCACAAGGCCCTCTGGTAAACCACGTTGGAACACCCCTGGACAAGTGATTAGTCACTGGGTGTGTGCTAAAGTTTTGTTCCATTTTTCACTAGTTGGTTAAGGTTTGGTAGAATTGTTTGGATGCTTGCGACGTCATGGTGTATGTACAAGAGCCTTCCGCGGCCAGGCCACAGTTGCGACGGCCACGGCCAGATGGCCTAGTGTGAGTGCAACCTTGATTGCATTTGTATACTGTTTACCATTGGATGTTTATGCAATTTTGGCTTAATTCATCCGCAGTAAAGCTGCATTTGACTATTCCAGGGTCGTTTTGTACAGGCTTTCAATTGACCATGTTGACTAGTTTGTGGGAAGTTTTTTTATTTTTTTTTATTTATTTTTTTACCCTTGCTTACAATCCAACGGTTGTGACCACTTATGCAACTGGGCTGTGAACCTTGCAATTCTAGTTGCATATTTGTACACGCAAGCTTGTCCATTTCTATCGCCATCACTTACACTAGCTTCAGCATTTCCTTGTAGGCCATTAGCTGAGTTGTGTATTGGAGCGATGATTTGGGTATTTTAAGATGCTTGAAAACCTAAAATAAAGCAAAATGCGTGTCTGGTGTGCAAGAGCCAATTTGTTGGCTTGCAGTAGTCGAGGAGTTGCCGTAGGTCGTAAGCCATCTGGAGGTTGTGGCAATGGAGGCTTGTGGTAGATCTGCCATCCAAGAAAGGTTAATTCTTCTGAAGCATGATTAATAGTTTAGTAAATTGAATCTATTCATATAGAACTATAAAATCCAAGACTGCAGCCAGTAACTTGGATTGCAATATGTGGAAAGTATTAGTCTTCATTTGTAACAACAGAATAATTAACATGACTAACTGGGTTTCTTCCATTTTCTAACTAGGGGGACTTGACTGGTGAGTCTACTGGATTAATCAGTAGCGGTACTTTGCCCAACAGATTTGATGGCATGACTACAGGGTGACAAAGACAATTATTCCCTGCCTATCAAAAGAGACTTCTAAAACATATCTGCTAGAACAGTTCCTATACTTTTTGTATAATTTGGTCATGCTGCAAATTTACTTTTTGTAGTTGCTCCATATTTAGTTCTTTGACAGCCTCACCTGCTAGAAAAGTCTATTCAAATCGGCTAAATATAATGAACTAAATTAATAGCCATGAAATGTTGTCACTCATACTAATGGCAAATACCCTCTTTCAGTTGGTGGTTCAACACTGATGTCTCTCTAGGCTTGAGGGAGAGCTCACAAGTAAATTACACGACTGTCCTGGAGCAATTGGGAATACACTTTTATTTAGTCTACCTGACCAGGGACATCTTTGAACTATAGGTCACCTAACCCAAACTTTTCACTCTTGTTAGGTTGTCCTTTTCTCTTGTTTTAACCCGAAAGTGCTGAAATATCAACATTTCAGGTATTCTGTTTGGATAATGTGCAAAACTTGTGGCTTCACTAATAAAAAAATTAACAAATGTATTTTTCTTAATGTGGTTAAACTATTTAAAGATTTGTATGCAAAATATTTCTGCTCAATTTGTGGTCAATGAAACTCTGACATTTTTTAATTTGATAAAACACAACTATGGGTTAAAGCTAGATGCTTTGGGCATCTTTTGATATTTTTAGAATCTAGCTCCATTGCCGTTAGAAATTGTGTCTCCCAGTACTGCAAAGTGCTTCCACAAGTTTAAAAAAGAATGGGCAGAAAAGGAACTGCCAACTAAATCTATTTAACATGGGTAGAAAGTTTCCATGGAAGCTCTTGGCTGCTGGTTCCCATCACAGCTCCACTGTTAGCCTGTGACCTTCATCTCATTTTCGACCGCTTATCCGGGGTCGGGTTACCTGTGACCTTGCGTTTAACTTTTTTCCACTTTTGGTGACTTTCACAAAAGAGAAATGAACTGGTTAATACAATAAACAAGACATTTCATGGTACCATTTTGAACTGTTTGTGGATATTGCATTAAATCCATATGCTTGCAACTTTTCAATAATGCATATCAACGACACAATGTAATGAAATAAATATGTATCATCTTTCGTCTCAACACTTCTGCTACAGCCGGTGTTGAAGCGTATGAGTCCTTTGAGACCCCCTTTGATAAAAGGGGTTCTTTGTTGACCCTCGTCACCTATTGCATCACTTCCTTTAGGGCTTCGGCCTCATTGATCATAGAATAATTGAATGCCCTCTTTCATATATGTGATACCTCCACCACTGTATAAATATACTTGTACAACGGGGGACCTAAATCCAGCGATCTGATTGGTTCCCAACTGTTGTATAATGAGCGTATACATAACTGCTATGACGCCCGATCATTTTGTGAAAGATTGAAGGGGCTTATATGATTTTGCATATCACTCCGCGCCTGGAAGTAGAAACAGTTACAAAGTAAAACATATGTTGGATGATGGAGAGGGTGTAAATGTTACTCCGGGAGTGAGCAAGGCGATGGAGAGACTAACGAAAGCTTAGGCACACGGCGAGTGAACTGCTCCATAGGATAAATTGCCGGCGAACCGCTCTATCGGAGCCTTCTCTCGGAGGGACGCTAAAGTGTGTTGCATAGCGACCGTCGATGCATAGCGGCAGCCAGGAGGGACTACTTTTTTGTATTCTTTAATAAAACGGCTACTTTGACTTTCTTGGTTTCTTTTTAAATGTAGTGTCTATGACTTTCGTTTTGCCATAATAGTAACCGTTGTATAAAAGCAATAGTTCACTTCAGTCAGTGGTATGTGCTCATTATACCACTGTGAAGGGGTCGCCGGCCCTCCGCTGCGCGTCGGGGCCGGACAACGCCCCTTAACAGTGGTATAATGAGCACATACCACAGCCTGTCGTGATCTTTTGCTTAAATATAGCATTTGTGGTTTGGGCATAAACATAACTAGGGTGCAATGTACTATCTGCGCACACCCTTTCTGAAGCCTCTCTCTCGCTCTCTCTCGCTCTCTCTCTCTCTCTGTCTCCTCTGTCCCTGCCCTCTCTCTCTTTCTCTCTCTCTCGTACCGTTTTGTGGAGCACTTAATTGTCTTAGAACACTCCCATTCAGAATGCATTGGTTTACATTTTCGTTCTGTGTAACACGCAAAAAGTCGGACTATCGTGCTCTGGAACACGCTTCAATAGATTAACGTTTGTGCGCAGGAGCACGCAATCGCGTGATACCGGGTGGACTATTCAATATTAATTGCGTATTTCACATGTTATTTTTTCTCTGCAGTAATCGTTCAGAAAGACTCGAAGGAACAGCCTCGAGGTGTCCGGCTCCTATTAATCATTCTGAGGACATTCTTATCTTTTCAAATGAATATTTAACGTTATCTTGTCCGTTCAGTCATTAATTAAAGACTGTCTATATTAATGAGACGGTAGCTGGTCTAGCAGTAGAGCCAGTGGTAGTAGTACAACACTCTGCAATAACGTTAACGTTGCATTAGACTCAAGGCGAGAGGGGAGAGCTCAAGGTACGCTTGAGTTATTTGCAGGTGTACGCTGAAGATAATCTGCCGTTTTACAGTGAGAGCTAGATGGGCATAGAAACAACCAAAAGTTTGTGAATCTTTCAAAAGTTCTTCTATGATTTCTTGCCATAACTTATCACTGTTTACCGCACCATTCATTATCTAACCCTGGAAGCAATTAAAACACTGAATAACAAGGGAAATCGTCCCTGTCATTTGAGTTGTGTTTAATATGCAAAAAAAACAACCAAAAAGCAATTATACCATAATTCGTATAATAATTCAAAAAGTAAGACTATGTACTTAATTGATTATCCCGTGATGCTCAGTGTTGAACACCTACCTGAGAGAAATACATATTGCACACGTGTGTGGCATTGTTGCACCCATTTTCTATTCTTAGTAATCCACACATTGTCATGTTCTTGATGTTGTTTTTTCTCTAAATGCTATAATGTCAAAGTTATTCTCTTTGGAGAGCTGTGGAATTACAATGTTCGTAACACAGAACACACTGCTACAACAACAATATGGCAAAACATCTTTTGGGTACGTTCTGAGAATATATTTTTTTTGTCCCGACTTTAAGAAGTAAACCAAAGCAATGGCTCAAGGGAAGTGACAGTGGTGTACCCTGCTACCAGTGTGGACATTGTTATCACTACCCCAAAGTGCTGCGTACGTTCTCTGGCTATTTCTGGACGTTATGTGGCTATAAAAGGCAGCCAAATGGCAACAACGGACCAGTTTTAGATTACACACCACACACATCTGAGATGAAAGGGAACACCACTCACTCTTTACTTTATCCCTAAAGACAATTAGTAGCAGAAACACTTTGTTAGTGTTCTTCCTCAGAGAAGGCACCGGAGCTGTTATGTAAAGCCACTTGAGACTGGAATGGAGAGCTCACAACACGGGCATCTGGGTAAGGTAAGATGGTGTCAAGCTGCGTTCGACACAGCTCCTCTCTTTTGTCCTGTACCCCAATCGCAACAACAAACACACACTCACACACTTACACTTACACACTTACACTTACACACACACACACACACACACACACACACACACACACACACACACACACACACACACACACACACACACACACACACACACACAAACAAAACCATTACAAATTCCATTACATCCCATGCATGCTCATATAATCGAAGTGACAACTCATAAAGTCGCAATTTGTAAGATTGAGCCCGTCCTAGATTGCAGGAGGGAGAATCTCAGAATTCAAAAGACTCCGTAACAGTGTTCTATCCAATCTCACTGGCTGTGCAACTGTGTGTCTATGCATGTCTACAGATATGTCCAGGTTATTTTAAGCTACAAGCTAGGTGCAATGTTACACTTTGCCGCTTTAATATAATATCCTCACAGCTACACACAGATTAGCGGTGTTGATATTAGGGGCTTTTCATCGTTTGACGTCATAGAGACATTTGATCGGACTACATAAAGGCCGTCGGCATGGTCTTCGGTGTGTAAATAGGGATTTTGGTTTTCCGTTTTTATCAGAAACCTTCTCTGATGTGGACATGCACAGCAGCACACTTTTATTTTGCCGCGAACAGCTGGCGGAGGCCGTTCTATTTGCACAGACTCTCGTCTCTGAAGGGAGGGGTGTTTGTCTGCCACTAAACTCTTTCATTAGTGCCACCACGTGCCACGCCACGTTGTTGATGTTCTGACGTGGCAGCAGAGTTATGCACATTCAGTGTCTCGGGGATCGTCACAGGACTGAAACATTGGAATTTAAACATCCATCCATACATTATCAGGAAGATATTTTTTTTATGAAACATGAATTAAATACAATCAAATATTTCATTTATTTGATTCTACATTTGCCAAAATCAGCGTGCACCCCCTAGTTATGGGTAGAGAGAGAGACAGAGATAGCGAGAGAGAAAGAGAGAGAAAGAGAGAGGGCGAGAGAGCTGGGTATATTGACCTTGCGCACACAAGCAATAACCGAGTCACATCACAATCGCGTGCGTGACACGCGAGGGGGGGGAAAGTCACAGCAAACCCCCACCCCCTAAATCACTGAGTGAGACGGGTGGTCTTGCCTCACGCAGTGATTTAGACGGTGGGAGAGAGAGAGAGAGAGAGGGTGAGAGAGAGAGAGAGAGAGAGAGAGAGGGTGGAGGGAAAGACAGAGAGAGAGAGAGGGGGAGAGAGAGAGAGAGAGAGAGAGAGAGAGAGAGAGAGGGGGAGAGAGAGAGAGAGAGGGGGGGAGAGAGAGAGAGAGAGAGCGAGAGCAATAACCCAGTCACCTCAGCCTCCCCATGGGTGACGTGTGGGGGAGGAAAGGCCCAGAGGAGGAAATACACCCCAGGAGGTCTACGGTGGGGGGGGGGGGGGGGCTGTCGAGGTGTACGACATGACCCCGCCAACTCCTGTGGCAATTAAACGCTCAACGGAAAACTTAAGGTGGCGGGCCGGAAAGGCCGGTGTTGACCTTAAGAGCTCGTGATCTGCTGCCGTGCGACACAAATATAAGTGGAGGACAGGGTGGTGGCGGCAGAAGTTCTGGGACAGAATGGGGGTTGGGGAGGGCGGGTGGGGTAATCAGACCAAAGCCAGAGAACTCTCCCCAATTCCGTCTTCTATTCACTTTTTCCTTTATCTGCGGTTTGCAGCGATGGTTGTGCAAAGCAAGATTAAAGTCAGCCCCTTTCAACGAGGTGTCTAAAAATACGCCCTCGCTGGCGGCTCGACCTCCAAGGTGCATACCAATGAGCTCGCCCACCACCGTCGGGTCTTTTACCTTTCAGCACACATCTGACACTTGCCCTTCTACCTCTGTTTCTACTTCTGTTTCTTCTCCTGTTTCTGTTTCTTCTTCTGTTTCTGTTCTGTCTTCTCTGTTCCTTTCCTACGCTTCTTCGTCTTCTTATTTCTTCCTCTCTCTACTTCTTCGTCTTCTTATTCTTCTCCTACTTCGTCTTCTTATTCTTCTCCTTCTACTTCCTCTCATTCTTCCTCTTCTTCTTCATCTTCTTCTGTTTTCCTCTTCTGTTTCTTCTTCTGCTTCTTCTACTTCTTCTTCTTCTTCTTTTTCTGTTTCTTCTGTTTCTTCTTCTGTTTTCCTCTTCTGATTCTTCTCCTGTTTCTACTTCTTCTTCTTCTACTTCTTCGTCTTCTACTTCTTCTACTTCTTCTTCTTCTCCTTCTACTTCTTCTTCTTCTTCTTCTTCGTCTTCGTTTTCTTCATCTCTTCTTAATCTTCCTCATTATTCTCTCCTTTGAAGTTCGACAGCGAAGCTCTGGTCATGAAAACCACGGCTCTGGGAAGTCTTCCCAATTGATCAGGAGATATGTTCGCTTTCTTCGTTGTATTGACCTCGTAGTCTGATGTACTACCCGCTCCTCTCTCCTGAGCGTTTCTCCTGCTCAACTCTTCACCTGCCACGGCCCGGTCCAGGTTTTATTTATTTATTCACTATTTTTCTGTGTTATTCCATATCCTTGAGCAGTTGTTACATGCTGGGTAAGACTCATACACTAGTCCCCCTTGATAAGGTGGTTATATTCATAGGGCCCGTAGGTTGTTTGACGGCCAGCCGATATATCAGAACCCCTTCCGCGTCCTACCTGCTGCTTAGTGACCTGCATCTGAATACACCCAACACAACTATCTGCTGAATGACTCATTCAATAGTCATGCTTAATGGCGCATCCTAGTACGTAAAAACGTACTGGCAATGAAACTCAGATTCTGCAAATGAAGCCTATTCAGAACGACTCATTGAGACGTAGAGATCTTCATTGTGCTAATGGTGAGCAATCAAGTCCAGGAACAATCGCCTACTGCTATGGCTTCTACTGATCCCTAGGGGAACTTCCTGTGTGCCTTGGCTGGGTAGATGATCTCACTACATCTATGATTAGTATCAACAAGAGATTACAACTCCTCCCGTCATTACCACGGCAACAATAAATATAGGCAAACCAAGGCCCATGTCTATTAATATGGATGAGAGGCACAACCCCTTCCAAAGAATCACTTGAGGCCCTTGGAGTTTCCACATGGGTGTGACATGTTCCCAAGAAATATAAAATGATAAAGGAGGAGATCATGACCATTGGCGTACCTGGAAGGTTGTGAAAACTTTCCTCCAACAAAACGTTTTTGGGAATGTATCAGGCAGAGAAACAACTTCCACCCATCGAGGTAATATGGACACTGGAGTGTTAATTTCCTCATCTTTGAATTGATGAATCCCAGCGATGTGAAAGCCCCCTTGATTTCTCTCCTTCAATGTGCTTGACAGGAACAGGTATAATTAACACACCTTTCATTCTGTTCTCTCAGGTATCCGGTGGAATTATATCAAGCTCACTATCTCTCGTCTTCCGCGAACGCAGTGAACGCAGATTAAAAGCGTGATCACTGATGCAGAGACGTGTGTAGAGCTTGGAGCACTACAAGCAGACCAAATTAAGGTACATTATGATAACGAATGTAATTAACAGGCCGTCCTTAATTACGGGTCAGTTATTCAAATAACATTGGCCATAATTGTAACCCTTAATGGGAATATTAAATGTTTCATTAGTTTTAGATTTATTAAATGGTTGTGTATCTGTTCTTTCCTTGTGTGTGTGTGTGTGTGTGTGTGTGTGTGTGTGTGTGTGTGTGTGTGTGTGTGTGTGTGTGTGTGTGTGTGTGTGTGTGTGTGTGTGTGCGCGTGTGCGTGCGTGCGTGTGTGAGTGTGTTTGAGAGCAGTCCGCAGTAGGTTCTACTATTGCAGTCTGTTATCATCCAAATAGTTTGTGTGTGGTCTGTGTGTGTGTGTGTATGTATTTGTGTGTGTGTGTGTGTGTGCGCGTTCACGTGGTTCAAATATTCGTAACATAAGACGAATTTGAAGAGTAATTTCAGAATAAGTGTAAACATTTACATGCTATTCATAAGGATGTGGTTCCCTGTTTACGAAAGGTACAAAGCATCAAATCAGGGTGTGTGCTGCAGATGGTAACGAACAAGATGCTGTAATCATTTTAATCATCCCGTTGAGACTGTCTGATTGAGATCATCCCGTTCTCCACTTGATCTTTTAACATAGCGTATAGGTTGCTGAGCAATTCAACTCAATCTAAATGGTAATCCAGTGCCATGTTGCGAGGACTGGTTATTTATATACGGCGTCGGTCGAACCGCCACCAGCTACAGTCACCGACCGATGAGGCTGACTCGTAGCAGGGTGCCTGGGGAGCGGCTTCAAAGGTCTCCCCAGCAGGGGGCCACAACCGCCGCCGGGGTGTGTTCCAGATACCGTGGTGGCTTGTTGGTTTAGCACGCTAAAGTGACGTTTGGAGAAGCGACTGAACGCCGAACCGTGAACCGGGTGTGACCGTGATTCTGCGCACCTGTGTGTCCTGTTGTTTCCTTTGTCTGGCTGGTCTATTTAAAGGTGATGTATCAATACCACCAGGTGTGAGTGTGATTAGCCGTTACGAGCCGTTTTGAAAATCGGCACCTTCTGACATCACAAGGGGGCGTGTTCACCTAGATGTGTGACGGATAGATGAGCAACGTTTAGGCTGGTAGACTGATCTATCCAGCACACATCTAGCTGGACTGGGCCACTTGTGATGTCAGAAGGCTAAAAGGCTATCACACTCACACCTGGTGGCATAATATGACCCCTTTAAGCATTTGAGCGATTTGTTCACGACGACGTATTTCACCGTTTCCACACACAGATGAGATGAGACACTACATGGAAACAGTTTCTTTTCATTTCTTAAAGACAAGAGGACGTTATCATTTGGTTAATTATTCATCCAATGTATCTGGTCAATGTTCTCGATTCCCGACATGTTGTAGTGCACCTTTAATTGACAACCAGCCAAAGTCCCCTCCTAATGAATGTTGAGTATTGAGGCGTGAGGTATTAATGTCTGTGATGAAGTGAATAGAAATCTTTATCATGTGTTGAATGTCGTTTTAAATGTCCCTGCCGTTTGAGCAGTAAGTGTTCCTTGACATCCATCATTTATGGCCAATGGTCTGTAAGGTTGACTCAAGGTTGCGTGTTTCAATGCTAATGTTTCTATCTCGTTGGCTGGGCAGTTTATGTCTATTTGTAGAGTGTTCCTGAGTGTCCTATCAGTGTCAGATTGGACGTCAGAAATAGGGCATAATTTACAAGCGATCCGAGTATGCCTTTGGCAAGACGCGATGGTTAATCATATCCTGACCGAATAATCACACTCTCTCATCTTCAGCCCTTCTGTTTTCTCTTGTTGACGTTTAAGCGTCCAAAATATAGTTGTTTACAACCACGGGGGCCAAATGAGTTCATCTCACAAGTGGGTTGACCCGTTGCAATTGACATGAGCGGTTTTATGTAGCTATACATATTTTGTTTGCACAACATCCTCTGTCACATGCGAAATTGCCGTGTTCCCCAAAGCCGCGCAGCCCTCCCAAGTTCCCAGATCCCGATCTAGTCGAGGACCTTTGGGATGGGGTGGGACAGGAAGCTCAGTTTCATAATGTATGGTCGACAAATGTGCAGGAATGTTTCCAGCAGCCTGTTGAATCCTGATTCAAAAATGTAAATCATGCTTATTCTTTTCATTGCATAATGCCTGTCGATCGAGTGAATGATGGATTAAACATCAGTCTGGTGATAAACCTGATCATAACTTCCCTCGTAAGACATATGTCATCACGGATGCTAATAGTTAAGGGACAGGCAAGGGTTTGTCGAGAAGGTATGATTACCTTATATAATATTAACATCAGAATACTTGAATGCTTCAAACTGTCATCGGTCATTTTACCAGCGTTAATGGGGGGCCCACTTGAGCTTTCAAGCAATATTACATTCCAGCTTTAACTTTGCCTTGGTCACTGCTCATCACCAATGCCCTACGGATCCAACCTAGTTCAAACCTGTGTGGAGGTCATTTTGTCAAACACATAGCACTGTATGCAGACGAGGTTGTTCAGTCCCATGTAACAGTCACACCCGCTTGGCTGCGGCTTTCCCTGCCGTGCTAATCCCAGCAGCAGCACATGTGCTGCTGGCGCGTGCGAATCCTATGTGGTGAGCATGTGCTCCAGGGAAAGTTAACACACTCCTGGGGAGGGGGGGGGGGGAGGTCACGGTGCTTCCCTGAAGGGGGGGAAGTCACAAGTCAATTCTGGGCAGAGAGTTCAGTGTGGGCTTGCTCGGGTTACCTTCCCACCAGTTAACATTTGCCTCATTTCCCCCCTCTCTCTCTCTCTCTCTCTCTCTCTCTCCCTGGTCAGAGTTCAGCTGTTTTCCGCCGACGGATCCGGGAGGCCATGTCGCACGCTTGGACATATAAAGCGGGAATATTTCATGTGAATCCCGCAATGGAGGAAGGAGCTAAAAGCTCCGCGCAAGAAAGGACAAATTTCAAGGTAAGTTGATTTGGGAGTAATTATTGATACTGGATTTGATGACAGATTCATATAGGTCGGTAGATTCAAAGCATTATGGATGTTGTAATATGAAGGGTTTAGTGTTGTGCACATTGAACGTGTGTTACACATATATAGTACAGTACACTATCGTATTGTTTTGATATATTCCTGACACATATATAATGCTTTGATGTCAGACAATTGATGGGAAATCCTGACGGGCTGTCACCTAGGTTACCTTTAAAACCTTCTAATTATATGCACTATCCATAAGTAGTCCTGCATATGGTGTCAGGAATCTGTGAAGACGACTGTCTAAAACGGATAGAAATGGCTTTATTTTTAGCTGTTATTTATAAGTATGCTCTATAAGTATGGCCTTTCCTTTCAAGTGCTTCGAGACACTATATTGTTTGATCTCGAGTGCCAGAGTCAACTCCTCTCCCCTCTCTCCAGTCCTATTTCGCCAGGGCTTCATCTTTTTTTCCTTTTCATCAGTGCATTCTACCAGTTTGTTCTATTTGATTTATGCCGCGCGCTCTCCAGAGGAATGACACAGAGCTCCCCAGTGAGTGAGCGCACTAGTCCACCGCCTATCATGTTCTCCTTCCCCCCAACTCTCCCTCTCCCTCTGCTGTAGTCGATGCGCTGCTGGGCGGATCACGTGGCCCTCCCTCACCCCTCACCTCCGCTCAGTCCGCAGGCTGACAGCACGCGCCGTCGCCCAGCGGCTCCCATGGAGACCGTTGTTGGTAAACACCCGAGCCCTTCCCAGCAGCGCTGTCACGCCGTCTGTCCCGGTGCCGAGTCCGGCTCGGGTGTCGTCGCAAATAGGCCGGCGGCAGACTTCAGGGTGCAGAGCCCCAGCGACGCCTCCAGCCTGTTCTCCAGCCGGGCGTCCTCCCGGGAGTCCCTGTTCTCCGACGGCTGGGACCGTGAGCGGAGCTGGTCGGCCATGCAGCTGTCGGGCGCCGCGTCGCCGCCGCTGACGCCGAGCCGCGCCGTCTCGCCCTGCTCCTCGGCGCGGTCGGGGGCCTTCACCCCCACCGTGCTCCGGGTGCGGAGGCACGCCCTGGCCAGCGGCGCCAGCATGCTGCACCTGCCCCGGGCCTCCTGCCAGTCGTCCTGCGAGAGCCTGGCCGAGTCCGAGGGGGCCCGCTCCCCGCCGCCGCCGCCCCGCCGCCACCGGCCCCCCCTCACCCGGCTGTCCCTGCTCACGGCCATCCTGAGGAAGGGCCGTCTCCCCGTGCTGTCCCCCGCCCTGCAGCGACCCTACTCCCCCTGCTGGCCCATCAACCACATCACGCTGGCCTCCTGCACCGCCTGCTCGGCCGCCTCCGGCCTGCCCCCCGTGTCCCCCCGGGCCGCCCTGTCCCCGTCGCCGTCGCCGGGCCCCCCCCCCGCCGCAGAGCCCCCGACGCAGAGCCGCTGGGACTGGGACTCCTTCAGGCAGCGGCCCGCCCTGCCCTCGGTGCACCTCCCCGACGGCCGCGCCGCGGGACCCCGCCCGACGGAAACGCCGGCCTCGGAGAGCAGTTATCGCACGGACAAGCGGCCGGTGTTCCAGACCGTGTTCTCCCGCCCGGTGGCCGGTCCTGCTGCGCTCCGGGCCACAGGAGGAGGGCGGGGGGTCCCTCCGCCGCAATCAGTGGCGCCCCGGCCCAGAGCCGGGCCGGCTAATGGAGCTGATCCCGCCGGACCTGATGAGGGGACGGAGCCGACACGACCGCCCCCGTCACGCCCCTGTTGCTATTCCGGAGCCCTCTCCCCCGGCCCAAAGGGGGGTGCTAATCAGACAGACCCCGGGTCGTCTGCGGACGAGCCCCGGCAGACAAGTCCAGCCAAACAGAAACAGCCCTCGCCCAAAACAACGGCCGCGGGAAACTTCTCGCCTCGGCGGGTGTGCAGTCCCCCGCCGCTGCCTGCCACCGCCAGGCTTGATTGCATTTCTCCGCCACCTCGATCTCTGCAGTCCTGCTTGAAGAAACACCAGCCTTTCGCCTCTCAAACACACTCCCACGAGCCGCCAAAGTATCCCGCCAAAAAGTCACCGGCGCCGGGCAACACTTCCTTCCCCGGGCCCGGCCCGGTTGATTCCCCCAGGGACGCGACCTCGCCCGTCCCCGTACCCCGCTCCTCCTGCCTGTCTCCTTCCCGCTACGCTCCCGTCGTCTTCCCCGGATGGCCGTCGCCCAACGGCTCTCGCAGCTCCACCCCCGACCGCTTCACCCTCTCGCCCTCGCCCGCCTCCCAGGCCCGCGACCTCACCCCCCGCCCGTCCCCGTGCCCGTCGCCCTCGCTGCGCTCCACGCCGTCTCCCAGACCGGGCAGCCGGGGCTCGGACTACACCGACAGGGAGGGAAATAAGAGGAAGGTAGATATTTGTTGGTGTTCGCCGGCTGCATGCCGTCTGCCTGCCGTGTCGACGCGTCGACGCCCTCTCCCTTCTGTGTGTGTTTCTAACAGGTTTTGAGTGATCTGCTCCGTCTCGATAAAGACCCCGTGTTCATTCCTTTTCATATCAATGTTCCCTTGAACTACTTCCCTTCGCCGCGGTACACGTTGGCTGTGTGCGTCCCTGGCTCAGGAAGGGTCTTGAAGCTAAAGTTTTGCAGCGTTTCAACAAAGCCAAAAGCAAACTATAAAAGGGAACTGGAATCAAAGTAGAATCAAAGTAGAAGGTTCTTTCTGAAGAGGTTTGAAATGAATTCCCCAAATTGAAAAGGTCTGTGTGACATATGGGGGGAAAAGAGCATCGGCCCCTTTTTTATGGCATGGGGTAAACTGTTGGAACTGTATAATCCCAAACACCAGCTTCAAACGGGAACCAGAAGCAACCCGCTCATTTACCCACACCACAGAAACACCCAGCACTAATTTGAACGTCGATTGCAGCGAGCTTGCTTGTTCTCTTTTATTTTTATTTATAAAAATGGGCAGATAGATGTGGCTGCTTGCAGTTTGACCCCCAAATAGACATGACGCCCCAACAAGGCCGCTGTTTCAGTTCAAAGAACACCAAGCACCACAAATGATATCTTATCCCTTCTGTCTCCTTGGTGATTCACAGCCACACAAGATCAAGTCAAGCTACAAGTCTCTGGCTGCCATCCCCACCAACACCTTATTGTTGGATCAGCAGGTGAGTTAAGCTCATTGTTTTTTAATATGTACCACAATATTTAAAAGATATGTGTCCGGATGTTGAAACATAAATGAGGTTATTATGATTTTTATTAAATATCATATGTAAATGTATCCTAATGTGATGTTTTGGTTCATAAACGAGCAGAAAGTTAACTATAAGGCCTATCCCCGGGAAAGGTCTTTGGGCTGTTCTAGGTCGACAGCGGTATGATTCAGTATAAGTCAGACATTTTATATCAAAGTCAAAGTCAGCTTTAATGTAAATGACTTCACGTGTAACATTCAAAGCAATCGAGAAGACGTTTCTTACCTATCCCGAGATGAACAGATAAAGTGCACTTGCAGAACAGATAAGACAACACTAAAAGTACACAACAAATAAGAAAACACTAAAAGTAAAGTGCATAAGAGACAAGGACATTACTAATATTAAAAAGATAGACAATAAAATCATAAAATCGAAGAGAAGCAGAAGTTTCTTTATAAGTTAAGTTGAGTTGTGGCAGTACAAAAACGGCAGTCAGTAATGGCAGCAAAGTTCTGTAAGTATTACAGATATTTGTAACGGTAATGGTAACAGTGCAAAAAGAAAGAACAGTCAGTAAGATAGCAGCAATTTCCCCTTCTTTTGGGGGGGGGGGTAGGAAGGAGGGGAGAGAATTGAGCTTCCTGACTGCCATACATAACTGAATACCATTCCATCATAGCGTCACGTCAGCCTAGCCTCCTATAGTAGCGAACTCCCCGGGGTCTGAATTGACGCTTTGCATCGGCAGGTGATAGACAAGGAGGTGGAAGGGGAGGACGTCCCCAGTGGGGCTGGAGGTGTGGACGACCCACACGCCGAGGTAACTCCTGGAGCGCCGTGCTCAATCATCACATTAGCAACCCTCCATTACTTAATGGCGGCTGGTAGGAGAGTGGCATGGCCCCGGGTGTTGGGGACCCCCCGCTGGGCGAGCTCTCAGATCCCCAATGAGCTCGTTCGCCTGGAGTAAGATTCCCTCATCCCTGTTCCACATGTATCTGAGTTCACTGGAAGTCCCCTTTGATAAAAGCGTCTGAAATGACTAAATCGTCCTTGTTACTAATATTTAATGCTAAATACGTTACAACCGATTGTAGTCATTATTTGTAATAGTGTTCACGTACATTTTTTTGCCTCTCTTTGTCGTTGCTGATCCTTTTTGCTGCAATTGTATGTCTGCCAACCTGCCACTTATTGCTCTTGCCGCTGTCCCTGGAAGGGAAAATCCTGATATCTCCTTCTCAAAGTGTCTTCCCTCTGGGTTTGCAGGAGTCTTCATCCCCTTGCCCTTTGGAGGTTTACGGTTAGGGGGGGGGGGGGGGGGGGTTGGTATCGTATAATGTGGGGCAGTGAGACCGCGACTGTGATTAAGGGGCTATATTCGACTTGACTCGTAAACACAGACGTTCTAGACTCCCAGAGCTGGAGGGACCCTCGCCTGACTGCTCTCTCCACTCTGACATCCCCGTCCCCTCCTGTCTTCCCGCCCAGATGTGCTCCCCTGCCCAGCTCAGACAGGAGTCAGAGGAGCTGTACGCTGTCATTGATAAGATACTGGAAGACGGCGTACCCAAAGTGAGCGAGCTCTGCGTGGTAGAACACTGGATGAACGATTGATTGATTGATTGATTGATTTTATTTGACCATTCAAATACATAAATAGTCAAGGCTGATACAATAAAGCCAGAAGGCTTATTTCCATTGTGGTCCCTGTGTGGCAGGAGATAAGTGTTGACAAGGTGTACACTTCTCAATGACTCCTTTGATGGTTTTATTTTCCTCACCCTTTAGACTAAGGTCTCCTCGCTCTCGGCTCAGCCGTCCGGAGAGTCCAGCCACCTGGTCACGGGTCTGAAGGTACGGAATACAACACTTTTAACGCTTGATGGGAGATAACAGGGTTCAGGGTTGGGTCCAGAATCGTCTCATAACGAAAGGGAAAGGCCACAACTGAAGTGAAACTTGGACAGAGTGGGAACAGCTTGTAAAACAGCCCGTCTGAAGTCTCCGCAAGTTATCCCCACACATATTAAATGCAAACAAACTGGTATGCTCGGGTTCCACCTACAATTGTGTATGTCTATTTATGTAAATGGAATATCCAATAAAAGGATAAGCTTTCAACCTCAGCAATGAGCAAATTATGGTTAGATTGATGGTATGCGAAAAGAGCTCCAAAACACAATGTAACCATTAAAAATATAATTATACAGAACAGCGCCAATTATAAATGATAGAGAAAAAGAAAAATGTATTGGATTCATATTTATTTGTTTGTTTGTTCTTGATGTATTATGCAATGCAGAATGAAATGATAAACATCAATACACATCTCCCAGGAATGGCAATTTCTGCGTGATGGGCTTCATAGCAACTGACAGAATTATCGCCATCCTGCAGCACTAGCAACAGAATGAAAACCATTACTTGTCAAAGCTGAAATTGTTACTATACTCTAATGGAACACGGCTTGTGTTTATTTTATTTGTGGCCTTGTTTGTATATATATATATCTATATATATATATTTAGAAATATAGATAAATATTTAGAAATATGTAAGCATATATTATTTGTGTTTGTGTCCTTTGTCGATGAAGGCGCAAATGTTTATATTATTCTAAAAGGAGAGCAGATAGATAATACATTAGCTATCCCCGTCAGTAATGAACCACAACCACGAGTGTTGAGGTAGAGATAGGAGATTGAACAAGGCTCCGTCCACCCTGAAGTACATAAGAGCTTTGAGGATGTTAGGTCAAAGCTGCGGCCACACTGAACGCATTACGCCCATAACGCGCCTAACCTGACGCTTGATCATTGTGTGTCACAAAAATGGTTCAACGCGCCTACTCAGCTAGATGAGCCCGCCCAGCGGAGGTGTCTTGCTTCGCCCTGAAGGGGCTTATTTTCGATAATGACCGGCGACGTTCTATACATTATTCCGCTTATCACACGATACAATAACTTCACATGGTGTGTCTTTTTACAATTTATTCGTTACCAGCATTCTTAGTGTTGATCAGCAGAGAAATAGTCAGCCAAAGACGTTGACGTCGCTTAGCAACCGAAGATGCTGGGGGCGGGGTTGACAAGTTACCGGACTACTACCCATGCAAGTGAACGGAGCGTTCCACGGCACTGAGAAGACCCGTGTAAAAAGGCCTATAATATTTCTGTTTATGGCATAGATTTCTCCTCAGATTAGGCCAATAAAGCAATGATTTAAAAAAAAGACAAACGCTCGATCAAAGGCCCGGCCCGAGGATAGTGGTGGGAAATATCGGCCCGACCCCGCCCGTGGGTCGGCTCGGGCTCGGGCAGAGAATCTAAACTCTAGTGCATGACATCCTCCGTAGGCGCTCACAGCTGGGTGAGTTTCACCACCTCCTCATCGTTTCAGCACACACTGAAACGATGACTTGGTAGTCCATGTTCTTTCTGCTTCTGTGCGTCCTCCGTCTCTGCCAGTGACATCGGGTCAAGCTCATCGCTGATTGGCTATCGCGGCTAAGGGTCACGCTTTGGCGCGTCAAAAGTTCAATTTCTTGAACTCTGCGCGTTGGTGCGTTGGGCTTGTTTGGCGTGTTGGTGCGTTGGGCGCCTTATTTAGGTGCCTAGGGCTGCTTTAGCGCGTGTAAAGCATCTACGTGCCTAAACCAATGGTTCCCTATGCAAAAATACCCATTTTCTACGCCTCTAACGCGCGTTACGCGTTTAGTGTGGCCGTACCTTTATTCACTGTGGTCGGCTTCCCCGGTCTCCTGTCTTTCAGCAAACGCAGCTCAACTCAACAGGGAGGCCCACGGGGCGAGAGACTAAATATGTAAGTTTAAAGCCCTTTGTTTGTTTTGCTTCAAGTTTAGAAATGATTGAAAGTATAGAAATAAGTACTTCTGGTTACGGTGTGATTACGGTGTTATTAACTTGGCAGCACTATTAAATTTGTTGACACGTCTTCATGACTTTCTGTGTTTTATTCTTCTTTTGTATAAACTGAGATGGGTTTACTTTAAACGGAAAAGTGGTGGTAGTCCATGTTCTTTCTGCTTCTGTGCGTCCTCCGTCTCTCTGCCAGTGACATCGGGTCAAGCTCATCGCTGATTGGCTATCGCGGCTAAGGGTCACGCTTTGGCGCGTCAAAAGTTAAATTTCTTGAACTCGTCTTCATGACTTTCTGTGTTTTATTCTTCTTTTGTATAAACTGAGATGGGTTTACTTTAAACTGAAAAGTGGTGGTAGTCCATGTTCTTTGTTCTTCTTGTTTTATTCTTCTTTTGTATAAACTGAGATGGGTTTACTTTAAACGGAAAAGTGTGTGCTGTTTTATTAAATAGAAGTGTGTGGGGTTTATTAAATATACAAGCTGTAAATATTGAAGGCTGTTGCACACGTAGAAAGAACAGAAACTGTCAACCTGCCAACTCGATATCCATCCCACAACACGACACCCTGGATCTCGTTGTCTCTGGAGACTCCCCAACAAGGAGTAGATCGCAAAGTGTCTTTCACACAGCATTCTTGATACATGTGTAATTCAATTCAGGGTAAATATTTATACCTGACAATTGTAACCGAATGCCATGGGAGACGTTATAAAAGGCATAATGTTCCGTTAAACCCCGCCTTGTGTCCTCAGGCAACTGTAAGGAGCCCAACGCCATTATCCCTGGAAAGAATCCCGGCAGAAACCCAGGTGCCAAATCGATTTCACATTTTTTATTCCTGCTCCCTGTCAACACACTGTTTCCCGAGCAGCGTACTGCAATCTCCACAACAACACTCTGAACTAACTTCCAAGTTCTCATGCATGTATTCATTTCTCCTAGACTAAACCTGGAGTCATTCGACCGATGATTGCCATTCCGAGGCTGCAAGTGGAAGACCGCGCCGGGGCAAACCGATGCAACCCCTTTGCACGCTATCTGGTGGACACACCCGCAGCCCCAAGCTCTGTGGTAGGGCGGACGATCTGTCAGTCACAGGCCGTCAATCTGTCTGTCTGTCTGTCTGTCTGTCTGTCTGTCTGTCTGTCTGTCTGTCTGTCTGTCTGTCTGTCTGTCTGTCTGTCTGTCTGTCTGTCAGCCTCTGCCTGACTTCTCTCTAACCTGTCTTTCTGACAGTCTGATCATCTTGATGGCATCTTGACGTCAGTCTGCCAATCTTTTCCATTCGTCACTCTCTGTGTCTCGTCTGACCTTATCTCAGTTTCCAGATTTTCAAGAAGAACGGCAAATGGTTCCCATGTTACATATTCTTGACGTGTCCGCTTCGGGGAGTAGGATGAGCACAGGGGGGCACATTATTTTTTACCCCGCTTGTTTTAGGGCCCTAAGTGTCTGGAAAGTCCTGACTCTGAGAAACACTGCTTAGCATAATTTAAACATTCATGGTAGTGTTTTTGTGAATCCTTAAGCATGAACTCTGCGAAATAAATAATAAAAGGCAATGTTATATTAGTTGAACAAAGGCAGTTATGCAAGGCTAACCCATCTGCAGGCAGAGATGGATGGGTGGAAGGGGACAGCTCAAAGGGTAAACACTTCCCACGCACGCTTTCAAGAATCCACTACGGAGCAGGAGGGCTAAAACCCGGTGTAAGTGCCATATTGGCTCGGCTACCAGATCGGCTCGGGGTCCGTCGTCTGCTGATTACGTCACACAATACGCTATCTACAGCAATAAGGTCTTTTATGGCTTAAATTAAAGAGCCTGTAATGATCTTTCATTTTGAACATAGACCATTCCCAACCTATCTGTATGGATAGTTTTCTTCTAAAAACAAAACATCCCTCGGAATCATCTTGGCTGTTAAGATAAGCCGTCCGTGTTGCCAGATTGGGCAAATTTTCAGCCTGATTTGGCTACTTTGAATCACGTTAGGCTGGAAAAACGGGACATATGCCCAATCTGGCAACACAAACCGAAACTAGACAGACCTACTCGCGCTCACACATGTGCTCGCTGTGGTTGCTATGACGACAGCCAGAGCTACAGCACAAAACAGCCAATCGCAACTGTCCCTTAGCAGCCAATCACAATGTAGCCTACGCCCATTCAAGCGTACAGCCAATGATATTGTGTAACGTAATCAGCAGACGACGGACCCCGAGCCGATCTGGTAGCCGAGCCAATATGGTACTTACACCGGCACGCAGAAGGCCATTTAGTCATGCAAAAAGGTTCTTTAAAGCTTTTTTGTTAACAAATGAAACAAAACTTAATGGGTCAAAATATACCCGGAGAGATGACAACAATGCAAATTCCCGGTACAAACTCAAACCACAACCAAGCATGACATTATAAAACACTGAGCTTACATGAATAAACCCTGTTATTATTAATTAGCGCTACAAATTGCTTTGGTTCTTTTACAGTGTAGCAGGTGCCTTGAACCCTTGATCACTCAATAGCATGTTTTCAGTGCTGGATTTCCATCCTGTTCTCCACGCTTCCTGGGACAAACTCAAAGTCCCAAAAGGAAAACCTTTCACAACGTTTCAGGCAATATAATACTTTGGTGAACATTTTGTTTCGTAGCTATCGCTAAGGCTCACAATTTTATGTTCAAACTAATAAAGGGATAGTCCTGCTGTGTTCCGATATCCATACTATCCACACTCACTACGGAGCGCAAGATCGGGGCGAAAAGAAGTGTACTGAAAGGACACGGATGGTGTACTCAAAACGGTCAAACCGCGGAGTGTTGATTGACGTACACTTTTCGTACTCAACGGCAGCCATCTTAGCTACATAGCGGAAGAGGCGGAGCCAGGCTGAGCCAATGTCTGCGCATTTTCCACACAGCCTGCATTAATGGAGTCATTTTGTAGTTTTAATAGCTTTTTATAACTACTATGCGACCGTTCAAAGCGGGCGGTTTTGCGGGGAAGGAGACGTGGTGGCAGTTGCAATTGTAATATCCGGTCGGTGCACCACGGAGTGTTTGATTTGGAATGACAGTGAAATCTGAAAATCAGCGCACTTAGTAAGTGCGAATAGTGTACTATGTTTAAGTGTACTCATGGAAGTATGGATATCAGAACACAGCACTGGTCTGCATCTCATAACCGAGATACAGTGGCCACAGCTGGTCTCCCTGCTGCAGAACAGATCACATCACCTAGGCCCTGACCCAGCGTGACTCCCAGCCCGACCTCTCCCGGATCGAGGAGAAGCCTCGCCAGGTGTTCAGAGATCAAGGCATCGCCCCCGAAGTGCAGTAGCAATTGAGATGCAATCCGAATGGAGCGAAGTTCAACCTCGCCGAACGAAAGAAGCAATTTGTCAAATGGAATGTCTTTGAAATCAATACAATACGATAGCAACCGAGATGTTGCACCACTGGGTGTTTCACATTTCCAGGAATTGCATCGCAGAAGCCCTATATAGTATATAGTAGTATACAGCAGTGCAGTTATAAATATAATGCGTAAATATATCGAATTAGTCTGCATTTATGTCTCTCTTTCCATGCGGGCACTGAAAGCATTTTCTAGCTTGTGCCTCACATTACCTCATTCACTCATTCATACAGCTGTCGCTCCTGCAAGTCAACAGCCGTCTGATCGAGAACATTCTTTCTCTCTGCTCAAAAAACATGAATGAGTTGAACTCTTCCATCAACATTTAAGTGAATACAGAAACTGAATCTTTTCTCCAGACGTGAGATTCTGCATGCGGTGTTGAATGAATAATTCAAAGCTATTGTAGCCCCCAAATACATAAAGTAGGCTATGCTTCTAGATTTGGCGACTCCTTAATAACGCAGAGACATTCCTAAAATCTGTTTTAGGAGTGTATATGTTACTTTTTTTCCATACATTTCAGATGCCTTTTTAATTTTGTTACACATTATCGATAAACATTTGCATAGTCGACGAGATCCATTTAAATCATTTTCATTGTGCAGGGAATTCTTGTCACTCGGAGGGACGCCTGCAATCCCCTGATTTAAACGAACACAGAGCTAGTCGTGTGAACATAATAACGCTCTCATCGACACGCCAGCGATCAAAAGGTTTGCTTGAGGTGACCGCACGCGCCGCGTGTTAGCGTGTTAGCGCTACACACATCCCTCACAGAAGCAGCGGGGCTGTCATGGATTCAGCTGGGAGTCTCACTGAGCTGTCACACACACACACACACACACACACACACACACACACACACACACACACACACACACACACACACACACACACGGAATGCACACAAACACACACTTGCGCATTTGTATCTGGTTACGTCTTCAGTGGGTTACCGCACATTGTGCGAGCTGCGTTCACATCATCAACCATAAGAAGAGATGTTAGCTGTGATGGTGGTGATGTAGGCAGCTCTCTCTGACACCATTACCCACTTGCACAAGCACACACACGCTCACAAACTCACACGCTCTCACACACACGCTCACTCACACAAACACACTCACACACACAATAAAATGAACCCTACTCATCATAATTATGTCTCCTGTTGATTGTTTTTCTGACAAGTTTTGTCTTGTTCTGTGCCAATGTGACAGAACAGAGCCAGAGAGCCACCCCTGCCACATATTGCACAAGCCAACTCATTCCTCTTGCATAAGCTTTTTCATATCCTCAATTAAGTGCAGAAAATAACCTGTATTAAAAAGTACTTATGAATCAAACAGCTGAAACTCTCCAATTTGTTCCACTGCGTTTGTTTCACTAACAAATTATCAGCACAAGAGTGGCACCATCAAGGTTTCCTCAACGAAAGTTATCCGTTAAGAATATTTGTGTTGAGTGTTACCGAATGTGAATATAATGTACAATCATGTTTAACTTCTCAATAACCCGACGTATATTTAACAAGTTCATCTCAAACTCTTCTGTTTCCGTTGCAGTCAGAGATGACGACCCTCAGGTGGAACCAGGAGGACGGCGGTTTGGGTTCAAGAAGCCCACCGCGGAGTGAAGGGGGCAGCCTTGAAGACGTGGGAACGAAGTCGACGTCAGCCCTGTTCATCCTAGAGTCTGAGGAGCTCCGTCCTCCTCCAGTCAAACCCGCATCCTGGCAGGGTGCTTCGACCACCTTCAGTCGGGCCGAAGTGCTTCCGGAGGTTTTTGACACCCGTATTTAAAACACACATTATTAATGGCTGTTTATACATGTTCGACTACTACTCCTCTTCGTCCCCTATGGGACAAGGCTGCTTATATATGTGACTGAGTACAGTTCTATGAATAAAGTGCAGATGAGAAATAACACAGAAGAGAGATGGGTGGCACTGTTAAAGGTTAACAGCGCTTCGTATGGGTATATGGAAGGTGATGTATGTCGACGCGCTGTTCCCCACGCAAACTCGCATTCATCAAACAATGAATAAAAAGTTCTTTGAAAGATATCTTTTTCTTTGCTACAACAACCCGTTTCGAATGATTCAAATGGATGGAGGGAAAAGCAGACTGAGGCTGCTGTCTTTTCTGCTTCTGTTTCTAAAGGAATGGAATGACCCTGAAGTGTCTAAGTAGGCAGCTATGATAAGAGCTGTTCCAATGCTACGGAAAGGTTCACCAGGTGTGTTCATACAGACATACTTATCTGCATGTCGGAATATATGAGTATGAGTGGACAGGAGGGTAAGTGTGTACATCTGCTATCGCACAAAGCCTTATTCTAAGTGTACTTGGATTCTCTGAGCAATGCATTTGTCCTAGCTCAACGTCTTTGCTTGAACTAATTTCCATCGAGGTCATGGAAAAGAGGTTAGGAGAGCACATGGGTTTGACAATTTGTTTGACTATTCGACTGGAGATAGTTCAGATATAACTTGTGTTGCTGTAAATCTTTTTCCCTTAAGGAAATCCTGTGTGTGCGTACACCTAAAATGAAATCCCTAATTTGATGGAGCAGGGAACTTGTGGCTTGTTAACGCATAACACACATGAATAATACAACATAGGACAGAGTGGAAGTGCAAAGAGGGTGGGAGACGTCTAAAATTGATGGACACAAACCATCAAAGAGAATGCAAGAATGAAAGAGGTTATTCCACAGCGTCAAAAGTTGCACACATGGATTATCATTTGATGTTACACACTCGTGCGCGTGTGTGTTTGTGTTTCTGTGTGTACGTGCGTGCGTGTGTGATTTCAGGGTGCATTGGGACGTGTCTGTTGTTGTTCCTCAGAACTCCTCGTCCCTATTGGGACCCTGATGATATTAGGAAGTGGCTTTCATTTTGAGGGCAAAAGTTGGTTGAACAAAATTGCAGGATTTCCAATACTTGTCCTTGATTCTTGAGCTTCGAGAACGGGCACGATAAAGGACAGATGCTGAATTCAGATTGGGACAGCTGAGCCGGCTCAGCTCTACAAACCAGTCACATTCTTCAGGCTTTGTAACAAAACCTGCTTGTAATCTGCGGCCACACAGAGGCGTGATGTGTAACGTCTGAAGACGTGGTCGTAGAATTACTTGATTAACACTTCTTTGGATACACTGATGTATCCTAGGCAACCCAAGACGATTTGGCGAACGACTGAGCCTCTTTTTGAGGCGAGGCGAATCTGGTGATTCACCTCGCACTTCCTGCTAAATTTCCTGAGGCTTTTCCTTGTTCTGTTCCAATTGTCCAGAGGCTTAGTCGTAGAATTACTTGATTAACACTTGTTTTTCGGATACACTGATGTATCCTGGGCAACCCAAGACGATTTGGCGAACGACTCAGCCTCTTGTGGAGCTTCTGACAATTGGAATAGAACAAGGAAAAACATCAGGAAATTTAGCAGGAAGTGCGAGGAGAATCACCAGACTTTTTTTGGAATGCAGCCCTGACTGCATTGGAAGAGAAATCTAGAATTTTTAGATGGGGCTTCATTTGTAAAACTACCTTTGTACATTGGGTTTTTGTTTGTGTCTCAAGAATGCAAAAAAAACAAGACATCACGGAAACCGGTTATAACTTGAAATAAAACAGTTCTATTCCTAAACCTCCCTAAAAACTGTCTTCTAGTTTCAACATTGCATATTTTCCACATGTCCCAACCCTCTGTCTTTTAACAGCAACGCACAAAATTACATTAACTCACATTTGACGCTATCAGACTAATATCGTCAAATGTCAGACACGTGTGTCAATCAAGCGGCGTTCTGTGCAGCATGCACTGAGCCAGGTAACACTGCCTTCTACATGTGACGAGGTGCTCCGAACCACACTAGCAGCCTCTGGGGGGCCTTTGTGACAGCCAGCACGTGTATCCTCTGCTGACGCAGGGCACAGGCAAGCCAGCGAGATCAGCTCCCCCTCCACATAAAGGCCGACCTGCCCGCCACGACGCGCAGCTCAATGACAGGCTCTTACCCACACTGCACTGCAAGATAGACGGATCAAATGGACAGCCCGGCACAGAGAGGCCCCCTGTGTACTGTCGCACTCAGTCCCAGAGCAGCGTTCTGCCTAGCATTGTGAACACATGATGACACACCAAGATTGGGACCTTAGTGTGTATATAAGGTCCCCCTTATACCTTTACAGCGTCCATGCAAGCACGCCCACGCACAGAAACGCATAGGTTGGCATTCAAACAGATGCACACATGCCCACACTCACAGGCACACTTATGAACATATGCAAACACTCACAGACAAACGCACACGCATTCATGCACAAATATGCTGATACACACAGAAACAGATACGCACATGCTCACAGACAAGCATACGCCCGCACACACACACACACCAAGCACATAAATAGTTTAACTTATGCACACCCCTTTCAAAGCCATATTTGTGGAGACAGCTTGTGCACACCTTTCTTTTATTTCTGGGTATGTACGTTGGCAACCTCTATTTAATATTCATTTCTGTATTCTCCAGTTTAAAGATACCTGCAGCGCAGAATAAATACAGGGTTTGTATTTCTGACTCGTTGCATTGCTTCTCTCCTCTGAAGTGAGGGCTGGTTTCTCCGCTGTCAGCTGCCTGCAATCCACATAAACACAACATTTGTTTTTCCTGAAGAAGCTTATCAAATATCTTTTATCGCTGTCTTTGCGCCGATCAATAGCGCTTTCTAATCATCGCAGAGATAATGGCCACCCAGAGGTTCCTCATTCAAACACCTCCCCCTACTTGGCCCACGCAAATCAACGAGCTTTGTAGATGTTGCCCCGACGCTGGGAGAAACCCTTCATCACACTTTTACACACAAGTGTGAGGAGAAACTTCACAGCCATTCGATTTCGAATCTGTTTAAAGATGAAGATGAGTTGCATTTAAAGCAACGTAATATGAGTTTATTATTTGTCAAACAAAAAACTTTGAGCTTAGAGCTGACCAAGTGAATAAAAGTCATAAAGGTGAACATGAAGCCCAGGTTGTACTTTGACCCATGAAAGGCGGGTGGTCATTCCTGCTGAGCTTCAGATCTAAACAATAAAATATTAAAATGAATACCATATCTTGACAACCAGGGCAGGATCTCTATGAGTTGTATATTGTGCGTTTTTGGCACCAAGGGAAGATTGCAGAATAATTGGTTTTCTAAACAAACAAACAAGACGGAAACCACTTAATTTAACTATCTGTACACGTACACAGACACACTAATGACCTGTGGGGTCTGGCACCATTCTCTCAGTTATATCCCGAAATGACAAAGCTGTATGCTTGTCATGTAAAATATGCCGTGACTCTATTCGAGTTCAGACGTTCAAAGGAGTAAGAAGACACCTTCTGTGCCACTTGATGGCTGAAATGCGACCGCTTCTCCCTGAGGCAAAAAGAGATTTTTTGGTCGGCACTGCCACTCCAGCGTGATCCCAGGGCAACTGCTGCAATGCTGCTCTCAAACGTTGTCAATGCCTCGAGATACGGTTTGAGGGCAGAGGAAAAGAGCACTGGGCCAATTACTGAACTCTGTGGGACGTTGTTACTCGGGATGTGTGTCAGGAGACCTTTGTGCAAATCTTTCAATCCTGTTTTAATTAGGCCCGTAAAACACACGGCAGATGGTTGAAAAGTCGAGAATAGCGCAGTTTAGCAGCGACTGTTTACCTTATATATTTGGGTTAAATCAGCTGAGGATTTGATTAATTGTTTGCTCACACTCCCAAGGGGAATATAACAGCCTTTGAATTATTTAACACATGCATTCTATTCAAAGAGTTGATCAGTACATTATGGTCAATGACACAGAATTGAAGAAGGGACCCACAAATAAAATAGGCAATAGGCTATTCCTCCTTTGTCACAGCTTCATTATATTTGGAAACGTGCTTAAAGAGATTGTTTCATGAAAACATTTGATCTCTGTTTGATTGATTGTTCTGTTGAGTTCTGTTTTGGTTCTGTATCTGACATATCATTTGTATCCATAATCAGTGCATTTTAAATCTTGATCCGATCAAATAAACTAGTATTGGTGGTTAAGGCTGGATAGAACTTCAATAAACAGATCATTGTGTTATTCAAAAATGTTAGGTAATTAAAGACACCACGACTTGTGTTCAGACTTATTCACCCATCAATATAAATTATGCAATAAGTTGGTGTCTACCAAATTATTTAGGTAAATTTGTCACGATCCAATTAAATAGTCATCTATCACATTCATCCTATTTGATACCATGTTAACTGACTGTTACACTTGGAGATCGATCTAGTTTCGAGAGCTTAACCCCAAAGGATCCAATCACATTCCCTTCTATACATTCTTACCCGTGTAAAATACATGTGAAAATAAATAAATTGATCTCGGTCTTTAATAACCCTAACCCTAACCCTGGTATTCAATGACCATTCGACTTCCATTGCAAGTTCTAACGTTTGATATTGCCCCGTTACAAGGTGTGAGCTGACTGAACTGGGGTTTGGGCAATGTCGTTTCAGGTCACCTATGAAAAAAGCAATACTTCATTCTTGGTTGTATTTATTTATTTATTATTGACTAAGCCTGGAGTTATTCCAGTGTTTTTATCATCTCAAGATGGAAGATTTATTCAGAATAACACAGCGCTGTTGTTGGAGTGCTGCTTCAACGCGCACAGAATCAACTGAGAGTGTTTGAGACGTTCACTTGTAATTCTTCAACTACATCACAAACTTAACACAACTTCCATCCAGGGGTGCTTCGAGGATTTATTATCCCAGACCAGAGGGATCCTGTTTTAATGCTTTTGTCTGGCACCTTATTTTTATTCAAAAACAAACGTCTGAACCATGGCAATTAAAAGCCACAAAGTCTAAGATCGAGGCATTCTCAGTTAGTAGATTGCAAACTTTCAGAATTCAAAAACTCAACATAGTGTTCTTTCCACTCTGACTCGTGGGTTATTTTAGAACGTGAACGTAGTTTGGCTGGCTGGGTGGCGTGAATGGGCAGGGTTTAGGAGTGTCGATGGTAAGGTTCTTATAAAGTAAAAGAGTGAGGTACGAGCTGGCCAACCTTTTATAGGATGGGATATTATTGATAACATTACCAAAATCACTATCGATCAGCATGTATCCAGGTTGTTTTAACTACAAGTTAGTTGAAATGTTACACTTTTTTTTTACCTTACTTTCTATCTTAATAATGAATTGTGATGTTGAAAATAGTACATTTTGGTCATTAGTTTCTAGTATTAAGTAGAAGAAGAATACTTCCCATCTGCTATCATTAGACATTAATGGACATGCCACAGTACCAGGATCGGAAAAAAAATGGTTACGTTTAGTTAAATGGTGTGAAGGACATCTGCTGTAAACACAGAGGCGGTTTTTTTGATCGACGATTTCAACGATTATTTTTTTTGGAGGATCTGAATGACGACTGCTTCGCTCTGTCTCGAGTGCAGGTAACATCTGTATGAAGCTGGGATGGTTTGGTTTGTTGTTTCATTACCATACCAGCCAACCAAGTCTCCACCTTCCTTCCTCCCGATGTCCTTTGTCTCTGTACGTGGGAGATGCTCTCCGTTGGTTAAGTGACGCTGAGTGTGGCAACACACTTAGATTGATTGACTCCAACTCCAAATCAATTGAAAGCATGCTGAACATAATAGAGTCTGTTGAGGCCCCATTTGCCAATGCCGCATGGAGCTCGTCTCACAGAACACCCGCCCACCACCACTTCTGTCAACAGTAGACCTTTACATCTTTCTCCAATTTGATGTCTTGTGTGCGTTTGCTTGCTCAAGGCAATTCTTTTTGTGGCATCGTTGAGACAATCTTCCCTGAAAGATAAGATTCAATTTGGTTTGGCGTGTGGTCGTTTGGATGATGTAATTCTGGATCGTTATGCATGATAACACCCTTAATCCACGTTTCAATATGTTACATCCAATGGCCGCCCAGAAGAGGTCAAATAAATGCAAACCTCTCTTTCAATCAGAGAAGCCAGTGGCGGACTCAGGGGGGGGGGGGGGGGGGGGCCGTGCCTCCATGGTTAAAAAAGTGCCCTCAAGAGTGGCAAATACGAGAGAAAGTGCCTTATTGGCTGCCCTTTACATGTGAAAAAAATTAGTGGGTGCCCTCTGGTGCCCCTTCATACAATAAACGATGATGATGAGCACTCTAGAACAAGACAATTCGATAACGTGCTTCAATGAGTGCCCTCTTAATGCCCTTACAGTGCCTCCATGGTTGAAAAAAAGTGCCCTCTAGAGTGGTGAATACGAGAGAAAGTGCCATACATGATGCATCATAGCTTTTTGCCCGCTGGTTGCCCCCATGTTGTGCAGAATGGGCCCTTTTTTTTTAGTCCGCCACTGAGAGGAGCAGTGTTGTGTCCGTGGACATGCGATGAGATATCACGCTACGCAAGGTTGGCGTACCTTATGACACAGCCAACGCTGTCATATGTAAATTAAACCCTGAGGCTCACAACGAAGACAAAGTGGCATTCAAATTACAGCTTAACACAGTGGACCCCGACCGCAACGTCACCAGGGAATATTTCAGGGAAAGTGGTCAGGGGTTTATGCTAATTAGCTCAATGTGGGTTTCAATACGTTGACAGCGTAACCCTTTTGCAACCCGGCTTAATCAGGCTACGTGCCTGACATAATAACATCACATATTCTTTTTAAAAATGTATATAATAATAACACTTTAACACAGTGTATTGCCGCAAACCTGGGGGTGGGCCGGGGCCGATATTACAGCAATTTGTCACATCAAGTTTACCTCCGTGAGTGCACATCAGAGCGTGACTCTGTGTTGCCAGAAGGGAAAGTATCGTAGGCTACCTGATGATTAATATTTGTTTGAGTGGAGTGATCGTTCACGGGTCAGTACCAAGAGAACAGGTGTCGACGTTATAATGCCGCCAATAAATCAAGCCATATCGCACAGCGGAGGCGGTTCATGAAGAATCGGCTGGACACAGGTCAATCTTCAATCTATATTAGTGTGGGCGGGAGGTTGAAGAGGCCTTGTGGTTTATCTCAGACCCATACATCTTTATATGGTGCTGTCTTGACCAGTCTGTGTAGAAGCAGAAAGTAGTCAGAACAGGTGTTATCACTAACAATGTGTGGTTCAATGAGGTGCTAATATTATCTTTAATATCGTGTGTCTAATGAGGTGATATACGTCTATTTACATCACTCAGACACTCAGTTAATGTCACACAGTTGCAAAGCCAGTTGAAGTGGACAGAACACTGTTATGGAGTTCTACTCAATTGTACATGTTGCAAGGTGTTGAGGCACATTATTTTAACAATCTAACAACATTACTAAATTGTTATTTTACCATCATAATATGTATTTTCTATTCATACATATTTATTGTAGCTTTTTCATGATGGTATTCAATTCTTGGAGTTGGTGTCATCATTTTGCAGCCTCTTGTCCAAATTTATACTTTTCATCACCCAAAGTTATGGGTATCTCTCTCACTTAGGGTACCGTATGGTCTTGTGGTCCAGCTCTGCAAAAAAACATGTCAATAACTTGCTCAAAATAGAGCTGCAAGATTGGCACTTCAATGTTCTTTTAGAGCTAATGTCATGATGCACGATAGTCTGTCTTGGTTGACGTTGAGGCTAAACTAACATCTAGTCTTGTAATGTTTACCAAAAATGCCGCTGTTGATCGGAAACCTGCATTTTTTCAGAGCAGCTTGTTCAAACTGGCTCAAGGCACAGTCATATGACTAGACTGGTCAGGAAAGGCTGTTTTGACCTCCCAAAGCCCAAAACAAATCAACTGAACAAAGCCGTCATTTACAGGGCCTTCAGTCAGTGGAATACCTTACCTTTTAACATAAGAAGCATCAAGGGTAAATATAGATTAAAAAAATCACAGAAACATATATGCTGAGGGAATCAACACAACAGGATTGACTCTCCATACTTGCTGAACTTATAAACATGAACAATTATCATGTATACATCTGCATATTGTCGGTTCTAGAACTCACTTTTCTCCTGCAATGGACTTGGTCTTTGTACTGAGAGGTTAATGATGTTTGTACAATATATATTCTGTGTTTCTGACTTTTGTGATGTAGATAGGTTTTTGTACTGTATAGGTTTATATGTCTGTATATTGTTATTTATTTTATGTGGACCCCAGGAAGAATAGCGACCACAGCTGTGGAAGCTAATGGGGATCTGACTAAAGAATAAAGTGACTAATGGAATTTATGTGTTTCTAATTCGTTTGAAATTAGCTCACAACGCTACCGTTGAATAACTGTTACTTCAAGACGCTATCAAAGCTGCCATTTTCAGGCAAAGATATTCAATCGCCATCCTTTCAACCACAAAGCGTCCACTGTGTAGGACGGCTGCCACAGTTGGTATCGCGCTACAGGAGCTCAAAACATGTTCCCTGAACTTGTCCTGCCTCTGCTCAGCAACCTACAGGCGCCATGGAGGAAACGTGAAGTCGTGCAAAGGTCACCTTCGACAATCAGACCATCGGCCCATTATGTGCTCCTAAGGCTTAAGTGCTGCGCTCTTCATCCCTGGGGGCTATAGGTAAGTCATCTCACTGTGATAATATACGCTGTGGAACATTTACAAATCAGAGGGAGGGCGTTTTAAGTACTCATTCAAATGTTGCCCAGTGGGGTTGCACGTCCAGCCCAGTTACGCACAAGACGGGTACAGTTACATGAAGATGTTGGTAGACAAAAGCATTAACCATATACCGAATAGATCTCTTAGTGATAATACTGGTATTCCTGTTCAGAAGAATTCCTCGCAACTTTTAGTGACTCATCTTAAACTTTACAGATACAAGATCAAATTCAGAATGCTAATCAAACAATTTGATCATTAAATGAAAGGAAAGAAACGGCCGCAGTGCCTGCTCAGACAGGTGAGTCTCGTTGTGCGCGATGCGACACCACCGTAGGGCTTGGGTTTCCTGGGAGAACGTTGACACATCGACGTTCATCAGTGGCTGCAAGAGGACAAGACAGTCATTTACAGGAAAACGATCAAGTGCTTATCATCTCCTAAAGCTAGGGAAGGCAGTTCATTTTAGATGCATTTTTGGTCAAATTAGTTGAATTTCTCACGCCAACATGAAAAATGAAATGCTCTGACAAAAAAATGAGGAAAAAATATCTGGTACCTGGTGCTGACTATTGCTTGCAATAAATCATTTCAGCCCGAATGAAATGACTGGATGGCCAGCCTACAGTCAACCTACCTATCCCTACCTGCTTGCATTCTGTCCATGCCCTCGTTGCGCCTGACTGGAGCTTTCCACAAAGCTAGTCATGGGTATTTTGGGGGGAGTTGCTTTGCAGACAGCCTGAAGGGAGTTTTTTGTAATTTCTTGCATGGATACTTTTAAAATCGAGCTTACGCTGGCGGGATTCTCCAAATTGCCTTCCCTGGCTTTAACTTCAGACTAAGCTCCCTGGTCAACGCTGAAAGGACAGTGTTCGAGGTTGTGCAACATCTGCCTGGCCGTGTGTACAATGTCATTATGCAAGCGATGAAGTCATGCCAAGTCTGGCTAGGGAACCGCAGAGAAATCCCAGACCTTACCGTAACACCCAAAGGAAGCTTTTGTAATCGTCTTGTAATTCCAAATTACACAAGCTTCCTTTGAATGTTCCTCCCAGCGAACGCTGACGAATGACAAGCAGAAAGAAGGGTGCCATTTAATATCCTGTCCTTATCTCATTGGACATATACTGCTACGAACAGGAACCCACCGAAAGGCATGAAGACTAAACACAATTACATTCTATATGGAGGGAAATGATTAAAGACTGGTAAGCGCTACTGCGATTAAGCCCTGCACCTTAGTTTGATAGATGGATCGATAGTGTCTTCTAAACACCGATGTGATTAATGATCACACAGGATAACTGCAAAACATTCTCATTCATTCCCTTTGAGGCTTTCAATGTACACATCTCCTCACTGCTATCCATCACCCTCTGCATGTCCTATTGACTTGGCTGTCACACATGACACTGTGGGTAACTTACAAACATAAAACCACAGCTTAACATAAGCTTACAACTCGTCAGGCTGCAGTGCGGAGCTGCAATGGAGCAAGTTGAAGCGAAAACAGGAAATATTCATTTATATCAGATGACGTCTTTGAGACTATGCATGGACTTGCAGGATCAAAGGTAGAAATGGCACGCCGGTATATATCAATGTCAATTGATATATATGGGTTTGAGGGAGCAGCCAGAGAAGCATAGGATGTGGAACTGTTTCCTATGTGATCACACAGCAGAGAAAGAAATGCCTGTGACTCCTGACTGCTAGTTCCTATCCTTCTCATCTCACTCTCTTTCTCCTCTCCTTCCTCCTCTATGCAGGTTTTCTGATTCTACTCGTAACAATTCAACATGGTTCCCTTTTTTTACTTTCACATGGAACATGATGGACACACTGGGTGTTCTGTAATCATGTGTCACACTGATTGGGGCGTGTGTAGGAGTGGGATTGAACTTTTGGCTGAAATGGAAGGATTTTGTAATCCTGGAGACCTAGAGTTATTACTCTGCCCTATAATTGGGATATTAATAATAGTTATCCTCACAGAAAAGGCTAACCTATTATTGAAGTAAAACGTGGATTTGAATTCACACTTCCTAATTACAGTATTGAGATTGCGTGTGTGTGTGTGTGTGTGTGTGTGTGTGTGTGTGTGTGTGTGTGTGTGTGTGTGTGTGTGTGTGTGTGTGTGTGTGTGTGTGTGTGTGTGTGTGTGTGTGTGTGTGTGTGTGTGTGTGTGCGTGCGCATGTGAGATATGTGTATGTGTGTGTGTGTATATGTGCAGGTAAACATGTGTGTGTTTGTATGCGTCTGTTTGTGTGTGTTTGTGAGGGTCTTTTCTCACAGAGTGGACAGGAGCAGGTTTTTTCTTTCAATCACATTTGTTTATCTAATATCTGTTTATGATGCCCACAATATTATAAAGCTACTGGAAGTGCTCAACCTTCACTATATGTCTCCACTCAGGTTTTGAATAGGGATAGCCAGGGAGCTGGGAGGAAATGGAAAAACAAAAATAAAAGACATATTCCTTTGAACTATTCTTTTCGATTAGTTTAATTGGAATCTTACCCCCGAAGTCCACATTTTGAAACCTGCATTATCAGTCTGAAACATCACTGGGCTACCTAAGAAAAGGATTGCTCAAGCATCAAGTGTTCTTCTTCCATCCTTCAGATGATATGGTGTACCCCAAGCTCCTGTTGGTAGGCCTTTTATCATATTGAATCTGCGCGCTGACACAGCCCCAATTCTTTCTCCGGAGAAAGCACAGGGGAACGAAATGGAGCATGTTGAAATGGAAATGAGAACAGGAAGGCAATTATTGCTTCACATTCACCCGTTCATACATACATTCATACACCGATGGCAGTGCAGCTATGCGAGGCAAAAGACAGCGCGTCAAGCAGTCGGGAGCAGTCAAGGTAAGGTGCCTTGCACATCGGGACTCAGTTGGGTGGAGCCGCATACCAGACAACCTGTACTGCCTCAGGAGATACTGCCGCACAAAGAAAAAATCCACACCCGTTCTCCAATTTAGCGTGAAGCCTGGTGTGACCCTGCAACAAATCAGATGATGTCACTATAGCGAAATTGGGATAAATCATCCTGTTAATAACTTTTATGGTGATTCACTTTAATATTGTCCACCTCCGTACTGACAGATCCAAATTGATTCCAAAAGGCAACTTTTAGATTTGGCCCGCAGGAGTAGGATTAATGCTCGGTGAAAATTCGAAGCAAGAATTATTATTATAAAAATGAACAAATGTTTTAGTAAAGCCAGGAGAGACGATTGTTATTGTTTGATCACCCAGACCGTTATTGACCTTTAGGTATCTGTTTCCTGAATGGTATAACACTAAGGCCGACCGGTTTCCCATCCAGCTTTCGTGGTTTAATAAACAAATATCATGATAAACATCAAGAACACAGTCATTCTGCGCCATCCGGATGCCTAGTCTCTGGAATGTTCTGCCGGAGCAGATAAGTCTAGCAGCATGCAAGCAGCAAACAACTTTAAATAAATTAAAGCCTTTGCTTCAAGGTCGGTTCTTTTCATTTATCCTTTATCTTTTCCTCATTTAATGTCATTTTGATTATTTGGTTCTCAGGCTTTTAATATATGCATATTTTTATTTGTGTTAAGCTAAATTCATGCGTCGTTTATATATATTTTGCAATTACTTTTTAAATGTATTATTATCAGTATTATCAAATAACAGATTCGGTATTGTTGTTGTTCTAATTCCTTTCAACATGCTGATCATTCTTCTGATACAGGAGCTATGTAAGGGCAGATGCTGCTAAGCTGTACAGAATCTCACCGCTATTTACTCTTCAGCCCCAAGCTAAGCTCAGGGGAGCCCAGGTTTTCTAAGTTCAGGAATAAGTAGGGTGTTAAGACTTCTTTAAAAGGGAATTCCGTTTTTACAGATGGTACCATAGTACATAGCAATGTGCAGCTCTATTGCACTCAAGTAATTATATAAATTTGTGCCATTTGGATGACAAATTTATGAAAATCTTCTTAAGACACACATATCAAGCATTGGTGGCCAGTGGCCACAGTGAGACTCAATCCCTAATCCTAAACGCCTAACTGCTCTACAGCTAAACAGGAACTCAATTAATAATTACAGCTTTCTTTGTTTCATTTTTTCTTCTTTCTTTCTGGTGGTGACCTTTGATCCGAGATTAGACACTTGGAAAACAAACACCCACACACGCACACACGCACACACACATACGCACACGCACACGCACACACACATACACACACACACACACACACACACACACACACACACACACACACACACAACACACACACCCAGGTGGTGGGTGGAGAATGGGTGTGGCTAGATATGTCGAACAGGTTTATGGCTGCCAGTGAGCAAGTTTCAAGAGCCATTTGCCTGTCCGAACTAGAACCCACGCCCTCAACCGACAGAAGCTTCTCATGTCGAGACACTTCCTACTTTTATTTTAAGCGCAGCTTCAGCCGCTCATTGCAGCGTGTGTAAAGAATATGTGGACTCGGTTTCAATGGGATACTTTAGGAGCCTTCAAGAGGAGTTTTGCATAGTTCACAATCATGTAAGTTACTGCTGTAAAGCAAATTATAACTCCATTTCAAATGTATTTGGTTTTGGTGGTATATAAACATGGTAACAGGTTCATAGCATTCCTTTCAAACTTTAATGTCCTGAAAGTATAGACTGTATAAATGAATCACAGATTAGACCATAGCAACACATGGTCAGTCTCAGAAATAGCAGTGTACAATATAGTGTTATAGGTTTGGCAGGGGATTTATTGTGTTTCAAACACAACTATACATAAATAAGCTAACTGGGACAGCTTTTTCTGCGTTATAGACAAACCTCTATGTGGAGTTCCAACACACAACAATGCCTCTTAATGCCTTAGGCTTTTGGAGATAACAGAACCTTTAAACTCATAAACACACACCCTGTAATAGGTAAAAGATACCTTTATAATCCCCTGAATACAAACCTGCCTTATTCAATGTTGCCAATATCGGTCCTATAATGGCAAAATGTAATACCATAGGTTTTCAACAAAATATGGATACACTATGGGTGATTTGAAGTATGTTAAGTACCAAGTGAGAACTAAAAAAACAAATAAAGCTCATTCAAAGATGAAGTTTGTGTTCATCTGTGTCTTGTAATACTGTGTTTAAGTATATTTAAGTGGTGGTCCATCCCAGCTACGACATAATACAACCATATTGTACAATATGATCCAGGAAATGCGCCTCCTCGGCAAATATTGTCTGCGTGCTATCATCGTATCACGGTCATATATGCCTCATCATTAGCGAGAGATAAAACTCTCCTCGTCGGTTCATGTATTGTAAAAACTTGGTTTTATATAACTCCTCATCATAAACTGTTCATCTCCCTCCGGCTCTTCAGCTCCCGGTCCTCGCGTCACGATGACCTCCCAGAACCTGTCCAACCTGTCCTCTCTGCAGGGCGAGTTCCGACCGGAGGACCTCATCACGCCCGTCTACAAGGAGGCCTACCGCCTGGCCATCGACCAGCTGCTCAGCGGTGGGCGGGACACGTACCGGGAGTTCCTCAAAGGGGAACGCGTGGGGAGCTTCCTCTCAGAGGAGGAGCTCCTCTCATCACCGCACACGTGCAGAGGCCCCCGGTGTCCCCCCCCCCGGCTGAAGACGTCCGCCATGTGCCGTCCGACAGCCACTCCTCCTCCGGGACCTACTGGCCCACGCAGTCGGACGTGGTGACCCCGGACCTGGAGCTGGGGTGGCCGGAGGTGATGCACGAGAGGCTGCAGACGAGCGTGGAGCTGCTGCACCAGCCGCCGCGACAGAACAGCCCCCCCATCAAGGAGGTCATACGCAAACACATCCAGGACGCCAGACAGGTGACCGCGTCGTGTGGTGTGCATGGAGTGTTGACTGCAGTGTCTGGGTTCCACCCCCCCCCCCACCGACCCCCTGCTGTCACATTGATCCAAGGGCCCCCGGCTCAGAGAGAGCCCCCTCCACCCCCCCCGCCGCCTCTTACACGATGCGACACTAGACCTTTGTCCTCTGAGGCGGTCTTACACTATATTTGTTCAGCCCCCTCTTCCAGTTAAAAGGAGTAAGTGGGTGGGTTTCAAGCGTCACAAACTGGTTTAGCAACTTGACGTCATGGGATCTGTGTGTGTGCAGTGGCAGTAGAGACATGCCTCGGTGGAATCTGTCCAAACAAATCCCTGCCGATATTATTCTCTGATTTGGGCCCACAGCCTGTCAGATGATGTCTCAGACAGTCGTGCCCGGCTTAGCAGGTTGAAAAGACATTGTTTTATTAATTATTATGACTGGCTTGGGAAACGATGTTGAATCCACTTTTGGGCGTTTCTGCAAACACACCTTACCACTCCTTTTATGACATTTATATAGACATTATTGAAACTAGTGTCTAGTTATGGTTGCGTCGTTTGGAGTCTATTATCTGAGTAAATACTCAATGCGTCATTGTATCGTTGTACTGATGACAACGTACATTTGAACAATGAAAACAATCTTTTATTCTTAACGCGTTTGTTATTCTGGATTAGCTCCGATCTTGTTGCAGCTTGTATCTTAAGTAAGGGAGGAATCCTGTCCTACCTCGCAGGAATATATAGTGCATACATCCAATGGTAAATGACGCAAAATCTGTCCTCTAAAATGCATTCTCTCCCTTTGCAGGTCATTGCGATTGTGATGGATATGTTCACTGATATAGATATATTCAAAGAGATGGTGGATGCGGCGGGGAGAGGTGTTCCTGTTTATGTGCTTCTGGACGATCTCAATCTCAAAAGTTTCCTCGCAATGGCTGAAAGTCAAGATATAAAAATTCCACAACTTAGAGTAAGTACAAGTATATTGCTTTTACTGATAATTCATGTGCTTCGTTGATGTGTTTGATATCTTCCCAGGTCAAATTCAGAACAGCATTTCAAAAGGAAAAGGATTTTAAGATAAAATCCACAATGTTAATTGAATATGATATTGAGCGGGTTTACTCCTTGTTCTCTTTTCACACAGCGATTGCGAGAGAGTGAATATTTCTTAAAGAGTAACCGCTCAGAGTGGAAATAGACTTCCAGTCTAGTCTCGTTTTAACTGGGTGGTAATTACTACATGGCTGTTTAACGATTCTAACACACCTTGTAAGTCAATGTTGAGAGGTTCAATCAACTCTTTTTGAGAATTACCGGACATTGTATACATATGATAGTTATTCCTAATCTCTGTTGATGTCGTAGGCTTCCGATGACAAAAAAGGGACATATTTTATCCATATACTCACTTGATATTTTCTTTTTCTTCCGCACCGCAGAACATGAGAGTACGCACGGTGAGGGGACAGGAATACCTCACTCAGTCAGGGGCTAAGTTTCACGGAGCAATGAAGCAGAATTTCCTCCTCTTTGACTGCAAAACAGCAATCTATGGCTCATACAGGTATGTGTAATGATAGACACGGGGGAGGGGGGTGCACTCAGTCATTTGGGATCTCCTTCACCTTTACAAATAAAAGGGAATGTTCTAAAAGTAAGTAATTAAGGTAAAGGTACACCAAAATAATAATAATAATAATTGATTGATCCCTACCGTGCAATAGCATTTCTCGACAAATTACAGTCAGAGCAGCCCTTTGATATGGATGACTGCTTATCCTAATGCACTCATGACAACCCACTGATGGTCCTTTATGTTTATCCATAGCTTCATGTGGTCCTTCGAGAAGATCAACCTCAGTATGGTGCAAGTCATCACCGGCCACTTGGTGAAGTCCTTCGACGAGGAGTTCCGGACGCTCTACGCCCGCTCCGCCGTCCCAGAGGTTCTGTCGCCGGTACGTCCGCCCTGTGCGCCCAAAGACGTGGCGAACGGCAGGCCCGTGATGACATCGTACGTCACAAGCCCAAGCAACATGTTTGAACGCAAGAACCACTTGAGGCACACTCTGGACGCGACCCATATGAAATCTCAGATGGAGAGGCAGGTGAGCAGGAAACTTCCCGAAGAGAGGATTTATGAAGAGCCGATCGAGCACATGCCGCTGAAGGACTACAAGTCGGGGGGCTTTAACCACACGCCCCAATTGAACCCTGTGGAGATGTCAAACTTCCTCAAACGACACAGCTACGCTGCTGGGGACAGACACAACAGCCCTCAGATTCCACAGAACCAGAGGCACGGGGCCAGCAACTGGAACATCCCTCGGGACACGTGCCCCCCTCTCGACAGGAACAACCACCCCATGATGGACGACTTCTCCCAGATGCAACAGATGTCCAGAGGGCAGAACGTGCGTCCGTCACACAATGACAAGCATCTCCTTTCTGTGCAAGAATACATGCCCTCTCTGGAGAACACCTCAAAGTCCTTCATGAGAACGTGGAGGATAGAATCGTACCTGAAACACCCTGACACTTCCTTTACTGATACTTTGGACCAGTACGAAACAGCTGATACTAGACCGAGCTCTGTGCTGCCCTCGAGGAGGCGGACCTCCCTGGTTCTTAACTCCACGATTCCGGAACATTCTGAGAATCACCATTATGTGAATAACTCGTCGACTAATCTCTCTGGAAACCTGAGCCCTGCACCGCACTACTCGTCAATGCAATGGGGAACAGAAGAGGATGACAGAAGGCGAAACTTTGAGGAATTTAAAAGGCAAAGTCAACAGAAGTTGGATAACACCAGGGACAATGCTGGCTATAACGCAGACATGATTTCGCAGAATTCCATCTACGCAAGCCTTGGGAGATCCAAAGGGAGGAAACTCCCAGACATTTCGTCAGACAACTGGGATAAAAGACACAGTGTTGCCGACCCCAGGAACAGTGAGTTCAGAAGTCCCTATGAATCCCCGGGTCACATGTATGGGAGGCACATGGAGAGAGGCCCAGAAAGGGTCCCTGCACATTACGGTCATTATGGGTCAAGTCTGAATGAGGACCAACGCTCAGTGTCTCATTATGACGTCAAGAACTTTGTGGACATTCAGAAATATCCTTCGTGGCAGGAGCCACCATCTAGAACTGTGTCCGCGGCCGCACTTGACGGAGAGAGCAAGGGGGAACCGTTTATACCCACTGAGAAGAACCAGAAGCATTTTCTGAAAAAGAGTACCATGAAGATTAGGTCTTTGCTCAACATACCGGAGAAAAAAGAAGCCAACTATTCGCAAAGCGTTGAACAACTCAGTTTGAAATCAGGTCACAGCACGGACACTTTAACGGCCGAGGACGAAGAACAGCGCTCTCAAATCCTCCTCGGTCGAGATCCTCAGCGTCTTGCATTTCACCATCACAGGACCTCTGCAGACAACCCCAAGAGCCGGCTGACACAGTCCTGCGGTAAGCCGTCAACTCCTCGTTTTAACGTCGAGGAGCACCGGCAAACCTCTACGACCCACGCTTTGTCTTCGAGGATGCACCAGCAGAACTTGCTATCTGAAGCAAGGCTTAGGGCCTGCTACGAAACAGGGAGCCGGCACGACGACGCGGTTTTCGAAGACCATCTGAAAAGCAGATTTGATTCACGCCGGGCTCCTGAAAGTAAGTATTCTTCCCATCGTGACCCGTCAGGACCGGCTGGTGCGCCGTCCATGGAAAAAGAGAAGGGCTTGTCGTCGAGGAAGGGTCCCGTGTTGAATGAACATCACCATAGTCGTACTTCCCATGGTCACCATGAAAATAAACTGGGTAAATTCATTCAAAAGATGGGTAGTTTAATCAACAAGAAATAAGTAACATGGGTTGGCCGACAGGAAGCATTTGAACAAAGGGTGATTTTCGTATTTTCGGTATAACTGTTTCAATTTCCTCCATCAGAATAAATAAGATTAAATTGCACATCTGAGTGCTTAAGGTGTTTATCGTTTTGAGATCTTATCAACAGTGTTAATGTTATGTGCGTTTACTCTAAAGGTGCATTTGGATATACATACTTTCAATATGTTTGGTTTCATATAGAAAGGTTATTTAAGATGTAAATAAGCTTGCTTGCTCAATTAGCTATTATCCCCAGTATGAGAAAATAAAGCAATGGAAACTAAACAAGATAATGATGTTGGACTATTTTTTTTCAATTTTCTTCGTGTTTATCACAATGGTCTTTATATGCAGAATATTTTTGCAGCATTATATTTTATAGATCCCTTAGCAGCAATGCATTCCAGACAGAATGACCACCAATGAATAAGATAAGATAAGATAAGATACAACTTTATTAATGTGGTTTATTAAAGTTTCAGTCTTTCAAAACCTGTTTTGTTTCACTGACCATTTCTTGGCTGTCGCTATTAGACGACACTAATACCATGTAATCAAGAGCAACATATAATTAGCCAACTCATAGAAACAGTAGTTCATTATGTTGACCTTTTCCGCTGCAAATATTGTTAGCATGTTGTCATTGCACCATAGGTGGGTTCACGACATCCTGGGGGGGAGGGTATTGTATCATCATCGTCTTGCAAATGAAGATCCAAGACGTATAATGACTACCAATGTTCTTTGCGATTAGGAAATATAGTGTTTCCTAATAGTTTAAATCCGTAAGGAAATAAAGAAACGAACCGGAGAGAATATAAATGACTTTTTATCAATCCTCCATCAAGTTCTAGATGCCTGTCTGAGAAAGACTTTCTGCAGACCGTGCCTGTGATGGTACATTAGACCTGGTTCCTACCTGTATACACGGATGGGTGGACATTGCCATTCACCCCGTTTATGACAGAATTTACCCTAGTTCTCAAGAAGTGTCAGCCAAGGACAACTCATGGATAGACACTGGGATAGAACCAGTGACCCCAGGGCGGCCCCCAGATGAAATGGTCCAAACCGCCACTCTATGCTTTTCATGAATAACGTACAGAAGAACTATAGTATGTTGGCATTAAAATAAGACTCACTAAGACAATAGTGTGTTTACCTTGTTACCAAACTCAAGAGTGGAATCCAGTTTGATTTGTAAAGACATTAGGACTCAAACAGATTAAATTCCCTCCATTATGGGAGTCAAACACAGCAGCCATCAAGTCAGTCAAGTTTCTTCAGCATTGTGATTGTGTGTGCGTGCGTGCGTGTGTGTATGTGTGTGTGTGTGTGTGTGTGTGTGTGTGTGTGTGTGTGTGTGTGTGTGTGTGTTTGTGTGTGTGTGTGCGCACGCGTGTGTGCGTGCGTATTGAATGTTGTATATTCATTTTTGCTTTACTTAGATATATTTATGTATCTATCTGGCAAAGATTTCAACAAATATATTTGGCCAGGTGAGCCAAATAGAAAGATTGATGCCGCCAGAAAAATACAAGCAGACATCTGACAGGTTTATAACCCAGGTGACTGAATCAATAAAATACACTCAGACCTCTCAGTGGTGCCCAGACTTTAAGGTTCACAGACATTTTGTCATGAGAAAACATAAATACAAACCACCTCATATCATGTACCATGTGGCAGAAATCTGATTCTTGAGCAATCAGGATCCGTTATTTAAGAATGCTGTGGTATAAATCAAAGCATTGCATTGTCTGTACACAGCTTCACCTTTTAAAGGATCTTGGTTTGTGACGACCAAAGGTTTGTTGTTGGCGTGTTGAGACGTAAATCAGCCATGACTTTTGCTTCAGCTCACCTCCTCTTGTGGGGTAGGCCATCAATTGACATAAATTACATCCCTAAAGTGTGGTAGCAGCTCCCATAGCTGGGACTTTGTTTGCTCTCACTCAGGTTAGTGCATGCGATCGGTGCATAGGAAGCTTCCTGAAGTACTAGGCCACAAAATACGTTTCGATGCTGTGTTTAGTTGCCACTGTGCATGCTCACAAACTTCGATACTGGGAGGCAAGCACTTAAAGTTATTGAATGTTAAATGTCCTGGTATCGAAACACATTGTGGTGAACTGTTTATGGCTTTGACCCACCGGGCTGGCTCAATAGGGGAAAATGAAAACTGTACAGTCTCCTTCTAACACGATCTTTCAACAATTACCTAAGCACTGCCTTTTGATTAAGAAGGGAATTCCAATCAGTTATTATACCCCCCCCCCACACCCACACACACACACACCCACACACACACACACACACACACACACACACACACACACACACACACACACACACACACACACACACACACACACACACACACACACACACTTAACTTCGCAATTTATTGAAATGCTGCTCGCACTCAGAATTCATAATTATCTCACTGCCTTAAATGCCACTATCTTCGCGCATAATCCCAACTGGCCGCCTCAGTCTATAAATCAGAGTATGTGCAGTGGCTTGTACAAACCGAATTTACACTATTTGAGAAAACTACCTAGCAGGGCAGTTTGGATGCGCTTACATGTGTTGGACAAACCAAGATACAGCTTTTGGAGCCGGAAAACACTCATTAAGAACATAATGGAGGTCAATTGCTCGCCAACTGCCCAGTTTAGAAACCCGCCGACAGCGCGAGAAGAGCTGACTCTAACAAATCAAAGCTGTTCTACAGCTGGATACAATGTTGACAATTAACCGGGTCTAAAAATACTGAAGAAGTCCTTTAACACCCAATAACCTTATTTACCTTGATGGCCATCATTTATTCATAATTTAACATGGGAGAAAGTGACGTTATGAAAGCATTAATGCCGTTATGTGCAGGCCTATACATGGTCGTGATGTTCCTCTATGGTTTTAATACACTCTCTTCAGTGTGAAACCTCAGAGGAAATCATGATGTGATAAATGAAGACGAGCGCCGATGCGCAGCAATTTGTTCCATGTTACTGGAGTGGTGAAATAAAAAAAAGTCACTTTTTGAGCAATCCTGTTTAAAGCGCAATTAACAGCTCAACGAATCAACTGGATCCCCGAGAGGTATTGAGAGGGGAGAGACGCTTGTGAGACGCAGGGACGTGAGGGTACGAATTACCAGCCGATCAGCTGGTAATTCGTACCCTCACGTCACTGATAAACAAATAAACTAGAAGACTATCCATCCCAGTGCCAAAATATAAATCAGTAGATACGGTGCCACCGATAGATAGTTACAAGTTACATTAGCAACTTTCAGAAACACGCGTGGCGCCGCATTTTGGTGCATACCGCCTGGCCTATGTAACAGGTTATGTAGCCTACTTCTATTCTTTAAACATGACGATTTAAACTGCGGCATGTCTATTTTGAACTTTTGTCTGAAGAGATCATCCAAAACGCTCTTAAAAAGACAAGGCATTAAGGCAAGTGCTGCAAAAGTGTGGATTTATCCGGGACAGCGCGGAGAGGGGTCTTTGAAGAAGCTGTCAGAGACGTTCCCCGAAACACGAGAGCGTCTTTTTCTCACCGCCGATTGGAACGCATCCTAACCTGCTCATGATGACTACAGCCTCCTTTTCTTGGTCAGCTGTGTATGCAATGTGTAGGCTCTAGGGTGTGTGTGTGTGTGTGCAAGGGCGTCAGTTTGTTTTTAGAAGTGGTGGGGACAATAACCATAAGCTTGAGTGTGGTCTGAAAAGTGCTGGGTACCCTTATGTAAGCTATTCATCCATTCAACGCTGCATTACAATATGCTCTACAGTGTATTGTCAGGTGTTGAAATTATTCGAATATTCGAATACTGGTTCGGAAAATTAGTATTTGAAGCTTAAATCAGTATTCGGAGCTTCGTTATTTTTTTTTTCCACGTAGGTGACTTTACCAGAGCGAGGGAGGCAAACTATAAGCGTCAGCGACACTAAGCAGAGAAGCGAGAGAGGTGGAGGAAGAATAGATATCTTGTTTCCCTTTATTTTATAACACAACATTAGCGGGATCTCTGGAGGAAAAGTAATACTTAAAACCTTAGCTTAGTTGTTTGTTTACGTTCGCTGTACAGCGCCGCGCCAATCAACTGTGACTGGCTTGCTGCAGAGCGTGAGCGTCTTGGGAATACCCGGTCAATATAATGGATATAATATGGACACATAAGACAATCAATATTCGGTATTTGTTATGGATTTATTGTACAAATTCCCTGAAAAGATGCACGTTCCAGGATGAATTGAAAAGCTCCCGTAAGGGCTGAGATGACAGAGAACAGCTGATTTGGAATGGAGCAACAGCTGTTCGCTTTCACGGGGAAAAACTAAGGAACTTCAACCTACTTAGGCCTACTAATTAACGTTCAAAAAGCTATTAAACAAAATATGCAGATACTGTCAAAATCGGTTCCAGGGAGTATATAAGGATTATTAATGTTGTTTTTGATGGTGTTTTTTTCTGGAACGAGTATTCGAATATTCGCTCGGAAAAACCAACGAGTATTCGAAGCCTGAAAAATGGCATTCGGGCCAACCCTATGAAGATCCTATTCGAACAATAAAAGTTGAAAACCACAGTTTGTGTTTTGGCTTGTTTTGCAAAACAGCGTTGGAAACACCAGGGTATTGGCTCGGGATATGTAGGCCTAATACTAATACACACAGGACAAAGAACAGTGTTGGCAATTTAACACTTATCTTGACATCGACAGAGTTTACCAGACAAACAATGCCAGACTGTAAAGGGGGTACGAAATGAAACGAGGTACTGAGCATCAGCCTTTTGAAGACGCGCAAGGGCTGCTGGTAGCATATGTTATGCTGCATTAAAAAAAGAAAAATACAAGCACCCAGAGGAGAATTGCATCTGCCAAATCCTGACCACCAGTAAACACTTGCGAAGGACCAATGTAGACTTCACTTGTTACAACATCATAAGAAAATTGTCCGCAAATAAAATCCCTTTCAGTTTAGGATAATCACACAGGTTATTCGAGAACATATTTATGTCAGGATAGGCCTACCAGGCTCCAAGTCGTCACATATCTCAATCAGACAAAACCAACTATAACCACATTGGCATAGCAATCGCACCGTGTGTAGCTGCTACTAGCTGCAATCTATATATACAACGCATACTAACTGGAGCACCAACCAGAATCAGATCAAAATCGCTTGGGACCGTTGGTAACCTTTGGCCAGGTCATCACGATTCACGAGCAAACAGAACCAGCAGCAAAGTTTACGTAAACCAATTTCTTACCTTATGTGGCCCTCCACATGCAGGCTAGATGACGTATCCATATCGATATCTAGTGTCACAAACATGCTTTTTATAGGAAGCAAAAGGACCGGCTATTTTCTGAATAAAAATGTCAATTTTGGCTGTCTGTCTTGAAACTTCTCCAGTGCGTTCACTCCAAAATGCAACGGGACGACAAGATCCCATACAAAGTGAACGTATAGACGCGTATCGGGCGAATATTTTTGATTTGTCGCGCTACACTTTCGCCGTGCACAGGCAAGCGCGTTCACGAGGATTTGTGGCGCGAAAAATTTCAACTTTGACACGAATTTCGCGTGATGACAGCCAATCAGCGTTCAACAGCGTGGCCACTGAGTGACATGTGTAACGTAACAGCCAATCAGCGTTCAACCGTCAAACTCAGCGCAGTGCAGTCCGGGGTGTACTGCAGCATGGAGGAGAAAGTGATTATTGCCGTTTGTGACTCTCGGAGCTCTATATATAATAGTATATAATATAATATAATTGTATATATAATATCAATCACGGCCAAAAGCTCTGTGTGCCTCCGGATGGCCGTAGCGCAGGGAGCTCATAGGGATTGGGCTTCTCGGGAGTCGGGGTTTGTTTACCGGCGTTGCCATGGGTTCCGGTCTTGTGTGTTCCAACGGTTTATTAGGTAGGCCTATCTAATAAATGATGTCTTCGAGCGCGCCTATCACATGATTTTAGACTCGACGATTTCGGTTGAGTATGTGGGGATTTTAATTTTTTTTTTTTTTTTTTTCCTTTTTTAAAAGTGGTGGGGACAAAATTCGTTTTTCAAATAGTGGGGGGGACATGTCCCCCCCGTCCCCCCCGTAATCGACGCCTATGTGTGTGTGTGTGTGTGTGTGTGTGTGTGTGTGTGTGTGTGTGTGTGTGTGTGTGTGTGTGTGTGTGTGTGTGTGTTGGTTTATGTGGTGGTGTGTGTGTGTGTGTGTGTGTGTGTGTGTGTGTGTGTGTGTGTGTGTGTGTTGGGGGGGGGGGGGGAGGGGGGGAGCCGTAGCGAGATTGGGTAAGTTATTTTGCGTCATTTTGACGCTGTGCATTGGCGAACCGGCAGCGCTTCGCCACAAGGTGCGAGGAATCCTAGTGACTGTCTTCAGCATCACCTGCTCTCCGAGCTCCGGGTTTGGCGCAGCGGGGGGACACACCGGGCTTGTTTCCGTCACCAGATGTCTGGATCTGGGATCACTGTCATTTCGAAGTGTGGAGATTGTCGCCCTTCTGTCGCCCATATGAATAACAGCAGTGAAGTGGAACAACTGCGTCTTCCCGCTATAGTGGTGGATGAGGATGATGAACTTGTGAAGTACATCTGGAGGGAGTACCTACAACCCAAGCAGTATGAATGGGTGCTCATCGCAGGATACATTATTGTGTTCTTCGTTTCACTTATTGGAAATTCACTAGGTAAGTTGTACTGTTTGAAGTATTTAAATGAATACTTATGTAGACGACTCTTTGTTTTAATTGTATTTCGACAAACAAACTCACCACTCACATTTTTTTATGTTGTTTGATGATCTGATGATCTGTGGTATAGTTCATTGTTGTTTAATTTATTTTTTCTCTTTACGATTTATTTGTTTTATTCAAATGTGCGGATTGGATTGACAGCTACTGCGGTCGCTTCAAAGGAAAGTGTGTGCAATAGACACATATTCCTCTGAAGCCAATTTAAATGTCAAATACTCATAGCCTATATTGGAACCGCGCTTTAAATGCCATTGAGATATTCTAACATTTCACGTATACCGTACTCCAATATTAAAATAACTATTCGAATAATCAGAATAAAATCGTACTTTTGCATAATAATCTAATCTGCTATTAGTGATCTATTCTGGTCATATATATATATATTATAATATGTCTTAACTTCTATAATGTATACATAGAGTATAACCATAGAAAAAAGATTCCCATTTTACAATACCTGTTGAAACTGCATTGAGAGAATGCCATTAACTCGCTGTGCTCCAAATACTGAATCACTGAAATAATGAATGAATGGTTCCCATCTTACTAGGGCAAGACCCGTTGTGTTAAAACTGCATAGAGAGAATGCCATCAACTCACTGTGTTCAACACACTAAACCACTGAAATAATCAAGCAAGGAACGTGGCGCCTAATGAATTGACGTGACCCTTTCTTTCGGCACAGAGACCCTGCGGTTCAAAAGGCTTTGAAGGGCACACACCGCAATTAGTTGATGTGTAGGAGTGAAGAACACTTACCATATTGCTGTCCTGTACTTTCAGTTTGCTTTGCTGTGGTGAAGAACCGGCACATGCGGACGGTGACCAATTACTTCATTGTCAACCTGTCCTTTGCCGACGTGTTGGTCACCCTCACGTGTCTACCCGCGAGCCTGGTGGTTGACATCACCGAAACATGGTTCTTTGGAAGCACGCTCTGCAAAATCGTGCCTTACCTTCAGGTAAGATGATGATATTTTGGTGGGCTGCATTCATAACTTAACATTAGATTCATTCATTTCAAAGGTCAGGTTCTGCAGTTTCTATATTACGCCACATTTAGGTCAGCCAGCTGAATTAGCCTCATGAATAATGTAATACAGACACCTGAAGCTGCCCCCCTCTCACTGGTTCTGTGCGTTACATAAATCAAGCACGTCACATGAAAGGGAAGTCTTTGGCCTCGCCAAAGACTATTTTTATTTTTATTTTTTTTCATTCCTCTGTTCAAAAAAAGGAACATTACCATACAGTAAGTAGAAAAATACTATAACGCTGCCAAACTCTGGCATTCCTAGTTGTGGTTCTATTTCAAAGGATGGTCCATATCTGAGCTCTTCAAAGGGTTGTGACGTACCAGGGAACGTGACTGGCTCAACGTAGGCTGGCCTTGTCATTTGTCATTTGCTGCACACCCTTAAGTATACTGTAATGATAACAATAACTGCATGCTGTTTGAGGGAGGTGATAAGGTCAAGGCAGTGCACACACACACACAAACACACACACGCGTGCGCGCGTACACACACGCGTGCGCGCGTACACACACGCGCGTACACACACGCACACACACGCGTACACGCACACGCACGCACACGCACACACGCACACGCACACTCACACACGCACGCACACACGCACACACGCACGCACACACGCACGCGCGTACACACACACAAGTGGGGAAATCAGAAAAGGCAATATGTATGATTCGGCAGGCCAAAGTGCGGCGGAAAGCCTCCGATGTTTACAATTGCATTGATTTTGCTTTCGGTTCACTCTTAAGTTAACAAGCGTCTGGCAAATCAGTCAGAAGCATTCAGGCAGGCCTGCCGATATCAGCCCAACCTAATGATGGTGGTGGAGAGTGTTTATAATCAACAAACATTGAATCAGGAAGAATTGATTAGCGTGGTCGTGCAACCACAAGTTTGGATCCTCACATTTTGAAAGTGGGAAAACACAAGTGCACAGGGGCGTACGTTTGAGTTTGTGTCGGGCGTTGGGGACACAAGCAATGTAGGGTCCTACAGTTTCTTTATGGGGATATAGAGATAGTTCAGTCACGTCTTACATTGATAGGGACCTTGGCAATCCCATCCCTGCCAATCAATACAGCATAGGGGACTTGGAGCTACTGTGGAGCTGTTCCTTAAAGAGCCTTTTGTTGAACTGTTTTAAATGGTCATGGACAGGATACAGTTATTCATATGAATTCATCATGAATAATACCAGCCTGAAGGTTAGCCATTGAAAATAAAGTTATATCCAGCCATTTCCTTATAAAAAACTCTAAGGAGACAAAAGCATTTTTACCAATCACACATTATTCCATGGATTGGTTGTAAAACCAAGACTGCACTATTTTAAATGCTGACCTACTGATAATACTGAAGCATTGTGCCGAAAAAGGCACCAACATTGAAATGCACAAGAGCAGGTAATGTAATCACAATTCAGGGACTTTTAACAACGGATACAAGGTTTTTCCTGTTGTTTCTTCAGGCACTGGTAAATAAACTTCTGGCACTTGTTTTGAGCTCCGCAGTCAGCTCATTGAGGCGGACTGCTCCCAACACACAACCAGAGGAAAGCACTCCAGCCGGACAGGCTGAGTCTTTTAATCATCTGCGCTTTGAGCTGTCTCTCCAATAAAGAAGCATCAACCGCGCTGGTCTATTGATTCCACACCGCCGCGCTGCGACAAAGCAATAGTAGTAATGAGGCCTCGGGACAGCCAAAGCTTTTTTAAAGACAGCGTGAAATGAAAATGGATTTTTCACACTGTTATTTAATGTCCCTCGTTTATCACATCAAATTCATATATATATAATATGTATATATATATATATTCAGCCGGTAGAAGCCTCTGTGTCAAATCCACCCCCTCAGAGATCAAATCCACAATTTGGTTAATGTTACATTTGACTTGCAAATGCATCAAATTCCAGCCACAACATTAATGCAGTTTTGAATTTGGGTTTTTGCGACATCCTCAAAAGTATAATGCCCAGTGAGACGTGTGAGTCAGATTTGTGTGTTTCTACACACCAGTAAAAGCATATCCACTAAATCCTTAGTTTCATTTGCCAATGGAAATAATGTTACAAGGGCAGACCCATATCATTATCATATGCAAACTGTGACAACACAGTTTCTGAGTTCCAATACACAGCCTTGAATTTGTGTTCTCCAACTGTGGCCTTTTTTTTACCTAGAGTTACATATACAGTTCTCTTCCTGCGTAATACACGACCGGGAGTAGTATAATCGCTATAGGCTATTCCACTAACAGGGGAAAGGTTCTCAGATCGATACTCAATGTAAGAGTCAGAGACTATAGGCATCATGCAAGAGGACATAACACCAACCTGCTTTTAAATGATCTAATCCCAATGAGTCACTGATAAAATCATCTGCAATCATTTAATGATCATTGTAAAATAAGCTAAACGGCGTTGCCTGACGTAATTGAAGTGTAAGTGAAAACATTAGACTGGATTTTATGTGGAAGATAAGAATCAAAACCAAACCACACATATTCCACTCAGCAATAATTCTGGCACTCAGCAATGGTTCGTGCTTGTTGTGGTTCGTGGTCAGGCATTCGCCTGACCACGAACCACAACAAGCACATAACCCCTCCCGCTCTCGCACACACTAGACTAACCCCAGTAGGGACTAACCCCATCCACGGTGTGTGTTCTGTCTGTAAACCCCCCAGACCATCTCCGTGTCCGTCTCTGTGCTGACCCTCAGCTGCATCGCCCAGGATCGCTGGTACGCCATCTGCCACCCTCTGATGTTCAAGAGCACGGCGAAACGTGCGCGCAAGAGCATCGTGCTGATCTGGCTGGTGTCCTGCACCATCATGGTACCTCAGGCAATCGTCATGGAGTGCACCAGTTTATTCCCTGAGCTCACCAACAAGACCAGACTGTTCACGGTGTGTGACGAGCACTGGGAAGGTGCGTGGGCAGCCCTGGATGATCGCTCGGTGGAGCTCGGGAGGGGGATCAGTGTTGTGTGCTGAAAGATGAGATGGTTGTGTTGTTGTTCCAGCAGAAATATTGGAAAGAACGTCGATTTAATCAGGGTTTTCGGATGATATTTCGGGGTCGAAATCAAATGAGGTTTTGGTTGCTGCTCTGCTTCTTAGCACACTGGAAATTTTAGGATGAAGTCAGCTTACTTGATTAAACACCCTAGGAAAATGTAGGATGAAACCAGCTTACCCGATTAATCATAATCACCCGAGGGAAATCTGAGTGGCACATATAATATAAACTACTCCGAATGCGCTGGGTTGTTATAGGAATTGTATAATGATGATATCACAACAACGAAATAAAACAAATTACAAGTAAATAATTATGTTCTCGAGACATGGGAGTAACAGTGTATGTAGATAATGTCATCAATAAAAAGAACAGGCTAGAACAGGCACTATGATCATTTTAATTGTTACATTGTGTAGCCAGCATTTTCCAATCTGATTTCTTGCCGGGTAATATTATGTCATTAGCATGATTGGATGTGTATCTCTGTAATTAATTTATTCATTAAAATAAAAGAAACATCAGTTTGAACTTGTCCTCCAGTGTGACAGCTTGTAAGGCCGTCTGGCACCAGTCAAACATCCACTAAAGAAACCTTCCTGAATTGCTCTTTTGACAGAGGAGATCTACCCCAAGGTGTACCATACCTGCTTCTTCATCGTCACCTACTTCGCGCCGCTGTGTTTCATGGTTCTGGCCTACATCCAGATATGCCACAAGCTGTGGTGCCAACAGGTGTGTGGGTCCAACGACACGCCTGCCTGCATGCATGTACAAACCTCCCCCCGTTCACAACGCTGGAATTCGCCCCGCTCTGCCAAAACAAGCCTCTCGTCGTGATGCCTGACGCGTTCTCCCTTTACCTTCAAATGAAACCCGACCCCCAGATCCCAGGCAGCGCGTCGGTCGTGCAGAGGAAGTGGCACTCGTTCCAGTGTCGCGCCCAGGCCTCGGCCCCTGGCGAGCCCGTGCGGGTGAGGACCGTCTCCGTGTGCGCGGAGGTCAAGCAGGTCCGGGCCCGGCGGAAAACGGCTCGCATGCTGATTGTGGTGCTGTTCGTGTTCGCCCTCTGCTACCTGCCAATCAGCGTGCTCAACATGATGAAAAGGTAAGGGTTATGCAGCCGGGCGGTGCTGGTGACCTCGTCCAATCTCACCGTCTGGACACACACTCACACACTCACTGGACTGCACGCTTCAGACTCTTCAGACGGGGCAATGTGCTACTCTTGCACTAGTCCAATCTTGGCATGTTACCTTTTTTTATTGTGTACAAAAAGTGCAGCATGGATATCAACATCCGTGCAACAAACAAACAAAAGTACTGATGGAAATTGGAGCTGATGTTCAGGCTGTTATGTCTGACTGTCATTGCAGGGTTTTCGGGACTTTTAAACACACCAACGACAGAGAAACCGTCTACGCCTGGTTCACCTTCTCCCACTGGCTCATCTACGCCAACAGCGCCGCCAACCCCATCGTCTACAACTTCCTAAGCGGTAAGCTCGCAAGAACGCCCGACACAACGTGCAATGCCCTTTTGTTTCTTGCAAGGCCCCGTGAAGTAGTATTCACCCCGTTTTGGTTCACAGGGAAGTTCCGTGAGGAGTTCAAGGCGGCGTTCTCCTGCCACTGCGTGGGTCAAAAGCCAAGCCGCACAAAGAGGCGAACCAGGGCGAGCACGGACAGTCGCAAGTCCCTGTCGACGCAGGTCCACAACGTGGACAACGTGTCACGCATCTCCGACCAGGTGGTGTTGTCCCACAACAGCGTGGAGCTCATCACGACGCATACCGTCGCACAAGAGACGGGCATTGAAACGACGTAGATCGATATGTGAACGCACGATATTTTCACTGGTGTAGTCACTGTAATTATTGTAAATATATGATATCACGCAAGGAAAGAACGCAGCCTGTTGTAACATGAGTATCGGATATATTATGTACAGATGGACTTTGCAATGGAAAAGATGTTGGCTCTCATTAGAAGAATATTGACCTCACTGTGCCTTGCCAAAGAATAGGTTTCGTATTGACATAGAGGCTTTGTGTTTTTATAGATGAGTTTGATGATGTAATGTATACTATTCCATGCCTGCCCTGTAAGGGTTAAGGTTAGGGACGAATGATAGGATGAAATTGTTTTCATCCTATCATTTAATTGCAATCATTTTATTGCAACTTTTCCCTATAATACACAGTAAAATGTGCTTTTTAAACGGATCTCGGTTTGGTTACATTACCAGAGATCTGTCTTGATCTTTGGTATTTCCTACAGTTGCTTTGTGATACAACCTCAAAGCAGCATATATGTGTATGGATAAAAAGCGTTGATATACTAAGGTTGTGGGAGGGTTACCCAGCAGGGGGTATGCTTGCAGAGCTGTTTGTCATTCTAGAGGTGGTAGGGTTCAGCGAATGTAAGTGCATGTGTGCATGTGAGTTCTTGTATTTGTTGGTCATGCATGTATACACCATCCACTCACATTTAGCTTCATGGTCCACACTTAAAGTCTCATGTTTGCTGTGTTCAGACAGGAATCCCCTCTAGATTCTCCAACGGGTTGACAAATGCATTGTGTCTAGATTGTGTGACACAAACTTATTACACCAGGGGAATGACGCACTGTTTCGGATGAATGAGATGATCAGCGGGAATCTCTCCAAACGTGACGCACACGGTTGTAAGCGTATACGCTGGGGATTGCGAGCGTGCTTCCCCCTGCTGTGCTGTGATATTAAGGATCGGCGAATCCCAACCTCTCCTGTTAAGACGGAGGATTGGAAAAATTTAAAAACGTGAGGAAAATCTTGATTTTCTCGTTTACAATCCTTGAGCTGGAGAGAGCTCGACGGGGCTGCCTAGTGTTACCTGGATAATGGCCTAAGGATTTTTTTCTTTTGTTGTTTGTTGACTTTAGTGGACATGCTGTTATTCGAATGCATAGAATTGTAATATCTTGCAGCCGGCCTCATCCCTGCCATTGTTCCCATGGTGACCTATATAGCACCACAACCCCTGTTCAGTGGTATCCACAACGATGGAATAGCAATGACCAGCCCTCTAGTGACCTCTGACAACACGTCCATCCGTCTTTCTGTCTGTACACTGTGTTTATCTTGGGGTCAATTGTTTATCTCAGACACATGGTTGCATTGCTTGCGTTGTTAAGTATAAATTGTTACACTAGAATAAACGTATTTTAACAAGATTGCAGTACGTCGTCAATAGGTTTCAATCTGGTTTTTTTCCAATACCTCAGTCAAGTGAACCATTTATCACGTGATTCTATGAAGTAAAGCAACAATATTAAGTATTCTGCTGGAAACAACAGGCAACCAAAGGACCTGTACGACCATCGATTCATTCATCTGTCCCATGATCAATCCATTGAGCCATGCATTCATTCATCTACCTCTTTATCCACGCCTCCAGCCATTGATCCAGCCATCCGTTGGTTCATGCATTCATTCATCGATCTATCCATCCAAGCATTGATCTACCCAACCATACATTTTCTGTCAAGGGTTATAGCCAAGGTGAATAAAAACCCACTTACATAAGGATCTCCCCCACACACACACACACACACACACACACACACACACACACACACACACACACACACACACACACACACACACACACACACACACACACACACACACACACACACACACACACACACACACACACACACTTTCACAGCACACAAACACACACATACACCTGTCAAATGAACAGACTTTTTAAACCTATTGTCAATAATCATTACATTTTTTAACTGCTAGTGTTTAATGTGCAGAGGAGTAAATGGTAAATCAATGTCTAATCTTCAATTATAATAAAATTCCTATGGCAGGTATTCTTTGTTCATGGTCATTGTCATGCGTCAAGGTAATACTTAAATTAATCTGAGTGGGTTTGGCTTTCAGGAGCTAATCTTATTCAGCTAAGAATGAATGATATTAAAAATAATGCCAGTTAAAACGTTGGGCTGCCTACTCACCTACACAGCTAAAAAAAAACTACACCCCCTTTAGTACCCTGATAGTCCCCTTCTGCCCGTCTGGTGCCCTTCTAGTTCCCTGATAGTGCCCTTCTGCCCGTCTGGTCCTTCTAGTGACATTCCAGTGCCCTTCTAGTGCCCTTCTAGTGCCCTTCTAGTGCCCTGATAGTGCCCTTCTGCTCGTCTGGTCCATATAGTGCCCTTCTAGTGCTCTTCTGCCCGTCTGGTGCCCTTCTAGTGCCCTTCTGCCCGTCTGGTGCCCCCATGGTTGAAAAAGTGTCCTAAAGTGCCCTCTATGGTGGTGAAAATTAGAGAAAGTGCCTTATTGGCTGACCTTTACACATGAACAAAAATTAATGAGTGCCCTATAGGTTGCCCCTGATGATGATGATGTGCCTTCTGGGGCAAGAATATGGCAAACCGAAAAAAACATGTTGTGGTTAGCTATTGAGGTGCAGACGTTCCTCTCTTTGGTAGCTGACGAACGGGGAATGCGAGGCGTTGCTTTCATGTGGTGTCGCCATGACAAACAGCTACATTGAGTGGTACTTAAATCTCCACTGGATAACGAAGCAAAAAGCGGATTAAGAGTATGTCAGTACCCATAGTGGAAAAGCGCAATTAGATGCCAAGTTAGAAAAACTTAATATTTTCAGTTTGCATAATCCGTTTAAAATGTATACATTTTTTGAGCGTTCAAGATCATTCAAGTGTAGGTCATTTCATGCAAGAGAGACGATAATGGTCAGCTATCACCTCAACATGAAGGAAAACTTCCTTAAATGTTTCCGTAGCTGGCTGTCAGCGGTCAAAGACTGCATGGTAGCGGCACATTGAATTTTCTCCAGTCTAATTTTTAGTTAAATGTTAGTAAAGATGAAAGCAGTAAGGCATCCTCCTTTCTTTGGCTAAAATGTGAAAGTGCACAATGATGTGAACAACTCATTTTGTTGTTTATAAAGTCACTAGAATAATGGGAAACAGTGTCTTTGAAGCAATTTTTTGTCTGGGGGAGGACCCCCAGACCCCCCATTTAAATTATGAGCCCAACTATTCTTTTAAGTGCTACATGGAGATGTCACAAGTGCCCTGAATGGGACCTTCAAGGCAGCGCTTGCTAAGGTTAGGGGATAGGACCTTCCAGGCAGCGCTGCCTTTAACCCTGCGTTCACACCAAAAGATGCAAAAAGTTGACGCGCGTCGTGATCCCATTCAAAGTGAATGTAGAGACGCGTTGCTGCTTTACTGCCGATGCATTTGCTGCCGAGAAAACGGGCAGCAAAACTTGATTTGACGCGCGTCAAAATCTGATTTGCGGCGCGGCATGCCCGTGCCCGCTGCCGGGCACGGGCGAAGGGCGCGTTCACGTATTTTGCGGCGCGTCAAATGCTGCTCGAGTTGAAATATTTCAACTTTTGACGCGCCGCAAACCTTTGACGCGCCGCAAAACTTGATTTGACGCGCCGCAAAACTCAGGCGTCAACGCGTTCGGGCAGCAAATGCATCTTTTGGTGTGAACGCAGGGTAAGGCTCCGCTGGGGGAACAAAACACTATCAGGTTAGAAAAGCCACTGTGTCCGCTGGTGGGGCCCCATGTTGTCCAGAATGTGCCCTTTTTATTTTTTCGCCCCTGCCCTTCAAACAGTCTGAGTCCGCCACTGACCAGGGTAATGGCTTCCCAATAAGCCTATAGGCTAACCTATATGTAACACGTCCACCTCATATTTCCATGTTTTTTTTCTGCATTTTCCCTGACAATTAAACAAATACATGTAATAAATTAGAACTTACTCATACTACTGATATTCGAAGATTAGTTTAAACTTTATTACCTTAACAGGGAACTGTTACTTCATGTCGTTTCATTGGTACATTGCTCATGGTAGGCTACTTGAGTCCTACTTATTTACTTATATTATTCACATGTAACCTGGGCCTAAACATATAACGGCTTGGGTTTTTGTCTCCCCAGTATTTCCAGCCCTTGCATCACAACTCCCCTGCACTGGGCTGCAATCAATGTCAGGGGTGACGGTCGGATCACTTCCACCGCACATCGGTGGTTCCTTATTTGTGTCATGTCTCAAGTCACATTCTTGCAGATTTATAAATATTTAACCTCGACGACGACGCGTTTCCTCCATCGTGAAAACGAATGGAGCTTGTGTCAAATGATGACACAAGCTCAGGGAGTCTTTCATTTATGCAAAACGATGGGTGTATGGAATTCAACTCCTGATAGGGGCGGGGGGGGGGCACGTCACCCGGGGAAAGGAGATGAGTGTCGTCCCCCAAGCGATTTGGGGCGAGTCCGAGTCATGGACCAGGAACAAAATCCGTTTATCTGCGATTTTGAGCATCAGCGCTTAGCTAATTATTATCAGTATTGATACTGACACGGTGATGTAATTTGTTGAGCTATTGACCCACAACTTTGCACAATTACTAACAGGGGTGGCCTAGGGGGGGCTGACTCTCGCTGTACAGAAGAAAACAAATCCATGCGGACCTTAAGGGTCCAAGAGGCAAAAAGGTTCAGCATGTAACAAAAGCCCCATGTAGCCAACCAAGTTTCCAAAATCTGGAAATCCTTGATCTAGAGATACTATGTGAAAACCTAAATAGGCCTATAGGAAATGTCTGATGGCTGACATTTAATAATGTTCAAATTGGCCTGAAACAGCCCTCAAAAAAAATCATGAAGAACAGATCCTGGTGCTTTCGAAGGACCAGGCTGATCCAGTAAATGATGTAGGCCTATTGTTCATGGTTGTTGTTTAACTAACTGTCTGTAGAGCTGCGATGGGAAGTCCGCTTTGTCGGTTTAATTGAGCGGACGCGCCAGATTGATTGGGATCTATCGCGAGGACATACCCTGTCATCAGCTGCCTCAAATCTCGCTCTTTTATGTTGACGTCAAGGGCAGAGTCGGCTCAGTGTCAACAGAGCAGCTGCCGTTTACTCCACTTGTCCCTCCCGAGATCAGAAACACGTCAACATGCCGCCAACACATCTGGGAAACGCTCTGATACTAGGTGAGTGCCACTTGTTAGGCTTTTGGGTGAATTTGGATGCATTTTATGAAAAGGGATCAAAGCATAGACATATAAATAATAAATATCAGAGATCAACTGTTTCTTCTAGACTGCGCGTTTCAATGGATTAAAAACATTTGCTGACTATCATCACAATATGGAATTCTCTCACTTTGAATTCTGCCTTATATCATCTCATTTATCTTTTTTACTATTCATCACTTCTTAGAGGGAACTTTTTTTGTAAGTCAAAACATCGCATCTAACTTAGTTGTAGGCTACAATCGAAGTGGATAACAAGATAAAATAGATGCACAAGTCTAATGGGAAGTACCACTTCATCAATTCACACAAAACACAATTGAGACTAGAAATCCAAACCTTTTTAAAAGTGGTTTATGAACTATGCATGACTCCTTTGCAGGAGTTGTGATCCATCATGTTGCAATGGGGCTGCTCTCTAGATCCCCCGAATGCCTGAGGTCGATAGATACCTGCATCTCTGATCTGTGCAGAAACATGGAACAGGCAGGTGCTATTGGCTCACTGTGTGGCGATGACGGTAAATATCACATCACACTCACCATCATCGTTCACATAATGTCTAAAGTGTTTGATCTCTCAAATAAACAGCATAACACAGGTTGATTCTGAACAGTGTAATACTTAGGACATGGATTCATAAATAAGGGTGATAACATGAGAGAAAGCATCCAAACGGTGCTAATAAAGAAGTATTTGTTGTGCGTATACTGTAAGTGTGTTGTTGTTTTTCTCGGTTGTCATTAACGGCGACACAACAATGATCACATTTTCTCAGAAGGATTAGGAACTGAATTGAGTTTGGCAGATAGCAATATGGTTAGCTTGTTCTAGCTGAAGAAATAGCCTTGAGCGGTAGCATGATTGTAACTGGGGAGAACCTTCACCTCCCTATTGCCGACAGCTTGAGCACACAGCAATACCATTATTAAACACACACTTATGTGGATACAGGCCTTGAGAACAGTTGTATTCAAAGATGTGTGCAAAGTCGTAATGTACAATACAACTGCGTGTGTGTGTTTTTGTTTGCGCGTGCATGTGTATGTGTGCCTGAGTCTGTTGCCTGCAGGTGTGTGGTCTGTTGCCTGTGTGTGTTGGGGTGTGTGTGGCCTGCAGGTGTGCGTGCGTGCGTGCGTGCGTGCGTGCGTGCGTGCGTGCCTGTGTGTGTGTGTGTGTGTGTATGTGTGTGTGTGTGTGTGTGGTAGGGTTAATCATCAAAAGGTTTTGCTTGATTAGTGAAAAATCCTGTTTTTCCTCTTCCCTGTTTATTCTGCGCTCCATTCCCGGACAAAGGGTGTCAAATAATAGGCTCGGAGGTCTGTAACGTGAGCGTGGGGGCCATGCTGGAGCAGTTCCCGTCACTGCAGCAGTGTATGTGTGTCTGGTTGGAGGTGGTGGAGGAGGTGGAGGAGGAGGAGGAGGAGCCCTGTCGCTCTCTGCAAGCACTCACAACACAATGCCACCAGAAACCAGGTGCAGCGTTCTCACCATCCTTGTTCCCCATAATCTCTGAAACCTTCTGAATGGCCCACTTATTTACCCAGGTCCGGGGGTTCGTTAATCGTGGTTGGCCCCGTTCTCCGGGGGCATCACGAGGGTATAAATAAAATGTGTTCGAAGCGATGGATGTCTGATGGTGGAGAAGTGGGGAGGTGATGGTGCTACTGAGCTCACCACTACGCCACTTTAGATCAGTCGACATCTGCTTAAAAAAATGTATGTTTACATTTCACACCTGTTTATCTATTTTACATAACCACTCAACTCTTCCACATCGGTGCATACTACTCATAAATATTCATATTTCACATTGTTATATTCCATGTACTGTATTCTATTTCGTTTAGAGTTATTACTATATTTTATTTTATTGTCATTATGATCAGTTTGTGTTTCACTTGTGTACTTTTTTCTTTTTATATTGCAGGAGCCTAAAGGCTCAGTTATGGTTCCACGTCGACGCAGCGCAAGAGGGTCTACGGAGCCATTGCGTCCTTGCGTTCCCTCCTTGCGTCCACCGCAAGGGCCGGACGTGCGTCTCCCAAAAAATGTTCACCTTGCGTCGAGGCGTCGCAGCAGGAAGCGCTGTGATTGGTCCGCTTACAAAAAACCTGACGTAAACCAAAAGCATAAACCAAAACAGGTCGACGACTGCGTCGAAGCGTCTGGTCGCTCCTTGCGTTGCGTAGACGTGGAACCATAACCATGAGCCTTGAGACTCAAGGATTTCATTGCCAGTGACAGCTGTTGTAACTGTTGTGCACATGACTGATGAACCATCTTGAACCTTGAATCTCGATCTTTCTCCTGTTTGTGTTCCAGCTCTGCGGAAGAGAAGCACGCCTGCAGAGATGGACTGGAAAGCCAGCAATTTACTCGGCGTCGGTAATTATCTCTCTTCTTGTCTTCTTCCTGATTGGGTTGGGATGGCTCAACGGAGTGCATGGAAATGGATTCTTTGTTATTGATCGACACAGAGAAAATGGGTTGAATGTCATTATGTAACGACAGCACTGCTGGTCCACATTACTGATTATTAATTTGAATTATAAGCTTCCCAAGTGATCTCAAGTGCCATACCATGTACGGGCATAACACGCACCAATAGAACACTAAAACTAAAAACAACTTGCTGACCAACAGATTCCTTGGTTGGTATTACTGTTTTCAATACTGTGTAGACTAGGGCAGCTTGTGTCATAAAAGTTAGACGGAGGGAGGAATGGACCAGGTGCAATATAAAGGTTGGCGTGGGCAGACCTAGCCTGTCACTCAGGGCCGCCGGCAGTCCGTAGTGAGGCGCAGAGCCAATCACAAATACTTAGGTGAAAATGAATATGGACAGCAAGGTGCCCCCCATGGATGCAGAATGAAAACTGCGCTCCAGCCACCCACAGCAATTCAAATTAAATCGAGGAATGACTTAAATAAAAACAATGTGCACACACTCAAGTGACCTCCTTGTTTGGCCCTAGTCCGTCCCTGTCTGGCTCCATGGTCCACAATGAAATGAACAGATAAGGATGTCCTTAAAGAGTAGTAATAGATATTAATATATTTAAACGAGGTACACCATTATAATGTTAAACGTATGCACGAGTCGTGCATTGGGAAACTTTGGGTGTGGGAGAAGACATGGGAGAGAGGAGTCTGTCCCAGTGGTCCCGTTCCCCCCTTACAGGCTGGGGGCTGGGAACAATCTTCTGTGCTCATATACACTGATTACAGTCACTGTGTGTGTGTGTGTGTGTGTGTGTGTGTGTGTGTGTGTGTGTGTGTGTGTGTGTGTGTGTGTGTGTTTGTGTGTGTGGGTGTGTGGGTGTTTGTGTTTGTGTGTTTGTGTGTGTGGGTGTGTGGGTGTGTGTGTGTGTGTGTCTCGGTGGGGGGGATGTTGGAGGGGCAACGAGTGCTGAGCTCTCCTTGGGCACCAAAAAGGCTATAACAACAACAACAACAACAACAACAACATCAAGTGGTGTCCCTCCTCCCTCCGTGTCAGTGTCCAGCGACGGTGGGTCCTGCCTGAAGCGGATCGGGACGTGTCTCGCCGACCCGGTCTGCAACCGGAACCTCTGGCCGCTGCTGGAGGCGTGCGGCGAGGAGCGGTGCGACGGCACGCGCTGTCGGGGCGCGTCCCGGCACTTCTACGGGGGCCTGCCCGCGTCCGTGGCCGACCTGCTGGTGATGTGTGACTGCGGGCCCGGGGAGAAGGACTGCCAGCGCATGGCCGCCAGGCTGCACAGTGGCACGTGCGGCGGTGAAATGTGGAGTTGTCAGGAAGGGGTTAGCCACTGCTGGACGGACCAGAGCTGCAGGTACTAATATACTGGGTATGTGGGCTGTGTATGCCTTCTCTGTGTGTGTGTGTGTGTGTGTGTGTGTGTGTGTGTGTGTGTGTGTGTGTGTGTGTGTGTGTGTGTGTGTGTGTGTGTGTGTGTGTGTGTGTGTGTGTGTGTGTGTGTGTGTGTGTGTGTGTGTGTGTGTGTGTGTGTGTGTGTGTTTTGAGAGTGTGTGTGTATGCCTACATGTGTGGTTTTGGTTTCTGTTTGCGTGTGTGAGCGAGATTGTTCGCGCGCGTGTGTGTGTGTGTGTGTGTGTGTGTGTGTGTGTGTGTGTGTGTGTGTGTGTGTGTGTGTGTGTGTGTGTGTGTGTGTGTGTGTGTGTGTGTGCTCTTTCGCTCTCTTGCCAGCTGGGTTTCTCTTTCTTGCTCTCGGTCTCTTTCATGCGCACCCTTTCTATTTCTCTCACCCCTTCTGCTATGGGGTCTGTTTCTCTCACCCCTTCTGCTATGGGGTCTGTTTCTCTCACCCCTTCTGCTATGGGGTCTGTTTCTCCGGGCTCTTTATGTCTCTCACACACACTTTCACTCAATCGGTCTTGCTCCCTCGCTCTCTTGCCTTCTGTGTTGCTCCTTTTTGTATTTCTTTCACGGTGTTTCACCCACTCTCTTTCTCTCTGTCTTCTTTGCACTAATTATCTGTCTTTCTCTTGCTCACTTGATCTGTCTCTATAACTTTCTCTCCCTCTCTCCTTTCTCGCTTTCACACCCCATCTCTGCCTTTCGACCACTTTCTAGAGCTCTTCTCTCTTTGTCTCTCTCTCCGTCTTTGTCTCTCACTTCTATGTCCTTTCTATCTCCTCTTCTGCAAGTCTGAATGAGCGAAAATATAGGATACATTTGAATATCAGAATATCTAATGAGACATGTCATTATCTACGTCTATCCCAATCAGTCACTGTGGAGAATTGTAAGGCACTGTTATACTGCTTTTCTATTGTTGTGTAGCATTAACAGCATAGCTTTTGTCCCTGATTCACACAAAATGTAATCTCTACGTGCAAAACGGGTTAAACATCTTCAACCATACAAATCATTCAGTGAGCCAATGTAATGAATAATGCCATGTATGTTTCCCTGCAGCCTTATCTTAATTACATTTTCGTCCCCCCCCCTCCCTCATTGTCCCTGCTCCCCTTCACAAACCGTCCAATTAAGATGAAATGTGATCCCATACACCAAAACGGAATGTCCTTTCACGAAAATCTATAATAATAATAATGATTATAATAATTATATAGCGCTTTTCATTGACCCAAAGACACTTACAGTGAAGGGGGGGACCCAACTCACCACCACCAGTGTGTACTGGCCCGCCGCTCCCTAATCGCAGAGTATGCAGAGTGCGTAGGGCAACAAGTACCTGGGGGGGGCACCAAAAATTAAGGTTTCTAAAAAAATAATAAAAATGATAATTACATTATTGAATGACAGAAATATATAAATGAGTTACGAAGAGGCCCACCGTTGTTTGTTCTTCATTTTATAAACTTTGACTCAGGGCCCCCCCCCTGGTTGACAGCGGGGAAACCCCTACTCTTTGCGATACTACCCTACTCCTGGGATCTTTTATGACCACATTGAGTCTGTGTGAGAACAGCAGCACTTGCTGCACATAATGGAGTCTGCATTGTCTCGGCAGTAATTGGGAGGAAAAACAATTTCAAGGGCTGAGAATGCTAAACAGCACTGTCATCCAACAAGAAGCTTGCTTACACCTATAGCCTTGCTGTTGCTGTTGCTGTTGTGGCTTTGTTGTTGCATCCAAACAAACAGACAGCGCTTGAAAGCTTTACATCGAAATGCTGGGATGCGGAGAGTGCGACGTGCGGGGAATATGACGATGGAAATGAGGAGTGCGTTTGGCAGATGGAACCAGCTCTCCTTCTCAGCGGAGAGGCCGAGTGCAGAACGGCATTCCTCGCGTTGATGGGCACCCCACTTCAGTACCCGTGTACCTGCACGGGCTTGAACTCCCGCGAGCGGCAGAGATGCGACACCGTCAGTAATGTACTCCAAAAATCGCTCACGCTTCAGTGAGTGTGCTCGTGTTACGAGGCGTGTGATTCGTTGTGATTTGTAGCTCGTATAGCGAGGGGCCTGGTCACATGATTCTACTTTACACATGTTTTTCGTTTGAATTTATTATTTATAGCGGGACTCTGGCCAACATTGGTGGATTCTAACAAAACCTTTGACACTGGGGAATCGAAGTCTGATGGACACACCTGGGTGACTGGTAAGGCAATTAAATGATTTATGGATATATTGTATATGTAGTACAACTATACACAATGATTAGCGTGTTGTGTGTGTGTCATTCATTCATTCATTTGCATAATAACAAGCATCTCACTGCTACATTTTCGATTATGAAACTATTAAAGATGTTGTCCATTCAGGCCACCTCCTTTACGGGCTGATATACTTGGCCCTCATTGTAATCGTCATTTTAGTGACCACTGGGATTCTCTGTAAATCTGGGTAAGTATGGCACCAAAATTAAATGTGATTGTAATATCCAAAACATAGTCATCGTATTATATAACGTGTGATTCATTTCTTTCTCCAGTGTGCTGAGGAAAAAAGGCCAAACCCAGTTTCACCCCCAGGGGAAACCAACATGTGTGGCTATTCTCTGACAAACTAAACAAACGTTTCTCTGTCATGAAGAGGGGAAAGAACATAGGGCTTTCCTTGGCAGGGGGGTCTCCACAGTTATAATGGTACATGTGCCGTTCCTTTATTTACTGATATTTGTTTTGTTGTTGCTGTACACTTTCCTCAAAGGGACTATGTTGGTATTCATGTTGGTATTTCTCCCATTTCATGTTCATGCTTCCCTGTTTTCTTTCCTGTTTTTGTTTTGTATTTGTAGCAAGATATGAATGATGTTATTGATTATTAAGGGGCAGTTCATTGATTTGTTGCCTGAAAAAAATAACATATATATTTATTTCCATTCATGTATTTTTAATGATAAAAAAAAAAAACTGTTACCAAATGACGAAACAACATCAGCTGCATGGCATCCAACACCCACACAATATCCATATATTTAATATTTGTGTGTAAGTATTTCACACGACAAACTGAAATTACATGCACTGAAATACCGCCCATCTACTGGCATTAATGCCAGGCATCAAAGAGAGGTCTGATAATGAGGGCAAGCAGCAGGCTGATCTGGCAGGGGTAGCGAGAGAATATGTTGGAGAAGGCTCATAGAGACACTAGGGTGGCACGCCAAAAAAAAAAAAAACCTTTTGCTTCTTAATCCTCCACATAACTGAATCATCCATCACTATCTGACGATTGCACTCCTGGTTTTGGATGCTTTGAATGGTTTGAAACTGCATTCAAGTTTGGCAGCTTATAAGGGGCAGACCAGCGATGCAAATTATACTAAATTATACTAAAGACCGTACGGCAACATGGCATGGATGTAATTATCAAAGACAAAAATTACAGACATTGGGATAAGTATCTGCCTCTGTTATGGCCAACAAACATTCCCTTCTGGGCTTTCAGACCTTAAGTAAAGTTTAAGTAAGTAAGTTTGTTTTTGCCTTCACCAACCATGGTCACTATCCCACATTCCTGATTGCAGTCCATGAACGACATCACATTCTATCCAGTGCACTGATATTATTTGATATAAGGAATGTGGTAAAATGGAAGTAGTATATCATTTTCTCTCTCCGTCTCTCTCCGTCTCTGTCTCTGTCTCTCTTTGTCTCTCTCTCCTCTCTTGTCTGTCTCTTTGTCTGTCTCTTTGTCTGTCTCTTTCTTCTTTCTCTCTCTCTTTATCTCCCTCATCGCTCTCTCTCTCTCTCTCTCTCTCTCTCTCTCTCTCTCTCTCTCTCTCTCTCTCTCCCTCTCTCTCTCTCTCTCTCTCTCTCCTCTCTCTCTCTCTCTCTCTCTCTCTCTGCATACATATATATATTTCCAAATCAGGAATCTTTGGCAATGGTTAGTGAGCTCAGGGGGTTGGGATTTGAGGCATCATTATCAATGTGTGCGTGTGGGTGTGGATGTGCGGGTGTTACTTTGTTGGGCTCAATAGCGTATGTATTAGATAAAGGTAAAATAAGTTACAGTAAATATCTAAATCAGACTTCTTTGGCCACGTCAATTGAATAGGGCAATACCTAAATCCTTCTCATTCTGTGTGACTGCCACCGACCTTGTATCTTCTTATAGCCTCTCAATACAGCTGCCCTGTTACTGCCCCGTCTGCTGGCTGCGTAACCAGGGGAAACGGGACAAGGAGTTGACCGGCACACCACAGCAGTTGAAGTGCCAAGGATTGCGTCTCCCGGGCTTTGATTCACAGCTGCGATCCTCGTGCTTGCGCGACCCTGGAGTTTGTCTTGCGGTTGAGCGAGTGACAGATGAAGTCCCCCACTGTGATCACTTTGGAGAGGTCCACTCCCTGAAATAAACAATGCAAAGTGATAATAATATTCGTCAGCGGCATCACCATCATCATCCTTATCATCACCGCCATCTTCCCAATCATCATCACTAATATTCCCATAATCATCCTCGTCATCATTAAAAAAACACACAAACCGCTGATGTTAGTAGGTGTTGGGGTAATATGTGCTAGGGGCTAAGAGCAGCACATTTCTAGTTCACACAAAAAATAAAATCTCTCGAATGTGTAGTAAGCGAGTCCCACCAGAAGGGAGAGCACTTGGCACAGCGCAAAACATGTAAGCGAACCGGTGAATTCATCGCGCTACAAAAAAATATCGGGACGATTTCGAAAGGACTTTCAATCAAAGTATCCCCATAATCAATCTTCCAAATAACGACCAGATGACAATGTCACTTTTGGCAGCCACAAATGCACGCTGAATAATAAAAACGCTAAAAAAAAATCCAACCAATCCAATCCAAAACAAATAAAGTGACAGTGACGGGGACACTTACCGTCTGAATGCCCATGCCGTGGAGCATGTAGAGCACGTCCTCCGTTGACACGTTGCCAGACGAACCCTGGGCGTATGGGCATCCCCCCAGGCCTGCTACTGCCGAGTCCACCACACAAACCCCCATCTGGGACCAACGTACAAAGAGACATTCAGCACCCCTGATCCCTGGCTTCCACTCCCTAACCTAACCCCCCCCCCCCCCCCCAGGTAAACCCCCCCGGAACAATGGTCCTTGGTTCTGCTTTATTTGTTGGATTTGGTGCCCCGTACCCACTTGCCAGGTCCTTGTGGTCATGTTTTACATCTGTTGAGGAGAACTGTGGGCTTATGTCTGGGGGAGATTGAGTAGGCACACCGATACGGCTGACTCATCCTGTTTTTGGTGTCATCCAAACCACCGGTGGCGGGGTAATTATGGCCTTGTTCATAGTGAGGCATTATGACCGCTATGAAGAGTATGCCTCATGCACTCCTAACGTTCCTTGTAACTCGTGTTTGTACAGCACCGCTCTCTGCCCTGAACCAGAATGGGGATTTGCTCATACTTACCGGCGTGCACAGGGACTTTTTGTTCCTTACGAGGCCTTAGGAACAGACTAACCGGTAACCGCTAAAGTAGGAATATACGGGCTTATTCTGCTCTGTCGTTCATATGAAATTGAGCAATATTGAGTCATAGTCGCACTGTTTCTAAGAAATAGCCTAATTCTCAGGGTATTTTCAATTCCAAGCCGAAAGATACTGACAAATAACTGACTTCTTCCTCGATCGCTTCGGAGAAAACTATATCAGTTGGAACGCTCAACCTGCACCGTGTAACGTCCTCGCTGGCGCCATCGCCTCGGTTGTATTTGAAATGACGTGCCGTCTGATAACAATAGAAGTCATCCACTGCTTCGAACTTAAAAGGATGGAGCCCTTCACATCACTTCCTCTGCAGCGTATAGCGCCCCAAAACCCGTCGGTGCTTAACAGACCGAAGAAGCTTGAGCCCCGGGAGGATCGCCCCCATTCTCACACCATCTCATCGCTTTGAAACAGAAGTCATGGCATCACTCACACACGCAGGTCTCAACTTAAACAAGGCTGCTGCATTGCTCAACGACAGCCACACACTGCTTCCCCTTTTACCACGGCTGTCTTCTCTTCTTCTTCTTCTTCTTCTTCTAAATGCCACAAGCAGAACTATGCCTGCCCCCCCACCCCCCCCCAAAAAAACACTCCAGAGCAAAGGCCTTGAGAGTCAGATCAAAGCGGCGGGATGTTCCACATGCAGGGGAATTGTCGTGAGAATATCATATAGAAGATGTGCAGCCCGGACCCAGCACGGCCCGAGCCAGATGCCAGAACGTCAACCTCCACACCCCCCCCCCCCCCCCCCACCACACGCCAGACCCCCGTAGTGAGGTCTCATTAACACCCCGTTCCCCTCCGCGGTCAGCGGGTTACGTTCGTTATCGTAGGGAGACAGCCCCCCCCCCCCCTGGGGAACTCTGGGTCACAGCATTTAGTCATGAAAACCTCTTGTTCCTCCGTGGAACAATGTTCCTAATTGCCCCTCTTTCTGGCGTCTAAATCCCGGGGCAAGGCGGCCCCGTCTCTGCTCCGAGGGTCCCCCAGAAGGGCTGTAGTAATTGCTGTTTGTGTTGGCGGGGAGTGAGTAGGGAGGAGGCGGGGCGCGGCTGGTGGTAGTAGTAGTAGTAGTAGTAGTAGTAGTCGTCGTAGTAGTAGTAGTAGTAGTAGAGGTGCTCGAGGTTACAGTGGCAGCTCCGCTCGCCCACACGGGGTTTCCAGACCTTGAGAAACCCCAGCGTAGCCAGAGCAGCAGGATATTCAGACTTCATTTTTGTTTTTGTATAAACAAGGATTTGTAATCCACCGCGGCGATCCTCGCACTTTTTCTGGGAGTGGGTTGGTGTGTGTGTGTGGGGGGGGGCAGGGGGGGCGGGCGGGGCTGCAGAACCAGTGTAAGGCCACAGGGGATCCGCAGGAACAAAAGGCCCGGGAACAAGGCTCCCGTTCAGCCGGTCCTGCGCTGGTTCTGTGGACGCTAATCAAACAGGAGCTGGTGGTCAGGGAGCCCTTTCCGCCAGCGTTCGGATTACTGCGCACCGCTAAGTTAGCAGTAGCCTTGGTTGTGTCGGGCTGGAAAATGCACAGTGCATTCCTGGGTCTAATACAAACCCTGGTTCCTGTTTTCATTATTCAGGTGGTTAAGCAGCTCCGCGATACGTTACACTTGCACTGGATACATTTTGGGTTTTTGCAACTGCGTCATAACAAGTGTGCGTGTGTGGTGTGCGTGTGTTGTGTGTGGTGTGCGTGCGTGCGTGCGTGCGTGCGTGCGTGCGTGCGTGCGTGCGGTGCGTGTGTATGTGTCTGAGTGTGAGAGAGTGTGTGAGTGAGAGAGAGTGTGTGAGTGAGAGAGAGAGAGAGGTTGAAAGACCTGGGAAAAAAGGAAACATAGTACATGTGTATTGAAGCCTGCAAACCGTGGCTCTATGGCTGTGAATAGGAGGATAAATGGGTTTCACAGGTGAGATCCACAGCTGATAAGCACATCACATGGGAAGGTATTTAGACCAACAGATAAACAAGTCTGTCATCAAGCACCAATCTGTTACGCATATTAATGGAGTGGAAGTCGAAACGAAGAAAAACATTAAGAAGCTGAACACGATTTCAGTGTACAAACTCTAGCACTAAAATGAACCAAATAACTAACTAACAAACCAACTAATTAGCAGTCTTACCAATGAGCCAACTACCCGCCAGCGAGCCAACCAACCAACCAATCAGGGAGAGGACAGCCTAGTTGTTAGGGTGTTAGTTTTGGTGATGCCCACTGCGAGTCCCTTCGGATCAACATGTCTGCTAATGACAAAAGGTGTGCTCACCTGGGACGCGTTAAGACACCTTGTGCAACCCGCTGAATTAATTTTCGTCTGGGGAACGTCGTCTGCGGCAATTTCAGGAAGGGGCGGGGCCATGTGAGTGACCATGTGGCTCGTATCCTTGGGGGAACTCGCTTTCAACATGAAATTATTCCAGCTTTGACCCGGCTGGCCGCACGAGAGAAAGCAACAACCGAAATATTTGCAGTACAGTCCAAAAATATTTGGACTCTTTGAAGCTGTGGCTGTTTGGCGGTGTGTTTTAAACTTGCCATGATGGAAGAACGCAACGCCTAACCTAGCGACCTAACGCAACCTAACGCACCTTACATCTGAAATAGGAATAAGCAACCACACAGTTTATTACAACTGTCATGGGTTACTTAAAAGAGAATACCTTCAGCTTGGCTTTTTGGAGGAGTCCGATGCTATAAACACATCACATTATTGGCAAGCTTTTTGAAAGAGACTTCAAGCTTTTCTTTGAAAGGTTGATGTTTAGATAAATCTTGGATTTGGTTTCCATAATCAAATGCCACTGAGAATCTGCCAAGCTGTCAACTGGTACATTATAATGTGTGTTGGTTTGAACGGACAACATGTGATAAAGTAGTCTGACAAGGTTTTAGTCGATCCGCTCACAAGATTAAATTCTAGATTTTACTAAAGAGGTCAGACCTGTTTTCACCTTTCATCTATTATTCGTCAATAGCTTAACCCCTTTACCCCGATGTGAGGTAACATTATCTCGTAAACCGTTCAATGTATCAAACAGCCAACCCTACAAAATATGAGCTGTTGGCAAAACAAAGCTCATTCTACTGGCTGGTGAGCAATGCAGCCCTTGACAGCTCACCCAATGACGGGGATGCTGAGATGAATACCTTGAGCTGCCAGACCTGTGAAATATAAGCACATACATTCTCATTGTGTGACCTGCCAGGACTATATTTTTTTTCTATTTTTTTTTTTACGGTTAACAAAGCCCGTCGACCTGCTGAAAAAAGAAGAAGAAAGACGGTACAAAGACCATGGAATGTCTTTATCAGGAACAAAGGAGTTGAGTCAGAGAGAGAGAGAGAGAGAGAGAGAGAGAGAGAGAGAGAGAGAGAGAGAGAGAGAGAGAGAGAGAGAGAGAGAGAGAGAGAGAGAGAGAGAGAGAGAGAGAGAGAGAGAGAGATGGCAGAGTTAATTTCTTCTCCCGGTTGGTGGTGGTGGACTTAGACGACGAGCACACTGCAGTCATAAAAGTTTTTCATTTCCAGCAAATGTTTGCGTTAATTATCCCTGGCAGACATTTGTTTCTGTGGCTTTACGGGGGGGATGGCGAAGGGGGTATGTGTGTGTGGGGGGGGGGGGGGGCGGGGGTTGTCTCGTCTTAAATCCAATCGAAACGCGATCCGCGGGGGATGTCTCGCTGTCTCACACAATTGGTCCCCTTTTTTTTTTTCAGGGCCGTCCGCAAGCAAAGCACAAAGTCAACTGTCGGAGTAGTCTGACTTTAGTTGGCCGTTTCTCACGACTCCACTACACACAATCCCTGCACAGCCCCCGAAAAGGCATCTGTTGAGGAAAACACAGCGAAGCCTAGTGCAACCTTTTCTGTGTAAAATGTATAAATTACAAATGCAAAAATACTTTAAAACCGTTGCGTTGTCGCACACACTCCAGTGTCTCCCAGCACACCGACTAGGACTCGAGTTTCAAAGTGGTCGTCGCTGCGGGAGACTAGATCAACACAAACACACACACACACACACACACACACACACACACACACACCACACACCACACACACACACACACACACACACCCCTACTACGACAGCTTTGGAGTTGCATATAAAGCATTATTCATGTGCTCACTTCAGTAGGGGGAAAGTGAAAGGATGATCTCCCCCCCAAACCTCATCTCACCCCCCCCCCAACCTAACTCCCCCCCAGGGCTTCTCTATCCGTCCACCTTGCAGTCTCGCTCGCTTTTGTCCAACAGACACTGAATAGGTGAGCCTTTGTGTTTGCCCCCCCCCCCCCCCCCCCCCCCCCACACCTGCAGTGACCCACCCAGGGCTCTCAAAGAGAATCCCTCTCCTCTGAACACAGACAACAACCCCCCCCCCCCCCCCCCCCCCCCCTCCTCACGGTGGTCAGAAGTGGCGGGAAAGTCAAGACAGACAAACAGTGAAAATAAACATCTGAGTGATGCACTCGATAGGTACGGCACTGCACAGAAACGAGGGGTGCTTCTTCTGATTCAGGCTGACGAGGACCTTGAGGGAGATGTTCGGAGGAGAAAGCGGCAACAGCGCATCATCAAAGACGAGTGTGTGTGTCTTGGTTTGACGGCAGGACCACTGGAATATATGCTCATTTAAATTCTGGGATTTCTTCTGTGGCTTGGTTTTGAGTCATCTTCCTTTGTGAAGAGGCTCGTATCATGTTACTTAATGCTTTGTCCATGTTGATTGATGGTCTCTCCTCTTCTCTCTCTCTCTCTCTCTCTCTCTCTCTCTCCTCTCTCTCTCTCTCTCTCTCTCCTCTCTCTCTCTCTCTCTCTCTCTCTCTCTCTCTCTCTCTCTATGCCCATTGTAATCCCCCATATTTGTTATGAGGCAAACAGTACCTTCTCAGTACAACACCACTGAACACATTCATAATGAGGTGTGGTGACACACAGCAGTTGGGTTACACAGCAGACAAAAGCACAATAACATCGGGACAGTGACATATTGTTCGGTACGTCCGTTTTGGTTCATAGCCATAGATATGAACACACAATAACAGCAAACGAAGCAGAGATTGTGCTTTTTAGTTGTTTTTTTTAAATTAGAAGAACTGGTGTTATTTTTTACTACCTACCATCCAATATGGCTAATATATAGCCATATTAAAGAGAAAAAAGCAATTTTATATTGCTAACTGAAGCTCATTCATCATTTTCAAAGGACTACTTTGACGAAAACGTTTGTAAAACGAACAAATCGGTTGCCAAGACCTTAGCCAGTCCTTTGCTAATGCATCTATTTCAAACACCTCGCTAAAATTACGGGTTGTCATCCATCAAAGAGAGTTAAGTAGAATCCGGTCGAGGACAAAGATGAGCTTGAGCACCTTAGTTTTTTCTTCCTAGGGACATCCTGTCGATACAGGTCTATAGCGAGGTCACTCCGGCGAAATCCACTCATTTAAACGTAGAATATGAACATCAAGTACCAATTTAATCATTCGTCAGCTCATAGGAAACATACGCTTCTTGACATTGGCCTTGAAATAAAGCAACCAATCACTTCATTCAGACGTAGTTAACCTCTGAGTACATGACATGGAAATAATTACACGACCGGTAGAGATGATTGTTATAATGGAAAATACACAAAAGATAAGGGCCTTTCTTTACACTGTACATCAAAGATGAATCCTTAAGAGGAATAGCTGGAAAGTGGGATTACACGCGTTCACCTGGCCCGCTCACATCGACTGCTCTAGCTAAACGTTAAACAGAAAATCGCATTAGCTCCTCGAGTTCAACATCTGGAGGAGATATCTCCTCAAAGCAACAAGGGGAGTGATGCTAATGGATGCAAGCCGCATGTTGTCAGAACATTCCTGGGGCATTTTGTGGTTTGGACAATATGTATGTGCACAGTATGAGAAATGATGGGGGGGGGGGGGGGAAAGTTCCCAAAACAATCCTGCATAGAGAGAGACTGAGATTAAAGGTAGAAAAGAGAAATGACCACAACATTTGTTTTTGTCAAGAATATCATGCATCACCATTATCTTTCCCAAAGGTTCCTTGAGGCCCTCTCCACTTTCAGCTGGACCCAGAACAATGGAGCCTCTTCATCTCCAGATACCATCACGACACAAGCCAGGACGAGGAAATCTACATCATACTCCCCATCGATGTGTACCCTTTCTCTTAGGAAAAACAACCCGTCCACCTCAATCCTCTCCTAGCGTTCTTGATTTCCCTCCTGCTCCTTTCCCCTTCTTCCTCCCCAAGTATGATGGATACGTCTCCTTCATCTCTCCAGCAGAGCTTGACTCCCTGTCCTGTCCTCGTCTTCTCCTTGTACCTTCAACCACCAATCCAACCCCCCCCCCCACCCCCCCCCCCCCCCCCCCCCCCCCCCCCCCCCCCCCCCCCCCCCAATTGCACCACCATACTCAAACTTTCCTCATGTACAATGTCTTCTCTCCCACACTCTGGTTTTGTGTTCTTGGAAACTCTTTCCCCATGTCGGGGTCAGCATGCGTCCCTTCCCCCCCCCCCCGACATCTCCTCACCACAGCCGTCTGTCGGTCAGAGCTTACCAGCACCTCTGTAGGACCAATAAGGGTACTACCCTCTTTCTATGCTGTGGTCTGATTGATGATAAAGTAAAATATCCACCTCGTCCACCTTCGAAAACACTGCTCGAGACTGATGTCCCCTTGTAAGTTACCGCATGGTTTTCACCTATTTAACAAATTGCCTCTTCTTCAAAGTACATCTAAAAGATATTTTAGATATAAAAACACATAAAACATAGAACAACATATCCTAACCCTAACCCTAACCTGAGTTTTAACACAGTTTTTAACCAACCGGTTTTAATTAGACATCAGAAATCCGGCCTCTACTCAACATCGTATAAAACCTGCAACATGCTGACCCACAGCTCGAGCGTTTTGTCACTTCGGCGACATCCAATCAAATCACTAAGAAGTAAAGGCTCAGTTATGGCTCCACGTCGACGCAATGACCACGCAGACGCCTCGGCGCAGTCTGAACCTGTTACGGTTCTGCGTCGGGATTTAGTGAGCCGACCAATCACAGCCTGCAGCTGCGAGGGCTGTGATTGGTCGGCTCACTAAATTCCGTGATTGGTCGATGATTGGTCGGCTCATGGGCTGTGATTGGTCGGCTCACTAAACGGCCCCGCGAACGGCCCTGGCCGAGCGTACCTGCGTGAGCGTACCTGCGTGAGGGCGGCGGCTCTCTCACCTGCAGAGCGGTGAGGATGTTGGCGAGCGCCTGGCCGTAGGTGTCGTGGCAGTGGACGGCCAGGGCGCGGCAGGGCACCTCCCGGGTCACTGCGGAGCATCGCGGCCATGGAGCCCGGGGTCCCCACCCCGACGGTGTCCCCCAGGGAGACCTCGTAGCAGCCCATCTCGTACAGCCTCTTCGCCACCTGGGAGGTTATCGGCCGTTTAGCCGACCACCACATACATTTTTCGTTTTTGAGACACACGGCATTCATGGGGGGGGGGGGGGGGGGAGTTAAGGGTGAGGGGGGGCTTGCTCGAGTCTCAGGTAGACTGAGAATGCGGGGTTGGGGTTCGAACCCAGAACCTTTTGACCACGGGGGTCAGGCTACTTTTAATGAATGCTGTGAGCCAGGGCCTTCCTGGACTTGAATAAGCAGGACAAACAAGACAAATATATACAATATTCGAAAAGTGCAGGATTAGTGACTGTGAATTCTTTTAGCAGAGACTTTCATTCAAAGCAACATAGATGCAACATGTATTCATGGATCAATATATGCATGACATAGGGGATCGAATCTGCTACCTTTCTGCTGGGAGTCACCCTAGAAACACTCATTATGGCACCTCGGTCTAATTTAGGAACCCAGGGAAATCAAGGTATCACACCTAATCACACAGCTTTTGAAACATGAAAGATGGTTGGGGAAATTATAATGACTGATTGATGATTGGGTTGTTATGAACAGATGCGACCTGTTTACTGTGAGGAAAACACGGTGAAACTGCGCAGTGAGAGAAAAAATGCTGCTACCTGAATCCAGCTACCTGTACGAACCACATAGGATACAATTCAATGGTCCTCTGTACGTTTAGATAATTGCTTTACTGTTATTATAAATATAAACGCATTCTGTATATTTCTCCCTTTTTAATTATAATCTACATGTACGGGAGAGTTTGTCGAGTACAGTCAGTGGTGTAGCATAAGCCATACTGTGGGAAGCACTAATGATGATGATGATAATAATTATTAGCAGTATAATAATTATTATTACTTAATAAACATTTTACTTTGGAAGAAGATAACTGCATTTTGTTATTAAACATTCACTGCTACACAATAAAGGTTCCTCTCTATTATACCATATTATGGCTATACATTTGGGAGACAAAGAACTGTATATCTTACCTCTGTAACTTTAGAAGGGTCGATTGGTCCCTCATGAGGGCATCCGAGGGCACAGGAAACATATCTGAAGAAGATAAGTGAGATGCGCCTTATTTTGAAAATCATCATCATTTGAATTTAAAACAAAGTTAAGTTAGAGACATCATTCGTTTGAAACAGACGTTTTGAGAAATATCGAATTCTGTAAACATAAAGGCAATAACACCAATATGTTAGAATACCTAACACCGCTAGAATACCTGTGGTTTCCCATGCAGTCCTAGTGGATACAGAGATTGCGAATCAGCTATCATAAAATGCACATGCATGACTCGGGGGTCATGTGTGTAAATGGCGTGCACAGCCATTCTTTATTTTATAAGTAGCCTGACCTTTAAGAAAAACAAGAAAAATCTGAAATAAAGTGTAAACATTATTACGGAAGTGGCTGGTGGCTTTTTGGTATGTGACGATATTCTATACCTTCCCCAACGAAGGTCTTGATTTGTTCTCTTCGACGTACATGTGTGTTTGTGGTTTACCAAGGCATATAATAGCTTGGTGCACATCTGGAACGTAGTGGAACAGACCTATTACTGCTGAATCGTGTAAGTACTCCCTTGCATAACGGATTATATTTTTCTTCATTTGGAGATAAATATAACATTTTGTGGGGTTTTTCGTCGCCGTTAGATACTATAGTCGGTATCAAATCCGATGTGCGGTTTTACTCCTTGTAAAGGGGGACATTGTACACCGTCTCGAGTACGAACCCGCGCACTGGGATTTGCTGGTCTTTGGCGGCGTTGAGGACTTCCTCAAACCTCAGCATGCTCTCATCAATGGAGCAGTTGATGTTTTTCCTACTGAACGTCTCTGAGGCCGACCCGAACACCGCTACTTCGGTAGCACCCGCCGCAAGCTGAAATAATACAGGGAAAACGCTAACACCTACGTCTTCACAGGTATTAAAGATGTCAAACGATGTCAACAAGTTACAAAAAACATCACATAAAGCGATGAAGGATAGCACTCACCGCGTTTTGGAAGCCGTGCATGTTGGGCGTCAAAACGGGATAGCGAACGTTCGGCGACTTTCTGATTCCTTGCAGAACTTCAGTGTGGTCGGCCATCTGAGAACATATGGTGGAAAGGAATATCAGTTGGGCCTCATAAAACTTAACCTTATGGGAGAACAAAGGCAGCCTTTTCCTAGCCACGTGCAATGAAACAGCAAACTAATATTTTTTAAAAAGGCGGCTAAATGTGCCGGTGATGCTATACAAATACACATAAAAGTATAAGTCTCTGTTTACTCATTCAAAACCTCCACGCGTTAAATAAGGTGTGTTGCTAAACGTGCTGCTTTTAGCCCCCAGTAGAACGCTCTTAAAACGGACGCTCCATAAATCCCTCAACGCTGTCTGAGCGGCCGCATGGATTTATTACCTGGGGTACCCACTTTGAAGACACAAAGCTGGTGGCCTCGATTACAGACAGCCCCGTGTCTGAGAGCCTGTCTATCAGCTGGACTTTGACCTCCGTCGGAACAATCTCCTGAAGCAGAATCAAGTTGAAACATTGATTTTATGGACGTGATCTCATTCGAGGCTGGAAGTATCACAAGACAAGACCAGACAGCAATGTGTCTCTTATTTTTTCTTTTCTTTTTACACCTTTGCAAATCGCAGTGATTTACCGGACTCACCTGCTGAATCTTAAAAAATACATTTTTATTCACAGATAAATTGCTGAAATTTAAGTCCCTCATCATGTCATATTTTTCAGATTGTGTCGGGCTGGAAAAAAGGGAAAGAGTTGCGATTTCTTGGTGCCAAAGCGAAAGCATCAGAAAGCTATCTAGGGAACCTGTGTCATGTTTTCTGTTGAATCTAAGGAACATTTGAAGCGTACGATATTTAAAAGAAAATGTGAAACACATGCTGACTGCGATCATGTACAAAAAGCGTGCATGTTCTATAAACTCCCATAAATATCCAGATTTACAAGAATAGATCATACACCACATGATGTAGGCCTACTATTGGAAAAGTTTCCTATATGCACGGAACAGATTTTTCATTTGAAATATCGCCTAATTATTAAACAGTTTGGACAGATATAAGAGCATACCTTTTCATTTTGAAGCCCATCTCTTGGCCCGACCTCAACGATTTTAACAAACTCTGGGTACTCGTGCGCTCCAAGACTCTGGAAAGATATCAAAGGATCGTTCTGTTTATAGAGGGGCATGGGGTGAACTGGTGAAGGTATTGCATTATAAATAACTCATGGTCTAATCGTTCTTTAGTGTGCAAAACATGAACGACTCCCCAAGCCGAGCTCCAGAAACACAGAGGAGTCAGACGTGTGATTGCGTTCAGATGTAGAACCTGGTGATACTCTGGAGATGATGAGAACGCTGAATGTCTGGCCTTGTGTTTCAAATTGTTCACTAATAGTAAATGTGCCCTTTGGATGGTGGAGAAAAGGTAAAACCAAATGACGCACAAACAAATATTGGCCTATATTGTTGTTCACAAATATTGTTGTACACAAATGCATAAGGGCCCATTGAGTTACTGAGAGCAGCTTTTAAGTTCCAGGTGGCAGAATTTAGTAGCATCTAGCAGTGAGTTTGCAGAATCCCCCCCCCCCCCCCCCCCCTTTCTTAAATTGATCTTTCTAGGGCTGTTTGTCCCTTCGGGGCCACGGTAGTAACATGGCGAGCTCCATGGAAGGGCACCCTACAAAGATAGATGCGCTGATTCTAAGGTAACAGAAGTAAACGATTCTTATTTCAAAAGAATATACACTAATTCAAACACACTTATGAAAATGATATTCCATCTGCCAAGTCTCTTGGCTAGATCCTACTCAATTCTATACACTACACCTTTAACCGTTATAAACATTCAACATGCATGCAAGAGCTTTGATGTCAATCATTAAAAGAGAATAACATGGATACAACATTTTTTTATTTTATCTAGCGCCACTCCCTATTCTGAAGATGGGTTTATCTAAACTATGACAATGCAATAGGCTATCTTTTACATTTTGCATCAGACAAGCTCAGTTTAAAACGCCTCACATGTTTGCATCCCCCCCCCTCCCATCCTCTCGCGTTTCCCGGGATGGTTACGTGGCGTGTAGACACGTGCAAGAAGGAGACGGGGAAAAAACAAACCAGACACAGCAAATATGCCCACCTTCTCTTCAACGAGCCACCGCTTCAGCCACGGGTAGTCCCGAGCGAGTTGCTCGTGGCTCAGACAGTGTTTCACTGTCGTGGGTACGTTGCCCATCCAGACGGCTGCCTTACCACAGCATCCGCGTCCTCGTTGGTCGTGTTTTCGCTTGACAACCTGGCTCGGTAGAAACACGTCGTCTCACGATGCCGCCTCGGTGTCAGTGTCTCCCCGTCATCCAATATGGGTGCATCGATCGATATGCGTGCGTGCGGGACGGGGATGACGGCGAGGCTGGCTTAGATGCTTGAGTGGATTACATCAGGAGGAGTCGTGTCCGATGCAGTACACCGTAAATAATGATTCAGCATGTTGCCATGGCAGCAGCATCACATGGGCAGAGAGAGACAGAGCGAGAGAGAGTGAGAGAGAGAGACTTTTTGATACAACAGTAGCTTTTGGATGTGCTTTGTCTACACTACAGAGAGTGCTGCTACTACAACGACATTTTTTTCCCAGACTGATCAATTTAGGTGTCGAACCAATGCCTAAAGCACAGCACACTATACACGCCTTTACTGTCACGAGGATATGTTGCCCCCGCCTACTTATTCAATGTCAGCCTACTTCCTGTTGAGAGTCAAGGCAGCGGGGGAAACACGCTGCTCTGATTGATCTCTTGTGACCTAAACAGCTGAACAGTTTCCATTGCCAGACGCGCCGGGGCTGCCAATATCAACTGCAGCGTGTAATAAAATCCCTTGTTAAGCCAGGGCAAACTGTACCACAGAAAGGCTCATTCTTCGTAGCACAGATGTTAACAATAGAATCGGCTTAATGAAGGCCTCGCACTAAGGCAGCCCTCCTCCGTGATAAACCATCCGCTGATGAGAACCCAATGGTGGCTACTCTGATTCTGCATCAGCGCTGAGAATTACTTTTTTTGTGACCTCAGGACTAACGTTGATTTGCAGTGTCGGTTGATGCACATAAATATTTATTAGATTTTTTTGTGTGTCTCATTTTGTGTTTATTTTATTATTATTTTTTATTTTTTAGTACAATGTCTGTGGATGTGTCTGTGTGCACTGGTTATCAACTTGTTGAACTTTCTGCTATCTTTCTTGGTTTTTAGCTAAGCTTTGTGTCAGAGTATATCTGCCAGAGACACATCCACCCTTGGGTTTTTTTCATTCAGCAGAAATTCACTGGTTTAATTTATTTTACATTTCTTTCAGCTGGACAGAAAGAAACAGCTCCGCACAGGGGAAAGGAAATCCTACAATCAGCACAATAGGCCGACTTAAGAGCTGTTGAACTTGGAGCAGGTCAACTTTGTTATAATCCATGAAACAGCTTATGCGGTATTAAGTATTCATATAACATAGGCCCTACGTTGAATGTGTCAAACATGACTCTTTCACAGTAACGTTGATACATAAAGGCATCATTCCCCATATCCCTCTCTTCACTCTAAAGAATAACTTTAACCCAGTCAGAAAGGTGCAAAGGGATCTATTAAACAGACTGCTTTTAAAAACAGACAATCTCCTGCTTTTCAACTGCGGTGGAAGAAAGCTCATATATGGGCGGTAGGCCTGCCTGCGTCTTCACCGGGAAGGCCTTGTTGACGTTCCTGAGAGGGAACCCAGCGGCGGAGGTTCATCCTGACCGGTAGCAGCTGGAGCGGGTTACTCTAAAGAGAGGGCCCCCAGGGGCCCGGCCACGTGAACAAAGCAACGCGATGCAGGTGAATGAGGAGCCGCAATTTAAACAGATGATACAGGGGGAAGGCTTTTGGGCCTTATAAATATAGATTCTAATTCTATAATTTCTCCCTTCCCATACCTACTTGAAACGTGTTCTGTCTTGGCTCAGGGAATACGATATTTGAAAAGGGCTTCTTTTGATTTGGTCCGCCGGCTGGCGATTGTTAATGCTAATTATAGTAATGAAGCATAGCAACATCTGGTCTCTTTAAGAATATGTTTTATTCACATTGTGGCCTTCGTGTTCACAGTGAGCGAAACGAAAACAGGAGAAAAAACGGTTTCACCGCTGGCTGGTATATCTTTCAAGGATCGTACATTCATGCTTAATGACAATAGGTATGTTAGTGTTGAGGAGAAACAGGTTACAGACTATATTAAGTCAGTCTCCATTAGGCACGGGTTGTACCCCTCTTTCCGTCCGGCAGATGCAGTGCATTCCCACCGCTATCAACACTGCACCCCTTCTCCCACAGACGCAAAACACTTGTGTATACAGTGCATTAGTGCAAAATGCTTTCCTTGTTACGCCTCTTACGATCAAACAGACTATATACGTATTTCAGTATTTTACCGTAAACTAAAAAATTTGCCGCCTGCCACCGGCTGAACATCTATTTTACAAACTGGAGGGGCTCTTCTGTGTGTGTTTTGTGTTTGGATGGGAGCATGGGGAAGAGGGAGAGCAGATGTCCAAAACATACTTTATGGGGTACAGGTTTCAGCACTGGCATGAAAGAGGTTTAAAGCGCTCAGATATACACTGAAAATAAAGTGGAAGAAAGAAAACAGGAACCAGATTAAATCAATTTTCATCCTACATCCGTCTTCGATTTCCCCATCATGGATTTTACTGAAGTGTAACAACAGAAAAGTGCCATGACTGGGAGATTGGCACAATTTCCTAACCCTGAATGCAATATAATGGCATAATCCATTAGTTAGCTTTTTTCCTGTGCAACCACGATGCTTGGCAATTGTTGCACGTATTTTTTCGGGGAAATAAAGACAAATAAATCGGGTATATTGGTTCAAGTTGTGGCTCATGCTTATAATTTGTGAAGAGGATTGTCATGATCTGCGCCAACTTTCCTACACACACTCCTTGGAGAGAGCATGTGTGTAAAAGCTTACCCAGAAGCACTCACACGCCATTGGATCTCATGGCTTCAGGTCAGTCAAGTCAGTGACCTGATCCTTTGCTTCTCAGTCATCAAATGATCACCTAGTGAATAGGCCAAGGCTAGTAAAACTCACCGGAATCTGAATTGAATCAAAGAATTTGTCAAGCTCAGCAAATGTTGTTAAAGTTCACCTCGGCTCGCCCCGTGGCTAATTAGGCCAGACTTGAAAGGAACATTGTTCTTTAATTACAAGGAACTTCTGTTTTGGGGTAAGAAAAAGTCTTTGGCTGAGATATTAAGGTTCGGTATGGGAAACTTCTCGGGCCTATTCATTACAGATAGTACAGGGCCACAGATGCGAGCAGATGTTTCAAAGTAGCTACAGATATATTGTGCGTTGTGTTTAATTGTACTTCTGGGGAATCCATGGCTGGAAAAACACTCCAACGAGGCCATAAAGTTGGACTTTGTTTTCTTAAATCTGTCCACGTCTCTTGTAAAAAGAAATTAGATATAAACAAAATTTACTGCGCTATAGCGTAATTGCTGTTGACATCAGTTTTTCCTCAATGAAAAGGCATGGCATTAAAAAACATACACTGACATTATTATTTTAGTATTTCTTCTTGCATAAATGTATATATAGGTATATAGTGTATATACTTCATTTTACTGCCCATGTCATCCTCTTGGTTGTATATTTACTCTCATGCTTACCTCTGCGGTTCAGCCAAATAAAGTTTGGCCGAAAATAATTCTCTCTTGGCTCTCGATTGGAAACCAACCACTCTTGGATTTAAATTTCAAACCACAAACAAACAAGTTTATATGTGTTACACGGCCACATATTTACAGTTGTGCTGATAACCACAGAACGACCAAAGAAGCCCTTCGCTCTACATGGAACCACTTAGAATGGAAGCTGCGAGTATTTCAATCCTGCACTGAAGACCTATTTTAAGGTGCAAGAGTTTTTGCAGTCTGAATACATTTTTTTCTGTAAAACAGTACTTGTCACATAAAACCCCCAAGAATAGTATTTTGGGAAAATAGACAGTCTTAATACCACTGCCCTATGAAGTATTGTCTTCGGATAATATTAACCCAAGACAGATTCCAATGAATGATGTTGGACTGCACGGAAATTAGGTTTATTTTCTATCCATTTTAAACATTATAGGCCTTTGTTACTAAACTATGTAGCGTCACGGTTTTAAAAAGAGGACAAAGAGAATTATCATCAAATAGATTAATTTTAAATGTTTGTCAGCAGTCCCCACAGATAGAAACCACGTTTTGAATAAGCAGGTGTCTTTGCTTTGTTTGAGTTTCACAACACCATCCACTTCACATTTTCCCTCCGGTGTGTGTGTCTGTGCGTCACATGTATTTGTGTGCGTGTGTGCTCGCAAAAGTGTGTTTGTGTGGGTGTCTTGTGTGTGGTGCACGATGGCATGTGTGTGAGGCAAAACGTGCACATGGGAATAACAAACAAACAATCAGGGTTTCTACATGGGCCCGCGTTTAGGACGCATTCTCAGCGAGTTTCGCCTCAGCCCTGTCATACCAAACAACACGTAAGAATGTGACCCAGATGGTCCCCTACGCTCCCCCTAGCCTCAACCCTACCACACCCCCCACCCCTGTTTCAAGAAGCACTGATTGAGCAGCGTGGAAGTCAGGGCCCACCCACAGAACACCCCTAAGGAAAACCACATGTGGAAATATGAATTAGGTAAACTGCACAACATTTTTATTAGATACAATTTCACGAGCCTCGTGGATGAACCTGCAAGGTGACACTTTCCAAATAAACAGAGGCACAATGGAGAAGGGAAAGGGCGATAGAAAATGGGTAGTTTACAAAGTGTTGTCGTGAAATGGCACAAAACATCACTATAAATACTTACTTTTCTTTGGAGGTTCCTCTTTTGTGGGACCTTTCTACAGACTAATATCTGTACAAGCTATATCAGTTAGCAATGCCCCCCCCCTCTCCTAACTTATCTATAAAACATGTTTAGTTGGGGAGTGGTTATTTATTTTCACTTGTGGAGTGGTTTTCTCTTCTGATTAACAAAATAAATCGAAATTTTGCCAACCATAATAATCTAGATTTTTCTGTTGTTTTCACATTGCTATCTTGCTGTTATTGTTAAGTGTAGGTTTCTAGCATTCATCTAATAGGCTAAGTGTAGCCTTCATTTATTTTCAGATAGAGATCTTCCAGTCTCAAATCCATGACTTCTGTGTGCAGAATGCAATGACTAAATCTGGAAATAACTCAGCAAGACACAAGACAAGCTTTGTGAAGAGAAGGAAACAGAAAAACAGAAGGAAACACTTTGTTATTTCTTGCATTTGCACTCAATTCAACTTGAGCGAAAAATAACATCATTGTACAACCAAGGCAAAGAGTTTCTCTTTCACCAGTTGGTGAAAGTGTGTGCAGGTTGCCTTGGTAGTGGGGGATATTCATAGGCCTTGATATACAATCCTAAGGAAAAGGAATAGGTATAGGAAACCAGGTTACCTGACGTGGGACACATAAAGCCAGTGTTTCATTCATGGCCATTCATTAAGTAAATCACCGTGCTCCGGGTATAAACCCCTGTGTCTTGACACTGTCGTTATGAAACCCTTCTGGGTCTTTTTCCCCAGCCGAGAACCACGTGCCATTTTCTGCAAATGATTGCCAGAGGACGGATCCACAAGCCTGACTCAATTCATTAAATGTCAAGTCCAAGACCTACCGAAAGCTTCAGAAGTTTAAACCCTCACATCCGCCCTTCTCTGAAACCATATCATTTAATAAGCATCTGAACGTTTTCTGTTATCTAGTACGATATGTCTGTTTCGCAGACTACGCGCAACAGCCATGGAAAGAGAACCAACCACAGTGTGCCTAAAGAATACCAGCGCATAACAACCGATCTTAAGCCTATTCACTTTTCCCATGAATACATAATGATAATAACATAATATATTTCATGGATAATATCACTGATATGTAGCGCTATTGGAGGTGTCAGCACACACATACACCTAGCCACACGTTATAATAACAACAGAAAAACCCTGATGATTTCCATATAAATAACGCTGAAGGGCTGTTTATTTTCACACGACTGGTCTCTTGTGTGGCTGTTCGCTACTTTCTGGGCAGGGGAACCCCCCCACCCCACCCCCACCACCACCCCGATGGGCATGGGGTCCTGGCCCACTGAACTCCCCTTGGGATCCAGTCAGCCACAGAGGCTTTCTGAGGGCAGAAACATGGCCCCGTTTCATTAGCCTGGCCTCAATAACGCAATTGTTACTAGCGTGCCATTCATGTGGTCGGGAATTGGCTTCTGGTAAGGACGAGGCGTGCGGATTCGGAGAGAAAACCTCCTCCTCTAGGTAGCTCATTCATGCTCTCGCCCGCCCGTACGTGACGGAAAAGCGAGCGAGGGAGTTATCCCGCCGGGATTGGAAGCAGTCCATGATATTAAAACAGTAGATGGGATTGTGGAGTGTTAGTGGTAATCATGCCAGGCAACCGGGCCGCAGGAATGCTGACCGTCCGTGGGGCCAGGAGTGAAGTTAGCAGGTGGCCTCCTCTATTCAGCCCCACGTCAGCACCCTGCTGGAGCCCACATCACATCTGGGCACGCAGGGTGCTGATTTTAATTAAGGCAAATACAGTCACTCAATGTTCTGCCCTGTCAGAGAGGGAGAGAGAGAGAGAGAGAGAGAGAGAGAGAGAGAGAGAGAGAGAGAGAGAGAGAGAGAGAGAGAGAGAGAGAGAGAGAGAGGAGAGAGAGAGAGAGAGAGAGAGAGGAGAGAGGAGGAGAGAGAGAGAGAGGAGAGAGAGGAGAGAGAGGGAGAGAGGGAGGGAGAGAGAGAGAGAAAGAGGAGAGAGAGAGAGAGAGAGAGAGGAGAGAGAGAGGGGGAAAGAGAGGAGAGAGGAGAGAGAGAGAGAGGGGAGGAGAGAGAGAGAGAGAGGGGAGGAGAGAGAGAGGGAGAGAGAGAGAGAGAGGGAAAGAGAGAGAGGGGGGGAGAGGAGAGGGGGGGGAGAGCGAGAGAGAGAGAGAGAGAGAGAGAGAGGGAGAGATAAAGAGAGAGAGAGGGAAAGAGATAGAGAGGGGGAGAGAGCGGGAGAGAGTGGGAGAGGGAGAGAGGGAAAAGAGAGAGAGAGGGGAGAGAGAGAGAGAGGGAGAGAAAGGGAGAAGGGGGAGAGGGAGGGAGAGGAAGAGAGAGAGGGGTGGGAGAGAGAGAGTAAGAGGGAGAGAGGAGAGAGAGAGAGAGAGAGAGATAGAGAGAGGGGGAGGGAGAACGAGAGAGGGAGGGAGAGATAGAGAGAGGGGGGGAGGGAGAGAGAGAAGTTAAGGAGTGGGGGAGGGTCAGAGAGGGGAGCCGGTGTAACAGTGTGGGTGCTGTGTGCGGTGAAGGTAAACACGTTGCAGTAAATAAATATGAATCCCATGAACCCAATCCCTGGAGGAACTTAGCTCCGCAAGTAAAAGAAAATATTCACCGTATACCTCTTCGATATTACGCACGCACATCTACGCCATAGCGTGGTACAACGAGGACCTCGAACGTATTGTTGGTTCTGGCAGTACTGGCTCTACCGACGGCACACACATCTGGACACGAAAACAACGAAGACTGTCAAGTCCGGCCTTGACATTACATTTCCCTATAATTTATCGCAGTACATGTATATAAACGGTTATATAAAATATACTTATAATACTGGCTGGTTTTAAATGGGCACTTTCAATAAACATTCGGGACCAAGTAGCATTACGGTACTTTATGAACTCCCTAGCCCCACCCCGACTTAATCCTCCCAGTGTGGGCCGATTGATTCACGTCGGCACGGCGTTTTGCGGTTGGTAGGGAAGACTACTCCTACAACCTGTAGAGGCGTGAAGGATGTGAGCATGCGCCTATGTCTAAATTCACCCCTGCGTCCTTCGCCCATGTGAAGGTGGATTGCTTATTGCCGTTGGAGGTGATTTCTGGCCATCCCCTTCAGGCGCCAAACGCTTTCCCCCTCCTGGCAAATTCCGGCTGGTTCCCAGCACGCGGCGCTAGTGTTACCAGTGACTCTACTGGACAGAAGTTTCACAGCTTCCGGGTTCATTCCTTTATTGGGTTCCAGGATGGTTTTTAAACACGAGGAAATCTGAGGACTGCAGGCCAGCAACAATGCATTAAAAGTATTAGCTGAAAAATGAACAAAGGAAAGGGACTTGACCAAGTAGGAAATCCTGTAGGAAAATTCTTGTCAATGCCAGTGTTTTGGGAGAGTGACAGAGCTCAATTGAGTTAGAGAACAGGCACTAGTGTTAGAAAAAAGGGCAATCTTCTAAAATACATTAGCCATTATAAAAACACAAAAATCATGTTGATATGTTAAAATGGAGATACAAAACACAACTACTCCAAATTGTTTGTTTGGTGAGATTATAATTGTGTGCCAAAAAGTTGTTGTTTGAAGATCTTTATAGTGATGTGAAAGGAAACAAAGAATAACTCAGTTTCGTGATTTGCAGTTAATACAGGCAGTTATGTAGCCAACACTGAATGTCTGATTGTAGTGCTTGAGGTTGGACAGCCTATTCAAAAGAACACAAGGAACACACCTCGCAATATTATACGTTTATATGTCAGAATATCTGTTTAGGTGCTTTGAGTTCACTGCATTCCAGGGCTGCATTGAACCAAGCACATCTTATTATGTAATATCTTATATTCAGGGATGCGTTAATATTCCAATGGATATTATATCTATATATTTAATATGTTAACTCACGGTTCAATATATAGCTGGACTAATAGAGATTATATGACAATGGACAGAAAGGGAAACAGTCAAGTGCCATGTTCTGGATGAATGTTATGACGTTCAGTGTTGTGTCTTTCAAAAGAGTGGAAAATAAATTAGATATCAAAACATATATACATAATACTGTACATTGGATCACATCTGTGGAACATATATTTATTTTTGGGTTATACCACCTATCATAAATAAACAGTGACTCTTCACGCTTAATGGCAGCCACAAGACCTCACTACCATATTTCTATATTTCTTAAGGATATCGTTGGAGCTGTCGTCGAAGTAGAGCACTGATATAGCGTTCAACTTGGTGGGGGCACAGCATGGCTTTGGCACGTTATCAGGAAACATTAAATGAACCTGGAAGAGGAAAAAGAAAAAACAGAGATGGAAGTGACAGGCAGTTAATAAGTTGTTTGTTATGCTAACACATGTTAGCGTTGGTGTAGTTTTTCCTCTTTTAGGAATGCTGGTCAAATAAGCGTTGGATGCAGGCAGACAAAATACGCACCAGGGTTTGCACAATGGCATGATTGGTCGCATTCATGTGCGCATTGAGAGGGAAGGAGCATTCTCCGTCGCAGTAAAAAGCTGCGTAGCCCTCCGTTGCAATGATCCAGTCCTGTAGAAGAGGAGGAGGAGGAGGAGGAGGAGGAGGAGGGAGGAGGGAGGAGGGAGGAGGAGGAGGGGGAGGAGGAGGGAAAAAAAAGAAGTGTCTTTCTGTGAGTACCTTTTCAATAAATTTACACACTCAAACCAACATTTTTTCAGTACGGCCGTAGCCCACTCACAACCCAGCCAGAGGGCACCCCCACCATCACACTTCACAAGAATGCATGGAAATCGTGTACAAAGTATGTGACAAAGCAATATAACACGTGTTTGCATGGGCATTCAGTAGAAAACATTACACGGTTTAGAAGGCAGCGGCGTGGTTATACATTCAAGTGTTATTGAAGCGTTCAATGGGTTCAACAGAAGTCGTGCGTAAGCGGAGGCCACTGTCATCCGCCAAAAAAGTCAGATACGACACACGTCAGGGGATTTAGAGACTGGCACAGTGCGCGGTACCTCAACCTTATTTAAGAACTACCTTCAATTAGATCCGCACAACTTGCTGTTATCCGAGCAACGTCACGCTGGCCTAAAATTAAAACTGGATGAGGATGTGCAGGCCCCCAAAGATATCAGCGAGTCGGGTATGAGCCTGCCAGGTTGCCATTAGGAAAGGTTTTCTTCAAGGTGCTACAGTGTCCTTGGAGAGAATAGAAGGTGTCCCTGTCTTTCATTGTGACCGGAGAGCGATGGCGACTTCCATTATCGTAACACCGAATACACCGTTGACCTCGCCGGAGTTGTGGATTACGTGGTTATAACGGTCGTGTTGCATACCTGCCAGCCCAGGTCTCTAAAGCTGACGTAGAGTTCATGCTTCTTGCAGGCTTGCTTTTGTTCACTCATGTTGAGGTCTGGAAGAAGAAAAAAAGAAATGAAGAAAAGTGGTCAACATAACTTAGTGTTGCTTAGAGCCGAAATAATACAGAAATAATGTAACATACATTTTTAAGCCACAGTTACTGGATTGATGCACTGCTAATGATATATAATAAATATGTCGGGAAAAGGTACGTGGGTATTGTTCAATTGATTTTAAGACATAAATGTTAATCAGTATCAGTATTATCATGGTCCTGATGCGAGGTGTGGCTTATTAGATCTACCTATATTTGAGCACAATGTGATCAAATTGGATCCTGTGAACCCTGTTATTACTGTAAGCATATATACATTTAATTAACATATTGTTGTATTACACACAGATCCAGACGCAAAACTGAAGCATACTGATTCCACTTAATTAAACAGCATTCAACCGTTTTCGGCGACACATGCTCAGTAACGTCTGAGGTTAGGGGTCGGCGAGCAGAGAGAGCCGGCGTGATCGGCGAAGGGGCCCCTACCTCCGGCGCCGGGGGCCCGCGACGTCTCCTGCTGCCCGGCGGACTTGTTGCGGTTGGCGTTCTTTCTTGCCCCCCGCCGCCCGGATGGAGCGCAGTAGCACCTCGCTGACCTTGAAGAAGGCCACCAGGAAGGGCTGCTTGGACTGGGGCCCGCCGCGGCCCACCAGCCCCGCCGACTTCATGTTGATGCTCCTGCCTGCGGGCGAACCAATCAGAACGCGCCACGTCAGCTCACACCCAGTGAAACCGTCAAACGCTTTTTATTCTCGGACTGTATCCGTTTAAGTCATTTTTGGTATTTTTTCCCCCTTTTCTTTTTGTAGCCGTTGAACAGAAAGTGATTTAAACCACATACATGTTAAATATAGTATAGAAATACAGTATTTATGTTTGGTATGTATTCACATGGACTGAAACCCCCTCCCTCGAGCGCCTCATATCGTAAAAAGGGGCCTATACTAACAACTCTAAAAACTCTTTATTAACCGTCCAGAACAATGAAAAGAGAAGCTGGAGGTTCCCCTTACCGTCGAGCGTCTCCACACAGAGCTGCAGGCCCATGTTCTGCTGCGGGTTGACCACCCAGTGGTTACTGGTGGCTGTGATGTCAAACACCAGCCACCCCCCATTCAGACGCCCGCACCTTCTTGGAGTCCAGCGAACATCTCTGCGTCTCTGAATGGATAATGGCGTTGTTCAAAAGTGAACTCCTCAAATTAGATTTAAACAGTAGATATACATCAGGCAATATTAATATTTAGTTGATTAAGCTTTTTACCCTTGTAAACATTGAGTTCATTTTTGGGGCTGATCACCAAAAGTATATTCCCAACCAACACATAAATACATTTGCAAATCATACAACATTATATTTATTACATGGCTTTTTTGAATGCTCAATTCTGAATGATCAGTTACGGCATTCAGTGGTCTGTATTGCTGGATAGCAGACATAGATTGCTGTGTGAATAACAGACGTTGCTACGGACGCTATTTCAACCGCAGAATCTAATGGCACTACTTTATTGTTGCTAGCAGTAGCATAAATCAATAATAAAAGTTGACGCTGTAATCAGAGAGAAAAATGTTCCGCAAGCCGGTCATTAGAGTGAATAAACCTTGACAAGGCGATTGCATCAGTCTGTCTCCCTTGCCTTATATAACTCCCTTACTTATGTATATGTACGACCAACTAGTATAATATATAAACTTTTCTATCCCTAAAACAATTCTCTCACAAACATGACATTACAAGGAGTAAGCTAAGATGAAAACTATGTCTTGGAGTTACTTTCGTATCATATCCGGCCATGATTGAAGAGGTTCGAACCTCCGCACCAGTAGACTGAAACACAGTAGAGGGGATCTGACCCACCTAATGCTTGCTTTGAAGGTTTTTAAACTCTCGACAGGGTTGCCAATGCGTCAATTAGTTTAACTTTCTGGTTCAACCTAACTTATCCTTTTTTAATCTTTGAAGGTGGCACTTTAAATCTGTATTTATTATAATGTAACAAGTGTTTGAGTTACTTTGTTCAGTCTCCATTGTTTTCGGGGGACTCTTAAACCAAAACAATTGCTGGAACCGAAGATAATTTAGAAGCAGTCTGTAAGGATGTCGGGAGCTGTGACGCATTTCAGGGCTGAGAGAAGGTCTTGAGCACTTCAGGAAGCGGAGTTAAACCAAATTACTGACACGATCCAAACATTACACCACATGATGGATGAACACACACTCCGCACCACACGTCTCACGCACGCCACCAAAACCGCCTTCAAATCACAACACACCATGTGGTTCGGCCGAATGTAGCGCGACCCTGAAGCTCTAGAAGAATGCTTTTTTCTTTACGTTCCTTCTTTGGAAACTTGCCGTCACATTTTTCACATGGCTCGACAAACATGATATGCACAGTGTTGGGTCAGAAGACAAGTATCGAGTTATAGTTATAAGTAATGTTTACCGGAGACTATAAATCTGTCCGTAGAAACATTGAAGGGGCGGTCTGCAACCCCCCCCCTGTTTGAAACGGGACATGGTTTAGTGGCTGGGCCTTCTTCAAAGCCCCCAAGGGTAACGGGCCTATCTGGCCTTCCATCACCTCAACACATTTCTGGTGAGCTAATGTGGGCCCGTTCCTTAAGTGCACCCCTGTGCCTTCGGCTGAGTTATGGCTCAAACTTCCGGAATATTGTTAAGGGACCCAGGTGGTGGGCATGCGAGAGGAGAGGGTAAAGCAGACAGCGTACGGGCCCCCCCCTTGACAGGCCCGGTCCCACCACACCCCCTAATGGGCCCTCATAACCCGATCCGGGCCCCGGGCTGCCCTGGTAGGCAACACATAAGGGGTGCTGAGTGACAGGCCTTCAAGGCTTCATAAGTGGCCGGCCGACTAATGGAATCCTCTTTATCCCGGAACTATATTTGCAAGGAGGGCCGGTGAGAATGAAGTGGAACAGGGTCTGAGATAGCAGATAGCCGTATTGTGCGCCACGGACTGCTCCCTGAGAGATACAACGGTGGAAATCCACAACAGCTGCTAAAGAAATGTTCCTGCTCTGTTTGTTTTTTTTAACCCTTTTGAAATGGAGACGTTGTGGTAGGAAATAAAAAAGTTATTGCCGTATATATGTATTTCATATGTTTGAGAGCTATAAATAATGTGTCCCCGACCGAAAGAAAATGATTCAATCACAAAGAAATTTGTCTTGTGTCATTTGCAATTTAATCATCAAGTTATTTTTTTATTTATTAAGAGCCTGGGGAAGTGTTGCTTGAATGTAAAAATAAGACGCTGTACAGGGCTGGGAAATATATATGAAATTATACTTAAATGATATAAGAGAGCTCATTTAGCTTTTCTGATGCCAATTCAATAACAAACATTATTTTGGTTGGTGTTTCAGGCTTCAACAAGCTATGGGGTCGTTATGTTTCCCAAATAACTGTTTTAGCAGAACTATGAATGAAACAAGACACAGAGTCCTCATATCGACACGACACACAACAAATTATAATTTGTGCAAAACATCATAATGAATCAACAACACAAAGCACTGTTGTGTGAAAGACAACACACTACCAATAAGACCCTGCCTTCTGCATCCATCTCCCCCCCCCACCACGGTCGGACGCCGGTACTCACTTGTTGGGGAACTCCTTGACGACCTGATAGACGGTGACCTTGAGAGTGACGTTGTCGTAGCGGGCATAGCCCCGGTCTTTGTGAATACGAAACTCCGCGGCGGTGACCGCCTCCCCGTCCGGGATCTGGGTGAGGTCGAAGCGGAACTCCTTGTAGTGTCGCCGCTGGTGGGAAAAGTCTTTATCTTTCTCCACTGGAGAAGGAAAACACAGCGGCGGCCATGTTTGAACGGGAGAAAGGGAAACACAGTTACTCATCCGAAAACAGGGGCCTCGGCTCCCGCCCGGGGCGGGCGTGTGAGCGGGGTGGATGTGAAACGCCACGCTGGAATACATTCATCACATCTTCTTTCACATTCCAGCTCCAATCTAAACATTTTGACTACCTAGAAAAGCACTTTCCACTCCATTAAATCAGTCAAGTGAATACAGGTAGCCGCTCCCAGACAGGCCCTCTACTGTGCAGCTAACTGCATTCTCTGGCCGTGATGAATGGGCTGTCAGGGAGGGAAAACAGGCTGATTTCAATTAAAGACGCTTTCGTCGGCTTCTCACGTCACGCAGAGGGTAGTAGAGGCAGGAGCAGGCTCTCACATCATGTGACCGACGGATTCTTACCTCATTCCTGACCTCATATTGACTCACGCGGTTCAGATGATGCCGTTTACGATACAATGAGAGATATTCCATATGTAGGCCTATGTGTTTTTCCTTGCAGAAAATATAAAGCTTGAATTTGTGTTTCAGTTAAAGGGAAAGACTCCACGTCATGTGGCTATGACACGTCCGTAGACCTGACCTTATATTGACCCGGGATTGGCTAGCATCACTCACTCCTTTAACAGCCCTGTTAGGAATATAATGACGTTGAATAGGCCTATCTATGATATTCTCAGAAATTCTATTGGAGATGAGAAAAACACAGGCCGTGTTCAAAATATATGGGTTGCTGAATCAATTATGTTGAATAAAATTAGCAATAATAATAATTGGTATTGGTTTAAGTCTTATCCATCGTTTTTCAAACCAATTAGTTGTAGTGGGTTAATTTAGTACTTTACAGGGTAGGTCTTATTATAGCAATAGTAATCTGAGGGAATATTGTTACTGAGGAGGGTATATATAAAAATGTACAAGAATTACTTAATGTGATAAAATAAACTTTTAAATTATTGAATCCATTTTTCCCATAGTTTTCCGACATGTTGTTTGCACCTAAGCAATTTGACTCTAGTGCTTTCTATTATAACTATTAATTTTATTATTAGTAGTATTATTGCTACTATTATCATTATTATTAATAATAATAATGAATGCATGTAGCCTATTAATTATATGATTATTACTTCTATTATTAGTATTCGTATTAGCAGGTTAATAATATCATCATTAGTGTTATTAGTATCGCGTTGTTGTTGTTAGTGGTAGTAGCCTATGGGTTATTATAGCCTCAGTGAGTGACTCGGATGAGTCACAGAGTGGTTTGTAAAACATTTGAAGTTAACCGTCAACAGTGAGCTTGGAGTGTTCTGCCATAAAGAGCAATTGAATACTTCACTGACAGTCCCCAACATGAGAGCGGAGCTTTCAAGGCTGACAGTGTGCATGCCCCGCTAGCGCTAAGTGGAAACAGATGGGCCCATGGGCCAAGGTGAGGGATTAGTTCTCCAACCAGCTCAACATATATTCAGCTTTACATGCATCACGGTCTCTTTGAGAAGAAAAAAACATTCCTTTGACTTGTGATTATACTGATACACATTTTGTTTCTGCTTTATAGTGCATGGCGTGGAACCTACAGGCCAATTTGTGAAGCTGCGTTCATCTCATTATCGACTTTGTATCACATTACAAAAGAAGCCCGCTGTTTCTGAGCCTATTAAATGTAACTGATGCTTAAGTCTGATGAAATAAACAAAAGCGTTGCGCCCTCAATTAGTGGCAAAGACAACGTTGGCCTTCGGGGAGAGGGGATAAACCAGGGTATGAACTACACAAGGCATCGCTCTGCCGCGTTCCGTCTTAACAACAGGAAATAATTGAGAACAATTTTCCCAAGGTCAGACAGTCATCTGATAAGCTGCTCTGAACCGCTGGGTCAAGGGTCGGCTGCTACCGAAGAAACTGAATAATTTAACTATCCAGGAGAACTAAATGGACAGCTTTAAAACGCCTAGGCCTGCCTGCATTACATGCCACATTCCTTCAAAGTTAGAACAACTTAATTAGGTCATAATACACGAGTGGGACGAGGGATCAATCTGTTTCAAAGAATAAAGAAATAAACGATATGATCCTACTTATCCTCTCCAAAATACAATATAGGAAGTATGAAAAATAAGAAAGTATACTGAACACGGGGAAAATGCCCAATATTATCCTAATAACACAGACCTCCAGCTCCATCAAAACAAACAAAACAAAAACCAGTGCAAAAACAACCGAACTAGGGTGACCATCTGACGCAACTAAGTTAACACCAACTCACCTAAGTTAACAAAGCTCATGACCATGTCAGCATCGTTGAGGAAGCTGGTGTCTTGGGCCGCGGCGGCGGGGGGCAGCGGTGGGCTCTGGCTGGTGAGGGGTGCCGCGCGGTAGTGCGCCATCCGGGAGTAGCCCTGGGCGGACGGCGACGCATGTAGCGCCTTATTACGCGTGGGGGCTCCGTAGTGCTTCCCGCCGTAGCCTTTCCCCGCGCTCTGCGGCTGCTGTATTCCCTCCTCCTCCTCGATGGACATGGCGTTGTACAGGTCGAGCATGAACAGGGGCGCCGAGGACGCCTGCTTCCCGGGCGAGAAGGGCCTGGGGCGGTGCGGGAGACCGAGGATGGAGAGGATCTCTCTCTGGATCTCCCTGCGCTCGTGGTTCCGCAGGCGCCTATAAATAAAGCTGGAGTGCACGTGGTTGTCGCTGAAGCCGCAGTGGGCGCCGTGCAGGGCGCTCAGGCAGCCCCACAGGAGTCCCAGCAGGCCGACGGCGCGGTTCAGAGGCTTCAGGGTCGTTGCCATGGTGATAACAAGTAGCTCGAAATGTCACTTAAAGTTGAGCCAAACTACATCGCCCTAGCCTATTTATTAAAAATAGTTTTAAAAAGAACAGTTCTAACAATCACATCGCCTGGTTGTGATCAAATAACCACAGGAAAACAAAAGTTTGGATCGTGGGAGAAAGTGATCCACTGGTGGCTGTGAGGTCCCAGTCTCCTCTCCTCTGGATGGGGATTCTCCTCTCTGGACCGGGGTCTCCGGTCCTTTCTGGGTGGGGGTCTCCTCTTCTCTGGGTGGGGGTCTCCGGTCCTTCAGAGCGAGTCTGCAGCAGCCCTACTCCTCTTCGAGAAGCAGCAGCAGCACCAGCAGGTCATATTTAAAGCGCTGCACTGCTGGTGTAGTATGACCTGGTCCCGCAACTTTTTCCGCCTCGGTGACAAAGCACGTAGACTACGCCCATCCAGTCGAGGGATCCCAGATTCCTCATTGAATAAAGTGTGTTGAACGATGGCAAAGCGGTGGCGACTTGTAGTAGGCCTACCTGGAAGAACATGCTTCCACCAGCAGGATTTGTGGAGCAAGTGAAGTGATGAGGCATGTTGTGCCCCTACGAGTCCATCCCACTGAGGTGTGTGTGTGTGTGTGTGTGTGTGTGTGTGTGTGTGTGTGTGGTGTGTGTGTGTGTGTGTGTGTGTGTGTGGTGTGTGGTGTGAGTGTGTGTGTGTGTGTGTGTGTGTGTGTGTGTGTGTGTGTGTGTGTGCGTGTGTGTGTTTTTGTATACGCGTGCGTGTGCGTGTGTATTTTGCGCCAGCTAGCGGCAGCAGCAATAAAAGTGAACTGACTCGGAAGATGAATGTGGCGGCTCAAATGTGTAAAAGGAGACACTTGAAATCGGAGACTGGACTTAACAAGAGAAAGAATAATGACAGAGCCCTTTAATCACCCGAGTAATGTGCGGAAGAACCATATGTTGAGCCAACGTGAAATATATGAGTGAAAACCACCTGAACGGGGCCTAATGCGTGTTAAATCATTCAAATAGTTGTATATTTTTTATTTTGTTGTTTTATTACCGCACAGTGTCGTTGATCAATAAAGCTTAATGCTCCACACTTCAGCTGGAAATGCCTTCTTTATTGCACTGCGTCCTGTTTTGGTGAGGCAGCAAGTGTTTATGAGCATCACACAACGCTCCGGTTTAATCAGATTTCGCTGTATAAACGGGTTGATCGTTAAGTTAGATGTTACTCAACAGCGCCCCCTGGTGTCATGTGGAAACGTTGGTCTCTTAAATTTACCTTTCTACAAGGTAAATTAAAGGATTTTGTAAACTTTTCCGAGTAGTCTACAGGGGATATCTAAGAGAAGCACGTTATTTTCTGTGCAGAAGTGCTGCCGACATTGAGATTCAAATATTTTATATAATATGATTCAGAAAGTTATAAAAAAATGACGATTATTATTTCACAAACTTTAAAGAAAAAGCTTTATTTAGTTTTTAAAAATCCATTCAAAAATCCACACGGCGCACACAAGTTTTACAACAGCTCCTCCAATATCCACTGTTAAGAACACTAAGGATCCTTGAATAAATAACAATAAAATAAATCTAACACTAAAAACGACTAACCAAGCAACCTGAAATTCAGCCACATTACTCTTGGGGGATTAGACTATTGTAATGAGGGTATTCACAAGTAAAAGCTATTACAAGACATTAAAGTACATGATGTGTCAGTTTCCGGGTTTCTTACAAAGATTGGCGTTTCGTTTTGTACAGTCAGCATTAACATATTCCCCCTGAAATATGTGATTCCTCAGAAAGTTATCACAAAATAATTTTCTTGAGCACGGAAAATGTTTACAATAATGTGATGTACTTTGAGTTTAAACCCAGTGTTGAAAACATGCAAAGAAGCACCACAAGGGGGCACAGATGGGAAAACGTACCACCCAGGCGGCTTCCTAGTTGAAACGAATGGTTAATCCGAATTCTTGTGAGCCGTGTAGCACTTAAATATGCAACGGAAGACCTCCGTCAAAACTTGAAAGCCCCAAACTCTAGCAAGATCCATTGTAAGCCTATCTGGATAATTACAGCACAACATAACACACAAAATTGAAGATGAAGCTGTTGCTGCCGTATGAGGATGAAGAAGCATGTTGACATGTGGGCTATCAGAGGAGGTCGTGTCCACATGACGCAACAACAAAAAGACAAAAAAAACGCCTGTAAGAATGAGTTTTCTTCCTGAGATTGGAAATGATGGACCAGTGTTTTCAACTGCGTGGGTCCTGATGTGAATCTAGTCTAATCTAGGGGGGGGGGGGGGGTGGCGGGGTGGGGGCCTCAATAGTGGGTCCTTTACTGAAGGGTCCCGCCTCGACATGTTGCCGTAGCACAACGCCGGGTGACAAGCTCCGTTCTGACCCGGGCGGCCCGGACTGTCCCTCGCTTACCCTCGCCCCGCTCTGGCCGGGGGCGCCCGGTTACCCCGCGACCCCTGCTTGCTGTAACATGGGGAACCCATGGGACCTGGCGGACAAAACGTTACGGAGATTGGTCACGAGTCATTGTTGTGTTTTCCTGCGGAGTACCCAAACTGGTCCCTTGAGCAGGATGCTACCGACCGCTAGTCAGCATGTTGATGCAATGTATGCATACAATCGGATGAGAGCCACCGGCTCGATTTCAGGGTCGCATGATTACATTAACCAAACTCAAAAGAAAAGGCTCTGTCCGAACGGAGCCTTAATTTCAAGATGCACCATCGAGAAGCCTGTCGTCACGCTTTTCAGTACGACCCCCGTACGGATTCATCAGCCCTGGGTACATTAGTGACTATATCTCTCGGTGAACGTAGATCGCATCGCTCTACGTGCACAGCCAATTGATTTGCTCGTGTAGTAAAGATTCTTTTCTTGGGGCCCAAAATCCCTAGCGGCGCCCCTGTGCTCGTGGCTAAGGTTTATTTTGAAGTCAGCTCCGATATACAGGGCAGCTATCAGACCTTTAAAAATTAATTAAATGGTTGTGCTAAAATGGATTGATCAAATATCTATAGCCTTGTAGCAGCAGTGTTCTGCGGACCCATAATGCATATCAAAGGATCCCAGTGGGGTCCATACCCCAATATACGGGGAACCACTAGCGTCTTCGAATCCCGACCCCGGGGATTGGACTCGCGTCCTGATGTCCGTAGCCTGTAATTATCCCAGGTATAGAAGCCCATACCTGCTCCTTAATTACTTAATCCATTTAAGTTGTTTTTGGGTAGAAGCATCTGCTAAACGACTCACTAAGTTAATTAAATGCAAGTCAATACAGTCCAAGCTTGTACCTATAGTATGCGTGTGCAGTAGAAACCCAGATCTACGTTCTCCAGCTTGCAGGGTTCTAACACCAGGGGATGCATGTCAAGCTGTCCTCGAGTGAAGTGCTGCCTTCTGCAGTGTGTCTAACGGAGACTCTTTCCCCCTGTTAAAGGGTACATATGTACCACCAGGTGTGAGTGTGATTAGCCGTTACAAGCTCGTTTTGAAAATGTGCAGCTTCTGACATCACAGGTGGGCGTGTCCACCTAGATGTGTGACGGATAGATGAGCAACGTTTGCTCCAGTCCACTGGGTAGGCTGGTAGACTGATCTATCCAGCACACATCTAGGTGGACACGCCCACCTGTGATGTCGGGAGCTGCACATATTCAAAACAGATTGTAACGGCAGATCACACTCACACCTGGTGGCCGGATCGGGCCCCTTTAAGGGGACCCAGCCCCTCCACCGTGTCTTACCTGGGGGGCCCTGTGGCCCTGGATCTCCAACCTCTGATCTTCCTGGGTTTCCTGTATCCCCCTTAAAGCCTGGGTCCCCTGAGAACAAACACAAAGACACACACAAACACGGTGTAGATATTACTATCCATGTACTGGCAGTAAACAGGGCACACATGTCCACAATAACTATCTCATTGATCTATCTGTGTGTATACGCTGTGTATGAGTGAGTGAGTGGGTGATTCAGTGAGGTGAGTCAGAGTTTTAGTGTGTGCTTGCTTGCGTGCGTGCGTGTGTGTGTGTGTGTGCGTGTGTGTGTGTGTGCGTGCGTGCGTGTAGGTATGAGTGAGTATGAGTGTGAGAGCGAGCGAGTGTTTGTTTGAGTTAGTGTGTGTGTGAGTCAGTGTGTGTGTGTGAGTTAGTGTGTGTGTGAGTCAGTGTGTGTGAGTCAGTGTGTGTGTGAGTCAGTGTGTGTGTGTGAGTTAGTGTGTGTGTGAGTCAGTGTGTGTGAGTCAGTGTGTGAGTCAGTGTGTGTGAGTCAGTGTGTGTGAGTCAGTGTGTGTGAGTCAGTGTGTGTGTGTGAGTCAGTGTGTGTGTGAGTCAGTGTGTGTGTGAGTCAGTGTGTGTGAGTCAGTGTGTGAGTCAGTGTGTGTGAGTTAGTGTGTGTGTGTGAGTCAGTGTGTGTGTGTGAGTCAGTGTGTGTGAGTCAGTGTGTGTGTGTGAGCAGTGTGTGTGTGAGTCGTGTGTAGTAGTGTGTGTGAGTAGTGGGTGTGACGTCAGTGGTGTGAGTCAGCTGTGTGAGTTAGTGTGTGTGAGTAGTGTGTGTGTGAGTCTAGTGTGTGGTGTAGTCAGTGTGTTGTGTGAGTGAGTGCTGTGTGTGAGTCAGTGTGTGTGAGTCAGTGTGTGTGTGTGTGTGAATCAGTGTCTGTGTGTATATTCCTGTCCTCAAACGCTCCTTAAACCTTTACCTAAGGTACCTTTTGAGCCCTGAATCCCGGGGATTGTCGGGTATCCCGCGCCGGCGGGGAGCCGCTGGAGCCCGGGAACCCCGGGGTACCCCCTGAGGCGCGCCGGCCCACTGGCCACGGGGGCCCGGCGACCAGGGAGTGTGTTAGCACCGGAGCAGCTGGGCTGCGGCTGGCTCAGCAACAGCACAGGAAGCTCCGCTGGGGAGCAGAGAACCACAAAGAAGAGCTCGTTAGGCTCGTTAGGCTCGTTAGGGTCCGAGGGCCGAAATAATTATTAAATGGGTTGTTGAATATTTAACAATTATGATATAAATGAAAAGTGGGGAACAGCCCCGAGGTCTCGGGGCTATTCCCCACTATTCACGGGGCTGAGGTGAATAATTGTTTTAGTATATACTACACGTGAACACTCCACAAAATCCACAAGATAACACTTTTTTCCGGGATTATTTGTTTTTATTAGCAAACAAAGCGGGACATTTTGCGATGAAAACAATATCCCGAGTTTGAGATCTCAATCATGGGATATTGCCCAATATCCCGAGATAGCGAACCAATCAATTACGCCATTTTAGGAGGTTCACGTGTAGCATATACTACTACATGCACTTCTAACTATATATGTATTTTTTTTTAAGATTGCATTTTTATGCTTTATTATAGAGTGAGAGATTGGAGGTATAGGGGACGCAGAAAATGACCACAGGCAGGAATCGAACCCGGGTCGCTGTGTTCAGGACTGTCCCTACAGGGTACGCGCTCTACCCGGTGAGCAACCGGGTCTCCCCATTGGCCAATATCAAATATACACATTTTGGATCAACCTTTTATTCATTGTGGTAACTGTGACTGAGTTTATGCATCTCTTTGACAAGAGAGACCCGATAGAAACCCACGTCTACAAACTTCACAACATACATAACTAACTTACCTTCAAGCATTGCTCTGCAAATCTGCCTAATGTGCTGGTCGGAGGTTTCGCTGCCCTGTACAAACGAAGAGAAAGAAGTGGACTGTGTTGAAATACACGTACGATAATCCTCAGTACAACCGTTGTTGCATAGGGTGGTGGCCAAAGTACCCTTCATACAATACGATACAACACAACACAAAGGATTGTGACCACCATCGAGGACACCGAGATCCCTGGCTCTGGATTTATGTCCCGGTCGTACCTCGAAACGCCTCCCCAACAATGGATAATGGGAGACATCATGTTGCACGCTCAGCCGGTGTCAGGGTCAAACACTCTGACTAACGAGCGCTCAGAATTCCTGAGGCTCTCAATCGTCTGCGAGTTCCTCCAGGGAACTGGCAGCCTTCTGGTGGGTCCTCGTCCGACACCATCGGGTTTGTCGGGCACAAGCACCAAAGCCCAGCCTCGCTTCATTCCACCTCATCATCGCCACCATGATGCCGGCGGTTTCTGGTGAGGTCCTTCCCGTTCAAGAAGCACCATACGTACGGGTTGGCCTTCTGGTCCCGAGGGCCCCTGAGAGCCGCTGGTCCCAGGCACGCCCCGGGACCCGGGGGGGCCCGCGGCTCCTGGCTGTCCGGGTCGGCCGTCCTGACCTCCTGGGCCCCTCTGTCCTGGGTCTCCAGTTGTCCCTTTCTAGCCAAACACAAGCGTGGAGTTAGCCGGGCGCAGACCAGCGCAGCGCTGCGGGGGGGGGGGGACGACATGGGGGGGGGGGGAGGACGACATGGGAGGGGAAGGACGATATGGGGGGGGGGGGGGGGGACGGGACGACATGGGGGGGGGGAGGACGACATGGGGGGGGGGGGAGGACATGGGGGGGGTGGACGGTATGGGGGGGGGAAGGACGACATGGGGGGGGGGAGGACAACATGGGGGGGGGAAGGACGACATGGGGGGGGGGTGGACGACATGGGGGGGGAGGACGACATGGGGGGGGGGAGGACGACATGGGGGGGGGGGGGGGGAGGACGACATGGGGGGGGGAGGACGACAGTGGGGGGGGAAGGACGACATGGGGGGGGGGGAGGACGACATGGGGGGGAGGGGAAGGACGACATGGGGGGGGGAGGACGACATGGGGGGGGGGGGGGAGGACGACATGGGGGGGGGAGGACGACAGTGGGGGGGGGAAGGACGACATGGGAGGGGAAGGACGACATGGGGGGGGGGGGGGACGACAACAACATGGGGGGGGGGGGAGGACAACATGGGGGGGGAAAGACGATATGGGGGGGGGGGAAGGACGACATGGGGGGGGGGAGGACAACATGGGGGGGGAAGGACGACATGGGGGGGGGGGGAAGGACGACATGGGGGGGGGGGAGGACAACATGGGGGGGGAAAGGACGACATGGGGGGGGGGGGAAGGACGAGGTTTTCAACACACCTCTCCATTCAGGCCGCTGGAACCCTCAGAGCCCTGTCAATAACAACACATCGACACAAACGCTCATGAGTAACAAAGAGGACTGATGATAATCATACGGGATTGTACCACTACTCATACTTATACTGGTACCAATACTATGAGGGACAACAGTAAGGGAACCAAAGGGAAGAATAAATATAGTGAAGGGTGAAAAATGTAAATAACCAAGTGAATGTAGTGTTGAACAGTGATCACAGATATATATATATATTTTAAACTTTTCTTGATACTTAAAGTGTCATTATGTATTCACATATTTTTTGTCAGCTGTGTGTTTTCTTTCTGATGTCATCCATTATTAAAGTCGCAGTGTGTTAGATTGAGCCCCTTCCATTGTTGGTAACTGTGTGACGCAAAACTAGCGTAGCTGGGAAGGCCGGCTGGCGCAGGTGGGAGGGGTTTGGATGCGTCGATAGTAAGATGAGACAATCCCCTCTGCTGTCGGTATGTGAATGTGTGTAGGAATGGTTTGGTTGTAACGCGCTTTGGACAAAAAAACCTTGTTAAAGGTTTTATCAGCGATGTCGGGTGACGTCTCTTCTGTTGGTGTTTGAAGCCAGATCCCAAACAAACAGAGCCAGCTCGCCCCTCCCCTCCGTGTTTCGTGCATCCAGTAAAAACGTTCATGAACGCAGCGCAATACCCCACAACACCCGCCCCTTGTCGGTGATCGGTTGGAATACTATTTATTTTGGTTTAGAGTGGTTGGTAGTATCATTTGTTTTTGTGATGAATGTGATCATTTAAGTTTTTCGGCCTAACATCGCTGATACAACCTTTAAATCCCCGAAATGTAACGTGACGTCAAGATAATTTTAAGCAGCGAGCTAGTTGAAATGTCACATGGCGACTTTAAAAATAACATTTTCTCTAATTGACTTTCTCAAGGAAAGCTGTTCTTCAGCGTTGACAACATTTACGTATTTATTAATACATGGGCCAGTGTATATATAAGGCAAGAAGGAAGACAAGGATGGAAGCACTCACACGCTCCCCTGGTCGTCCATGCTCTCCCCTCTCCCCTTTACCTCCCTGGGGGGAAGAACAGCACATAGTTCACAGCACCACAAGAAAACCCTGCACAGCTTCCATTATATGTCTGTGTGCAGCAGCATATATATATATATGCTGCACACAGGCATATAATCGATAAATAAACATAATCGGAACACACATAAGATATTTATATAATATATAATAAAAATATAAATATATTATGTATCAGATATCATCGGAACACACATGAGAGTTACCAGGAAACCATAGCATATGGCAAAAATAATAATTGTTGTGACATAAGCTTTGGCTGCTGCTGTTTAAGTTTGGCCGCCCCCAGATTTTGAAAAGCATGCAAGGCGCAGGAACGTCTGCCAATTGTACTGTACTTATCGAGGTCTGAAATATAGCAGACCTCTCCATGTTGTCCAAATCTATACCAGATTATGCAATTCTTTTTTCCTTACTGGATGAAGAAAATATGAATCTTATGTGAAAGGTTTCTCTAGTAGGGGAGCGTTTCTACATCAATCTTAGTATGCTATTGGAATGGATGTTTTCCTGAGCCGAACATGGCAGCGTTCTTTGGCTCCGGCTGAGTTGGCATCACGCAGTTTTGAGAAGGGTCATGATCAACTTTAGATATGAGGCAGTCAGGGGGGGGATGAGTGTGTCTGTAGGGTACCTCTCCTCCTCTTTCTCCTGTACTTCCTCGTTGGCCCTGATGAAAGACAAGAACATACTTTTAGCACCGCCATTTTGATCTTTAATACATTTTTTTATAATAATTAAAAAAACGGATTGAAATCCCTTATAAATTCTACCTCCACCTTCATTATCAGTTACAGAACACAGAAGTCTACAATTAAATGTCATTCAAGGCATTTTATCAACCAGAATTGGCAAATGTCACTTTAGATGTATGCTCAAAATCAAGCAGTGTTAATATTTATGTGAAGCAATTTGAAAACATTGCAACAAACTAAATGTTTGCAACATCACGCAGGCAGCCCAGTTCATGTAAATATTAGTTTTGACAAATCACAGGCATGTTCATCCTGCCAGATTACTGCAAGTACTTCAGTAATTACTATAAGTACACAGTATTTGTACCGCTGTATCACAATACAGTGAGTACTAGAGCTATGACAGACATATCAAAGGATCTTGGACTAAGATATTCTTAGAATAAGACATTACTAGACAGAACTGCTGAATCATTGTTAGTATACAGTGGCGAGACTACAGATGTCAGGACTACAAGGGGATTCTATAAATACCTTAATTCCCATCAGGCCGGGCATGCCTGGGTGACCTGGCTCCCCGGCTTGTCCCGGACTCCCCGCTTTCCCCTTCAAGATGTTATCCAGTACAGAAAGACCATGTATTAAACACTTCATCGAACCCGATTATTAACCCCATCAAATGTGTTCTACCCACACTCAGTGCCTCAGGGCACATTTATCGTTTCTGCAGTGGTCGTTTTCACTGTAACTTCCATTCCATTATTGAGAAACACCAGCATTTCAGAATATAATAACACAAATTGGCCGACAAGATTTGAGAAAAGAAACATACTGGGTTTTGACTTTGTTTGAATCCATCCTTCGGATTAAAGGGTTCAAACAAAGAGTGTGGTGGTCTGGGCATGTCTGTCTGTGTGGACCTCTACGTTACCGCACAGACGTACCTCCTGGCCCGGTTTCCCGAAGAGTCCTGGGGCTCCGCTCTCTCCCTTGCTCCCCTTCATTAAGAACCAATCATGGATTACATTAGGACCGCCCATGTCTGAGCAGGCTGCATACCAAGAGAACAATGTGGTTTACGTCCTATAGCTACGCTGCACTCTGTCCAGGTGGTCTGGGGCTTTTTCTGGGAACCCGGTCGTGTCGCACCTGGAAGTTTGAGCAGTTTCTCCAATCTTTATTGTATGCCTTGATTTTTTGTAAGCCTCACTCATGTGAGTTGCTTTGGATAAAAGTGTCTTGCAGAACGACTTAATAGTAAATCATGTATGACTTAAGCCTGTCATTTTCTAAGCATTTTCCCATGATGACATACAGTGATCAAACACATGGAACACGAGTACACTGTCGGCCACACGTTTAATTTAATCATCCTATGTCTCAAGAACTATGATCTCAGCGATCTCCTTCGTAGTCACTCTCATTTCAACAGAACCAAGAAATGTCGTTTTTATTTTAACTGGTAAGAAATCCTGACATGGACCGCATGTCTATTAACTCTGAGCTTCACTCCTGTGCCATGTAGCAAAGCACTCAGGCTCAATTAACGGCGCAAGAACTAATGAGATCTGATTGGCAGACAACTGTTCCAGGCCAGACGAGCCCACACTATTGGAGTTTCCACGATGTTTCCACAGACCAAATGAGGCTGTCTGGATTACCACTTCATTTAGCATCATTAGCATGGCAGCCATAGCACAAATTACTCAATAGTATATGCTTCATGATTCCTGATCAAACACAGATGAAAGGGACCGGCGTAGCAGCCTTCTTATAATGCTGTTATTATTCCAACTTTCTAAATCAGGGAAGCTTTAGATTTTGTCTTTTTGTCAAGTCAAATGCATCTGCATTTTTCAATATGCCATACACTGCTATGAGTTCATCTGGTTCACTGGCGTCATACACTTACTTATCCTTTGAATCTACCTATCTACTTCAAGGCAATATCATGTGGCTTAACTGCCAGTATTTAATGTTAACATAATTATATACCACTGCACAACTAAATGTACATTGAGAACAGAATAGCAGTGACTCAGGAGGGAAAGCAGGGTTGTCTGGCGACTGGAACGTTTTTGGTTTGATCTCCGGATCCTCCTAGCTCGAGGAAGACACCTAACCCTGAATGCTCTCGACGCGCTGGCTGTTCCCATGCATGGCCGACACCTCCGTTGGTGTGTGAATGGGTTAATACGAGGCACAAATTGCAAAGCGTTTTGAGTGTGATAAAGAGCTCTATATAACTACTAATTACCTTGGTTCCAGGTAGTCCAACAGAACCTCGTTCCCCTTGTAAACCACTCTGACCCTGCAGGGGCCAGAGAAAAGCATTTGTGCTGTTATCATCATCATTATTATCACCGCTATGCTCAGTGAATAAACAATTGTATTTGGACTCACAGGTGAGCCACTTGATCCTGTGAAGCCCCTCGGACCAGCTGGTCCAGCTTCTCCCTTACAGATACAAAACACATTGGTGTCTCATTGAAGCAGTGCAATCTGCAGCTCTATCAGAACAACAACATCAATTGTTAAACACAGATAAAGGTTGAAAAAGGTAACAAAAGCAGGAGCTCACCTTAAGTCCATTTTGTCCGGCCATTCCAGTCTGGCCAGGTAATCCCTAGGAGCAAGAAGAAACCTTTAGAATAGTAAAACACTGAAACTGCACTCCATGGTTTCCTTCCCAGTATTTACTTGGCCTATTTTTCCATTTCAGCATCAATCCATCCATGTGTGACATTCATTGATGTATTTAATGGGGCGGAGTAATGCTTGTACACAGACTGAACTCTTAAATGGTCTGGACGTTCAGAAAGACGAAAGGACGTACTTCATTAATCATTCAAGGAAAATATAACTGTTTCCCGCCACTGTTTACGGCGGAAAACCGAATCCGTTTTGATGCTGAACACGATGGTTCTCGGGAGCCACATCAATGTCAGACATGCTGCCACTAAAAACCAAGACATACGAAAGATATGGGACTCTTTTAGACACATTTAATGATCAACATGACTTACCCGATGGGACTCAACATCAAAATAAAATAGTTGCTTGCGTGAGCAGCCTGCAACAAATTCTAATAAAGTATGATGTTTATGTTTGTCAATGGAAATGTGTTCTGCTTTACATGCAGGAAAGGGAAAGTTAAATTCATCAGTTCAGAGCACTGATTGTTTATGAGCTTGATCAGAACCAAGGAAACCGACGTGGAAACCCTCAAGCCCCTGGTTTCCCCGTAAAACTAGTGCAGATGTCAAGCGGTTTGATCACAACTGTGAAAAGCACTGGCAGAGGAACAGCCAGACAGAAGAAAAGACCGACAGACCGACATCAATGCAGACGAACATACGGACCGATTGCAACGGCTAAGGATTATGTATTATTTTAATATATTCTACATAAAGCTTGAAAGAGTGCAGATACCGCCTCCTTAAATCATCCACTAAATGTTTTGTTCTGGTGGAAATAATGGCTTTGTGGAGCGACTGACTCATCATTCATAAATCTATCACTAAACTGCCAGTGCAGCATTCGTATTCAGCACCGCTGGAAGATAACGGTTAATTTTAACTTTTTATTCCTCCAAACGGTTTCTCTGTCATCAGCAAACCGAGGCCTCGGTTCAATCCTTTGCTTGAAGGCTGTGGCCCGGGTGGCTCGTTACGTAACAGGGTTATCCTGGAGTGAACCAGAGGGGGATCACCCATCATTTCCTGGCTGTGGAGGCCACTCGCATGCTGCTACTCATGACCTCATGGTACTTTGTTGTTTGAACAGCGAGCGTACAGTACATTCAAATTAGTGTCAGTCTAGTTCCTGGTATGTGTTCTGCAATACGTGGCTCGCTATTATGAGCCTCACATGCTTTGCGTTTGGCTTGTTTATTCTTTGGGTATTATTCTAGCAATGCTTATTTGAATAAGATGCATATGGTCGGCTTGATTTTCCCTATACCGTCGTTTTCCTTAGAAAGGTTTCTTTTTATCGTCATAGCACTTTTTATTTAAGAGAGTGAGAGAAATCTGAGAACACTGTTCCCCATGAGGATAAATATAGAACACATACAAGCATGTGTTTGGATTTCACGTCTGGCAGAAAGAGTGACTGAGCCAGTTGCAGAACTGGGATGCCAGCCATCACACGTTTCACCGTGGCACTTTGTCAACTTCAGACCGTGTGGTGGACGCGAACCATCAACCACAACATGCGTTTGTGAACACAACGGCCGACATGAAGAATGAGGACGATGACACGATGCCTTACTGGGTGTCCCTCCCGTCCGTCCAGACCGGGGATGCCGTTGGCGCCCGCCTCTCCCTAAAACACAAGCACACGGGTCGGTCGGCGGGGAAGCTGTTCGTACGGGTCATTAAACGACACACTGGTGCAGTAAAAGACTGGCGTAATGAACCGCCTGCCACTGTTTTGGGCCATGCGTCCTGTTATTAATCCGTCAATGGTTGACAAGACTCGGCGAAGCCTACCTTCTGTCCGGCCCTCCCCGGAATCCCGTCGATTCCATTTCTTCCGTGTATACCCTTGAAATAGAACGAAAGATTTGGGTATTTTAAGCTATTACGGGGTCTCTAAACGGGGCTAATGTTTTAAATGTGGTCGATAGGGTTTACATGTGGTCCACAGTGTTTAAATGTGGGCGATAGTGTTTACATGTGGTCGATATTGTTTAAATGTGATCGATAGTGTTTACATATGGTCGATAGTGTTTGAATGTTCTTTTCCCTCACTCTCCACCTCATCCCTAACTCTCCACCTCAAGCTGGTGTGTAGTGAGCGTTCTGGCACCGATTGGCTGCCGTGCATCACCCAAGTGGGTGCTACATATTGGTGGTGGTTAGTGAGGTCCCCCCTTCACTGTAGGCGTCTTTGAGTGTTATTAATTATTATTACTCTTCATGTTTAACCTCTGTTTTTCTTCTATTCCTAGTCTGTTTTACATAGTTTTGAATGATGACTATATGCTCTGTAAGGTGACCTTGGGTGTCTTGAAAGGCGCCTCTAAATTAAATGTATTATTATTATTATTATTAATGAGGAGGATTCCTGGTACGTACCGGCTCTCCCGGATGACCCGCTGGCCCGGTTGGTCCAGGGATGCCCACAGCCCCCTGGGAAGGGCACGAGAAGTGTTTACCCATAACTTTACGCATCGTAACATCGCTTTTTAGTCAGCCTCTATGCTGACGAGGATGACGTTTCTCACCACTTTTCCATCTTGTCCTGGCAGCCCTGCTCTGCCCAGGAGTCCCGGTGAGCCCTGCAACACGAAGTTCAACCATTTAATGAAGTCGGACTCAAACGCCCCTTCACATCTTTCTTTGACCTTGGAAGCAGGCATCCATGAATGTTTTACTCTGTTTAATCCACCGTGAAACAGATGCAAAGTGGTTCCCGTAGCAAGCCATTGTCATTACATAAGATCAAAGCCTACCGCTAATAGACCATAGATAATGTGCGACCGGGCAACAGTTGTTTAGGGATGTCCTTTGAGGTCTAAAATTAGTACATCTGTAGGGTTGTAGCCAGTAGATAAACTCCCCTGACCCCTGGAAAGTGGAAATGAGCATGGATGTGGGTTTGGGTCGATAGTGAACAATGTGTCGCACCTTTTCCCCTGGTGGCCCGAGCTGTCCAGACATCCCTGGCTGGCCTCTCTCTCCCTGAAGGAATGAGTCACAGCTTACAACAATGATCACAAGGATTTACTAATTACTTTGACAATTAAACCAATGTGCCTCATGTACCTAGAGACAACCTTGGTTCCGTCTTTGTTCTAAAGAGGGGCGGGGGGGTGGGGGAAACGAATGCGGAAATCCGAATCCGTTCCGCCACCCAGATGGCCCATGGTGATAAATTCTAATCAGGCACAATAATGAAACTCCCTACCATTGCACCGGCCGGCCCTAGCTCCCCCTTGAAACCCATCAGACCCCCGTGGGCCCTAAGGAGAATGAAACACGGAGCACAACTTGTATTCATAGGGTTGGGGTTATGGTTGGGGATAGTTCAGTGTCGATTATGGTATACTTAAACTACCTCTTTTCCCGATGGACCCGTTGGCCCAGGATGTCCTCTGGGACCCGGAACAGCCTAGAAGAAAAAAGTTGTGATGGATGTGTTGAGTGATAGACATCAGAGCATCATATACCATTTCATGATATTTTAGAATGTAGATATATTATTTTGTAGTATTTGTAATAGTCTGCTTGCTGGAGTATTTTGAATGCAATGTTCTCGCCTGCATCATAAGGAGCGGGCATGTCTATTGGTTAGCTCTTTGTGTTGGTGGAAGTTATTTGGTATATTGAACTGCTTAGTACTCACAGGCTTACCCTCAGCACCAGCTGGTCCTGTTTTACCAGGCTCTCCAGAGCCCCCTTGCTCTCCCTGAAGGCAACGGGAAGATCATCATTAATAAAAAAGAAAACAAGTCGTTTGTTTAACAAGACCAGGTATGTAATATGTTTTAATTTCATGGATGTACACTGTCAATTTGACCACTAAACCATGGGAAATTTGGAATGATGCTTTCCTTGAATGTGCTGCCTCAATTAATTGTCTGTTGGTGGGGAGACAAAACATCTGCAAGCCAGCGATGCCTCCGACATTTTGTGCGTAACTACGGGCAGTAAAAGCATGTCTGCGTGACCTTATAAACACACGTGTCCCCGCACCAGGGAGGGCTTTTTCTCAAACATTCTTGTTGCCCAGATAAAGCCTCTGATGAGGTGCTCTCAGTGTAGTTAGCTTCTTTAATTGAGACTGTGTTATCCGTTAAGGACATGAAACATTTTGTTGCTTGTTAAGGACATTTCCACTGGGGCAACTATTTACCCTAAGCGGCAATCTGGTTCTGCTTTACACAAACATTCAAGTATACAGAACCCAACACCACTGACCTGTGTTAACTCACAGCGGCAGCTAGGGATCTGCCATGTTTAAAGTAACAAGTGCCAATTTAATCCACGGTCAGTATAAAATCCGTTAAGAGAGAGAAAACCACTAAGTAAGAATTTAGCAGGGCAGCTATCCAAACTATGAAAGTGATAAAAGCTATTTGTCAAAACAGCACTTTGGTAAAAATATGTATGATTTAATTGTATATAACGTGTATAGGCCAACCATACTTTATAAAGGCCTGCAATTATTCACCTGCATACATAACTAATAACCTTAATGCCAGATAAGAATCTTAAAAGCTCCCCTCTTGACTGATGTCTGATAAACAATAAAAACAGGACATGTTTCTGCACCTCTTCTTTCGACACGTCCAGTATTGAAACATTTCCCGAACATAAGAATATTCCTTAACAGATTCCCTTCCTCACGACGTTGCTCCAGAAGACAGACCAAGTTCAAACAGACCTTCATGCCAGGCAGTCCACTGGGTCCCGGGGGACAGGCACATGGCTCTGGGGTGGGGTCTGAGTAATCAGGACTGTTGGCACACTGCAATGAAGCAAACAAAGCACTTTGTAGATATCAATCACCACTGGAGATGGTGTGCACATGGTGTGTAATGAGCCGTGCGCATGCCAAGAGGTCTATATGAAACGGCCCCCCAACAGCACGCCTTCCGCGCCATACGCTAACCGGTGTAAATCATTTCACATACGCCGCCAAGAAATATCTCTCCCAGGGGTATATCCGTAACCCTCCACCCCACTGTCTCACGCAACACAACAGTTTCCAGTGCCAACACAGAAACATACGACGGATCAATCATCCCGCGTGAACTTGAACCAGGTTGGACAACAACAGAAAAAGGCTCCTCTGATTGTCATTGGTTTGAGAAGACATCAATTTAGGTTTAGGTTTTTGTTTGGGAATGAGCTAGCATTGTAGGATCTCACAGGGTGGTTAGTTAGTCTAGCTGCTGGTCTATTTCCAGTGAGAGTGGTAGCAAGCCAAGTAGCTAGCTTTGCAATTGTGCAATACATATAAATGTATAAAGTAAAGACAATATTTAACTAGGCATATGGGGAAGGGCATAAAAAGACAGTGGGGGCATTTCATGATTTTTTAAGTAAGCCTGTGTAAAAGCCCTTCCAAATGTAGTCAGTATTTATATCAACCAAGCATTGTAAACGTTAATTTGGCACTGGATTGGGCGGCTGAGAAAAGTGCCAAGCCACCACACAACGCTGGTGGTTATACTCTGTTTTGCAAACAAAGGGAAATGCCAGATCTTATAATAACACACACACTGTAATGGGTCTGAAAACAAATGACACATTTAAAATAGCCATGACAAGCAAACAGAACAATCAATGTCATTCAAGACACGATTATACTTCCGATTCAGGTATTTCACAAGCGGTTCTCTGGTGTTCTGCTCGGGATCCACAGTAGATGCGGAGCTTCTGAATCTCGAAATACCCAAATAAAATAACATAACATGATTTACTTTAGAGTAAAATGTGAAAATACTTAAATGACCGAGTGGGATAGCGGTTTCATACAATACAATCTGTGAATCAAAGGAATTGGCACAGATCAATGTCTTATAACCGAGTAGAATAGACTGACTATGTGGGCCAATATTTTTTCATTCGTTTAAAACTGCATTCTTCTCTAGGAATTTTAGCTTGACACATTTACACGGAAATGGCCTTTTAATGTCCTTTAGACTATGGAAAAGACTATGGAAAATAATTTACCGTGTGGCGAGTACCGGAGATGGGAGTATTAGGCACAGACAAAAGCACTCCTTGTGAGATTTGTATTAGCATGCTAGCCATAAACATTACAGCTGTACATCCGCTCTCCAATAACCAGAGAAAAGTTCAAACCATCCTACAATCAGGAATCAAGACGCACTCCCAGTCATAGAAAGGTGACAACAAGACCTCTGCACTAGACCAGTTTAGTTTGAGAGTACAGATACCCAAAAACATTAAGCTATTGGCATCACTAAAGGTTGTCTCGAAATAAACCCAGTTAACACAGTCCCTTCTTATTGTTGTTGCTTTTTGAATAGAATAGAACAACAGAGTTTTTGTGCGTATGCAGTCCTGCATCTGGCCACAGGCTATATCACTTAGAGCTTAGAATGTGCCAGTAAAGTTAGTTAAGTGCAGTCTATAAAAGGTTTATTGTTTGTAACTGTCATTGTCATTTGTTTTCGTTGTGTTCCTACTTATCTTTATATTGTAAGAGGACAGGGTTCAACATATCTATAGAATAGTTTTTCCGATAAAAAAAGCTTGGCCATTTGTTCCAATTAAATATTCGAAGATGAAAACCAGTATATTTTCTTAAAATCTATGACAGAATGGGAAAACAGCTAGCATGATTGCATCAAATTACAAACATTATATGTTATTTTATTTGTCTTAATATGTAACTTGCTATTCTTGATAAGACCAACACGATTCAGGGTCTAACATCTGTGCACCTTTGATATGAATAGTATAAAAATCAGAGGCGTTTTGTTATAGTGTTATGGTTTGTTTCAAATGTTAAAAAAGTATAAAATGTTCTAAGCACATGAATTTAGTTTGCTTTTAAACTGTTTCAAATAGAAACAGTGCTGTAAACCTTTCGCCGTCCTCATTGAACGTACCGGTACGGTGGTTTTCTTTGCTGACGTACTTCCCCACTTGGGTTTTCCCGTTAATAAAGATCCCAACAGGGGGATCCAAGGGCAGCGTCTCCACTTCCAGGTCGTCCACGTGCAGCGTCACATCATCCTCAGTCACCAGAAGTCTGAGCTGGTGCCACCTCTCATCAAACAGGACCTTTGTCAAGAGAGACAGCATGTTGGAAACAGCACGTTGGAAACAGCTATTGGCGTGCCGCTGCACATTAGCACATTACTGCCTATCAAATGCAAGGCATTAAGGAGCTCCACATGTCCTGTGGTGAGAGACTGAGAGAGGAGAGAGCTACGAGGGTAGACAGACGGTGGTCACTATAAATGAATGCCTGGTGCCATGAGGGTTGGGAACGTTGTCTCTAGCTCTGCTGGGATGTGTAACCATCTCTAATGGAGAGTTAATGGACGCCCCTTTGAGCCAAGACCAGGGCAGATGATTGATTGCATGTGTGAAAATAAATAAACAAATGAACAAGTAAATAAGTAAATAGCAGGGACATGTGATGCATGCGCTGGAAAAGTCCGGATTCTGAGGTTACATTGGGACAAAGACGACATTTATGGCGGAAGCAAACGGTGAAATCCTTGGTGCCACTTGGGAGATTTAAACGACAATGTCAGTTTTCTTGGAACGCATGAAAGATTCCCAATTCCAAAATAGTCCCTCACCGCCCCCACCAAAACCCGTGGCAACCTCTAACGCAAAGCGTTTGTGTGCAAGGGGTCGAATGAATCGTGCCAGTGTGCCTCTGTTCAGCTGTTGGCAGCATGCGTACGGTTTCGGTTTACCCTGGCGGTCTTTGGCGAGAACGTCACGGTCTGGATGCCACTGGGTGCCTCGCTGGTGGTGGTGAACGCCACCGTGTAGTCCGCTCCGTTCAGCGTCACGGCCATCTGAGGTTTGTCGTCTTTGTCTGCACCCGCCACAGATCCCACTCCTCCATGGTCACGGAGCCCTCGTACTTAAGGGTGGAGACGAAGACGTAGGAGGGCGGCAGGCCGTCGGGGAACAGGGACCTTTTGGAGACCAGCAGGACCAGGGGAAGAGGGGGGAAATGTCAGTTGGTCCGGTGATAATACGATGATCGAAGAGGCGTTGGACAAGCAATGAACTCGCAAGCTTACAAGCAAACAAACAAATAAAGGAAAAGCAAAGCCAGTAGGAAAAAGGGAAAGAAAGCACAAATTACCTTGTTGAGTCACTCAGATCAACACGAGATGTTACTTCATAGGCTCTAGTCCCGTAAAACGACCCCTGTGTCTTTCGGGTCTTTTTGGCCAAGTTCAAATGAAGCAGGAGGTCGAAGCCCTTCTCCTCGCGGGAATCGATCGCTATTCGGTTCGGACACACGGTCTCTGAAGGAGCCCAGAGATAAAGGACCCAAAAGAAAACGGTTACCACAACATCATACACTTAATAACCATCACTGTAGAATAATCCGACATGAGTTTAACCTTTAAAAGTTGCGGCCTGAACAGTGTTATGGTCTGTTGTGAAAGGGGCCT